>NC_028637.1:39710953-39765735 GCF_001406875.1 Solanum pennellii | reverse complement strand
AGTTGGCCGATGATACCTACTCAGTACTTGTACTGACCCCTACTTTTATGTTCTTGTTGTTGTTTTGTGCAGTGAAGCAAGTGCACCAGTGACTTCTTCTCGTCCGCAACTCTAGCCAGTCTTTAGCACGTCAGAATTCAGGGTGAGCTATTATTCCTAGCTCGGGCTGGATTCTCTTCTTCGCATCTTGATGTCTTCGAAGTTCGGACATGGACCATCGTTTTACTTATTTTAGTTCTTAATTATTCTTAGACTTAGAAATTTGAGGATAGATGTTCTTGATGTGATGACTTCCAGATTTTGGGGATAATAGTTGATAAATTTTAGAATGTTTATTTATTGGTTTTATTAATAAGATTTTGAGTCTTCCGCATTATGTTGGGGTTTAGATTTGTTGGTTCGCTCACATAGTAGGATAAGTGTGGGTGCCACTCGCGGCTCGTTTTGGGTCGTGACAGGAAATTAGCGTTTATTTGTTGATTATCGTGTTATAGTGACTGTTTGTAGGCCAAGAACAAGTGAAACAAATCGAAAAAGTAAATGATCAAGTCTTTTAGGGTTTCAAGCTTGTTTTGAGGTAGGTGATAGTTGTGATTCTGTGTTTGTACGATGTATAAATTTTCTTGTTTCATGTGATACTTGTACATGCCTGAATGTCTCAATATTGAGCACACTTGTTGTAAATGGGATAGATGAATGATGTTGCCATGAAAGAATGACGTAAATGTATGATCTTGATGATATACTTGTGATTGTGATTGTGGTGTGTGTTTCGGATTGGTTACCAAGTTCCGGCATAACTTTTGATCAGATTGTCATGTTTCGGTATACCTTTGGATCAGATTGCCACGTTTTGGAATAATATTGGATCGGATTGCCCCTGTTAAGCATAAATATATGATTGAATTTCTACGTTGCAAGAACCTAACAATTTAGGTTTGGGTTTCGTGAGAGGACTAATCATGTGATGATAAGTATTAAATATGTTGTTGATTCATCATGTTGATAATGTTGTATATGTTGATATATATGCATGTGATTATAATGTTTCTTGACTTAATTATGTTACTCTAGTGAGATAGTCGTGTGATCCTACCAGTACAATTTAGTTGTGTTCTGATACTGCACTTACTCTTATTATTGTTGAGTAGAACACATCGTCATGCGACTATTAACAAACCTATCTTAGAAGATCAGTGATCGTCGCTTCATATTCAAGGGCGCACCAATTATTTCGGGCTGCCATGGGATTCTCTTGCATCTACATCCACCAATTCAGACTTAGATATTTATTCTAGTTAGTTGAATAAATCATTAGTGTAACACCTTAAAAATCCAAGACACAATGTAAAGCCTAACATACGTGTCATAATATCTAAGTACTGTTCCTAAGTCCATTTTGAATGAATATAGGTCATTTAGAAGGTTTAAGAACCAAAACGTCCAAGAACATCCATGACGTCCAGGAAGTTGGTTCAAAGAGGTGTTAGTGTGCCTTAGCATGTTTGACTAATATTTAGGAGTCGGAAATGTACGAAGATTTATGGAAAGGTAGCTAATAGGTGTTTGAGTTGTTTCATGGTTGGAACGTCCGGGTATGACTCCCCAAGGACCAACCAAAGGCCCTTGAGGAGAACCCTCGTAGTTTGATGCAACACAGCCTGGCAGTGTGCATCGACGAGACAGAAGACGGTCCGTCTGTGGATCAACGGGGAATCGATGCCACCGTCGTCCCACACTTAGGCTGGTTGAGAATGTCCCTTCACCCGCACAGCCTCTTAACTTATCGACAGAGTGCAAAGGTGCAGGCTACGGTCCATGTGTGGATCGACGGGGCATCGATGCAACTGTCATCCCACACATAGGAAGTTGGAGGAATCCCCTCGCCTGCAAAGTATCTGACCAAAATGATTGAGTGCAGGACGGAGGGGGATAATCGTTGACTCACAGACGGCCCGTAAGCAGGCTCTCATCTTTGAGGGTCCTAAGTTGCTACAAGTTTTTAATTCAGTTTATTTAATTAATTAGGTGGTTTAGGGATTCGTCGGGGATTAAAGGGAGACTAATTAAGTTGATTAAGTACCACCGTAAATATCCTCAACCCTCATTAATCTAAGACAACTCTCAAATAAACTCTCTTCATTCTCTCTCTACTTGAACTCACCATTGAAGACTAGCAAGGATTAGGGTTTGGGGGCTGGAAAGGGACAAATTCACCATCAAATTGTTGTCAAATGTTAAGGTATGGGTTCTATTAACCTTTAAGACTCTTTCCTCAAAGGGTTCCTTTAAACTAGATTTCAAAAGTTGAGTTTTCTTATTGGTTTCATTCAATTACGAAATTGAAGTTATGAATTGAGTTTTTAATGATTTCTTTAGGTTATATTAGGTATATTAACATGTAATTCAACTTGTTTATGGTAAATGTTGATGGTTTGGTCTAAATTGAAGATTATGATCCTCCATCCCTTACCCTAGGTAGTGATCTTGACCTATATTATATTGTGATCATTCAATTGAGTTGGTTGTTGAATACATTACTATCCTATGGTGTTATTATGATTAAATTAAGATGAATTATAGGCCTACCATTCTAGTTCTTGAGATCTGATTTAGGTTATGAATTGTTATGTGAAATTAGCCTATGCATCTTTTCTTAAGTTGTGATCTAGTGTTGAATTGTGTTATAGAGAAGCAATTGGCCTTGTTATTTTATTAGTTATCATTGTGTGATGATGTTCCTCTCCAAATTGGGATAAGTTATGGGTTGATGGTAAGACCTTGATGATAGACTATGAGGGAGACTTGGTAAGTCTTAGAATCTCTATCTTTATTTCCAATTGTGATTAATTGTTGTTATGTCATGATATTACATTGGTGTATGCCTTATGCTAGGATTATAGGGTGGTATGATGTTGAATTGAAATATCTTGACTATGTTGTGAGGTTTATTAAGGTGAGTGTGATATAAGGATGATGAAAACTATCAATGTGCCTTAATATGCTATGAAATGCTAATGTTTAACCTCACTTATACGAATTGTGATGAAATGACTTATACTCATACAATTCTTATAGAGCCATTGATGATGATGATTATAAAAGGGGTAGACCCTATGGCCTAAATTGAGCTATGATTGATAATTAAAGGCTTAAAGACATTTCAAAAAGGGACTCTGTCTTAGCACCGAGAGAACTAGATTGAGGAATGCCCCTTCCCACATCAGGAAGGTAGGAACACTACTTTACTCTTGAGATTGGAGACTATAATGGATGTCGCATAAAGAGGGTCCCAACTATATCTCCTAGTTCTTGAACTATGTTGCCCCCATAGGAATACTATCCAGTGGATCCACGTAATTGCTATATTTCATGTTTTGGTTCTACCTTGGCAAGTAGTCTGCCTTCTTTCGGTGTAGGGTTTTATGATAACGGATTCCACACTATCTCATGTTGTCTATGTCAGTGAGGGTAAGATGTTCCCAAAAGGTAAAACAAATTAAAAGACTTGAACTCTAACTTTGATAACCTAAGGGGTCTAACTTAGTCTAGGTAGGGGTATAGTTCTCTGCCTAAACATTGCACTAGTAGCCTTGAGGGGAGTCTTAGAGGAGGTTCTTATATATGTTGACGTTATGATAATATATGATATATATATGATGACCATGACACATTGTTGATACTATATGTTGACTAGTTCATTTACGAATACGCCTTGGGTTATGTTGTTAATATATGATTAATGTAAACCTAAATGCCGTGATATGTAAAGTTTGACATTGGTCATGTTTTTTTGTTGAGGATACTTGATTCAGTAAGGTTATGGGGCTTTGCTTGGTCATTACACTTGTTGACTTGATAAGGACTTGTGAGTAGTTGTCTTGCTTATTATGATATGTTCTACTCTTATTCATTCTTGTGATTTATTCCTTGATGATAGGGTTGTAGTAAATCATGGTTTCAAGTATATTGTGATAAATATTAATTTTTGAGATAGTAAGCATGTTTGGTTGATTGATATGACTTACTTGACTTTGCATTAGGCCCCTAAAGGGGTAATTTTGCATGTTTTGATAAAAATTCCTTTTTAGCATGTTTTGCTGGTGTATGTACATAAGATCTCATACTTAGTACATGTGGAGTACGAACCCATTTCCTTCCCTTTTCCCAAACATTTTAGGTTTCGATCGTTGAAGAGTTTTGAAGGCGACATTGTTGAAGGCTTGGATTCTTCCTTTCATCTAAGTGGGGTCGGTCCGCAACTTTGAGGGTAATGTCATTATCTAGCTTACGGACTTGTTATGAGCTTAATGACTCTTTCACTTCTTTCCTTTTAATTGAGTATTTTACATTCGTATGACCTATATGTGGTCTTGTTGGATTGATGTAAGGGTTATGCCCATATTTTGATAATCGTTTAGATGGTATGAGATGAGACAACCATTGAGACTATTTCTATATTTTACGTATATGTATGTGCAATAAAAGTAGAAGGCTATGTAACCTTCCTATACGAAGGGTCTCTGTATACACGATATGAATATATATTATGTATATAAAGAGCTCTATGTAAACCTCCAAGTAGTGATAATGAAAGTAATAAATTTTTCTGCATTTTTCAACCTATGAATGTAATGACATGAGACAAAGAGGTTAGTCTTAGTCCTTTAAAAGGACGACGACGCCGGTTATGTCTAGGGGGTAAACCCGGATGCTACGAACTTGGTATTAGAGCATGAGGTTGAATATCATTGAGTTATGTCTCTATCTCTCTACCACGTCTATGTAGGTTTGTATTCATAATTATGAAGCGCGCCACACTTATGAGTAGGAACCTCTATGATGCTTAGGAATCACTCTCTTTCTTGGAAATCTTATATCGTGCTAATAGGTAGCATGAACACTCGAAGGAATGCGGCTCGAAGACTTGAAGAGGAAATTTCCAATGCGGGACCTCCTCCCTATGGTGAAGAAGTTCCTCCACTTGAAGAAGATGCTAATGTGGAGCAAGCCCCGGCTAACCCCTCCACCTATGACGGAGGATGAGATGAGTGCTATTTTGGCTCAAATAGACCAAGCTATTACTACTCAATTACAATATGCAACGGTTCAAGACCAAGCTATGAAGGACCAAGACAATCGGGAGATTGCTCCCTGTCCTCACCAAAAAGTCACTACTATGGCTTCCCATCTAAAGGACATCACTCGAATGAACCCTCCTACTTTCTATGGGTCTAAGGTTGATGAAGACCCCCAAGAATTCATCAAATGAGGTCTACAAGATACTCTATGCTATGCTGGTGTCTTAAGTGAGAAGGCCGAGTTGGCCACATACCAACTCAAGGATGTGGCTAAACTTGGTATGTGCAATGGACGGATAATAGGCCATTGAGGGAGGTCCGGTGACTTGGGAGATCTTTAAGGCGACTTTTCTAGATCGGTTCTTCCCGAGGGAGATGAGGGAGGAAAAAGTGGCGGAGTTCATCAATCTCTGCTAAGGAGGAAGGAGTGTCCATGAGTACTCTTTGTAATTCATTAAGTTGTCCAAATATGCTCCTTCTTTGGTCTCCGATCATAGATACCAAATAAGCCATTTTGTGAGGGGGTGTCGGAGGACTTATAATAGGAGAGCCAATCGACCATGATACATGACAAGATGAATATTTATCGTCTTATGGTGTATGCAAGAAGGGTTGAAGAGGCAAGGGCTAAGTGAAAAAGTAGAGATGCTAAGAGAGCAAGGTCATTTGATGGAGGTTCTTCAAAGAATAGGCTTGAGATACAAGACAAGCCTAGATTTAAGAAGCGGGTTTCTAATCAATTCCCTTCCAAATTCCAAAGAGCTAGTGGTGATAGGGTGTCTAACCCTAAATTCAAGAAGGGAAAAGGTACTAATTCACCAAATGACAAAACTTGTGGAAAGTGTGGTGAAAAGCACTATGGTTATTGCCTTAAAGGGACGAATAATTGCTTTATTTGTTGAAAGAGTGGTCACAATAAGAGAGAATATCCAAACTTGAAGAGTCAAGACAAGGGTAGTGTCCAAGCTCAAGTAAGTGGTTCTAGTGATGATCCAAAGAAGAACCGCTTTTATGCTCTCAACTATAGGGGTGAGAAAGAGACTTGTCCCGACGTGGTGACCGGTATGTTGAAAGTTTTCTCACATTATGTATATGCCTTACTTGATCCCGGTGCTACTTTATCATTTGTTACACCACTAGTAGCTAAAAAGTTTTATATTTTACCCGATGATTTGCATGAACCTTTTATAGTGTCTACTCCTGTGGGTGAGTCAGTTATTGCAAAAAGGGTGTGTAGAAATTGTCCAATAATGTTGCCTAATAGAGTATCTTATGTTGATCTAGTAAAACTCGATATGATTGATTTTGATATTATATTGCGTATGGATAAGTTGCATGCATGTTTTGCATCCATTCATTGTAGGACATGAGTGGTGAGGTTTAACTTCCGAAATGAACCCGTTATTGAGTGGAATGGGGGAAAGTCCATACCTAGAGGTCGTATTATTTCTTGTCTAAAGGCATGCAAAATGATCTCAAAGGGTTGTCTTTATCATTTAGTAAGAGTCCAAGATCCAGACTCCGAAGTTCCTCCGATTGAGTCGGTACCCGTAGTGAATGAGTTTCTGGAGGTCTTCCCTAATTACCATCCCGGTATTCCTCCCAAACGGGAAATTGAATTTGGCATTGATTTGCTACCGGATACAAATCCCATATCAATTCCTCTTTATCGGATGGCTTCGGCCTAGTTGAAAGAATTAAAGGCTTAACTGTAGTATTTACTAGATAAGGGTTTTATAAGGCCAAGTATTTCTCAGTGGGGTGCTCCAGTTTTATTTGTGAAGAAGAAATATGGGTCCTTGTGAATGTGTATTGATTACCGCCAACTCAACAAGGGTACCATTACGAATAAGTACCCTCTCCCTCGAATTGACGACTTGTTTGATCAACTCTAAGAGGCGAGTTACTTTTCAAAAATTGATTTGAGGTCGGGGTATCACCAACTTAGGGTGAGAGGTGAGGATTACCAAAGACGGCCTTTCGGACTAGGTATGTGCACTATGAGTTCTTGGTCATGCCTTTCCGTATCACTCATGCTCCGACGACATTTATGGACCTAATGAACAGAGTATTTCAAAATTACATAGTTTTATTTGTCATTGTTTTCATTGACGATATCTTTGTATATTCGAAGAATGAGGATGATCATATGGGTCAAAAAAGGTAGTATTGAAAACCCTTAACGAACATCAATAGTCTGCCAAATACAGCAAGTGTGAATTTTTTGTTGAGGCCGGTGACTTTTCTTGGGCACATCTCTAGTGAAGGAGTTGAGGTAGACCAAAGAAAAACGGAAGCAATGAAAAACTGGCCTAGACCATAAACTCTAACTGACATTAGGAGTTTCTTGGGTTTAGTGCGTTACTTTCGGAAGTTCGTGGATTGTTTCGCGTCCATTGCGTCTCCTTTGACTACTTTGACTCAAAAGAGTAAGAAGTTTTAGTAGTCGGAGGCATGTGAGAAAAGTTTCAAGTTGTTGAAATATAGGATTACTTCCGCTCCGGTGTTGACCTTATTGGAAGGCACAAAGAGTTGTGTGGTGTATTGTGATTCATCCTGAGTGGGTTTGGGGTGTGTGCTTATGCAACACGTGAAGGTGATAGCCTATGCCTCTAGGCAACTAAAGGTACATGAGAGAAATTACCCCACTCATGACCTTGAATTAGCGGTCGTGGTGTTTGCTTTAAAATTTTGGAGGCATTACTTGTATGGGGTTCATGTTGATGATTTTAGCGATCATAAGACTCTCCAATATGTGTTCACTCAAAAAGAAGTTGAATCTCTGACAAAGAAGGTGGCTAGAGTTGTTGAAAGATTATGATATGAGTGTCCTTTATCACCCTGGCAAGGCTAATGTAGCACCGGATGCCCTAAGTCATATGACTATGGGTAGTGTATCCCATCTTGACGAAGCCAAGAAGGACCTTGCAAGGGAAGACCATAGGTTGGCTAGGTAGGGGGTGAGGTTAGAGAGTTCTCCAGATGGGGTGCTATAGTTCATCATAACTCCGAGTTAACTTTAGTGGTTGAGGTGAAGTCCAAACAACACCTTGATCTAGACTTAATGGAATTAAAAGAATCGGTTCTCGGCAAGTTGAATGAATCATTCTCCTTAAGGGGGATGGTGTAAGGTACCAAGGGAGATTATGTGTTCCCGATGTAGATAAGTTGAAGGATCGGATCCTAAAAGAAGCACATGGGTCCCACTACTCAATTCATCAAGATCGACAAAAATGTACCATGACCTAACGGAGATATATTGGTGGGAAGGTCTAAAAAGGGATATAACGGAGTTTGTCTCTAAGTGTCCAAATAGCCAACAAGTAAAGTCAGAAGACCTAAAGTCGGGTGGCTTACTACAAGAGTTCCCAATTCCTACTTGGAAAAGGGAAGACATCAATATGGACTTTGTAGTAGGTATACCTCAGACTAAAAAGTCATATGATTCCATATGGGTGGTTGTGGATCGATTGACTAAGTCCGCTCACTTTTTTCCCGTCAAGTCTACATATTCGGCGGAGGATTATGCAAGATCTTTATAGATAATATTGTGTGCTGCCATGGCATTCCTCTATCCATCATATCTGATCGGGGCGCACAATTGACATCTAGATTTTGGAGGTCGTTCCTAGAAGGGTTAGATACTACGGTGAAGCAGTGCACCACTTTTCATCCCCAAACAAATGGTTAAGTGGAGTGTACAATACAAACCCTTGAAGATATTCTTAGGGCGTGCATCATTGATTTTAAAGGGAGTTGTGATAGGCCTTTACCTTTGGTGGAGTTTGCCTATAATAATAGTTTTCATTCATCCATTTCCATGGCTCCCTATGAAGCCTTTTATGGTAGGAGGTGTAGGTCTCATATTGGATGGTTTGAAGTGGCTGAGCCATCTCTTCTTAGTCCTGAGTTGATTTATAAGACTTTGGAAAAGGTTCATATCATAAGGAACCGGTTGCAAACGTCCTATAGTCGGCAAAAGTCTTATGCCGATCATAGGAGAAGGGATTTGGAGTTTGAAGAAGGTGATAAGGTGTATTTGAAAATTTCACCTATGAAAGGGGTGGTTAGATTTGGAAAGAAGCGGATATTGAGTCCTCGTTATGTGGGTCCCAATAAAATCTTGTAAAGGATATGTAAGGCTGCCTATGAATTGAAACTTTCTAGTGAATTGGCGTCGGTTCATCCAGTTTTCCATGTTTCTATGTTGAAAAAGTGTATCGGTGATCCCAAGTCCATTCTTCCTATTGAGGGTCTTGGTGTCAAGGATAACCTCTCTTATGAGGAAATTCCGGTTCAAATTCTTGATAGGAAAGTGAAGAAGTTGAGGAATAAAGAAGTGGTTTCCGTAAAGGTGTTATGGAAAAATCATCTAGTTGAGGGTTCAACATGGGAGGACGAGGCCGACATGAAGTCCTTTTACCCTAATTATTCTGAGAATTAACGTTAGTCATTCTTTTTAATAATATAAACATGACTAGAAGTTAAGGTTTTTTGATTTTTGGGTAAAGTTTTGCACATTATGCATTTTTGAAAAAAAAATTACAGTGAAGTTACTGTAGTATTTCTCTTAAAAACTTGAAATTTTTCTTTTTGCTTGTTTTGATTTATGTTGTGCATTTTGATTTGGTGGGTCTTTATGAACTGATAGGTAGCATGTTGTTAAGTTTAACTTTGTGGTAACTGACTCATGTCATATATGTTGAGCTCATAAATGTTATGAGAAGGAAATGCCTCATGATGAAGTGTTTTGAGCCTTATGTGTGGTAATATGAGTTTTGATAGTTGCCTTGTTGAAATGATATTATTTATGTTTATTTGATATTGTTGATTGGTTGGGCTGATAGTCTTGAGTCTATTCCTTCCTTCAAAGGAATTTTAGTGTCATTCGGGGATGAATGTTCCTAAGGAGGGGATAATGTAACACCTTGAAAATACAAGACATATTGTAAAGCCTAAAATAAGTTTCATAAGATCTAAGTACTGTTCCTAAGTCCATCTTTAATGAATATAGGTCATTTAGGAGGTTTAAGAACCAAAACGTCCAAGAACTTCCTGGAAGTTGGTTCAAAGGGGTGTTAGTGTACCTTAGCCTGTTTGACTAACTTTTAGGAGTAAAAAAGGTACGAAATTTGTGGAAAGGTATCTAATAGGTGTTTGAGTTATTTCATGGTTGAAACGTCCGGGTATGAATCCCCAAGGACCAACCAAGGTCCCTTGAGGAAGACCCTTGTATGTGTGTGGATCGATGGGGCGTCGAATCCACCGTCATCCCACACTTAGGCTGGTTAAGAAGGTCCCTTCACCCATACAACCTCTGAACTCATCGACGGAGTGAAGAGGTGCAGGCTACGGTCCATGTGTGGATCGATGGAGCGTCGATGCCATCGTCGTCCCACACATAGACAATTGGAGGAAGCCCCTCGCCTGCAAAGTCTCTGACCAAGAGATGGAGTGTAGGACGGAGGGGGGATGTCCGTCGACTCACAGACGACCCGTAAGCGGGGTCTCGTCTGTGAGGGTCCTATGTTGCTACACGTTTTTAGTTAAGTTTATTTAATTAATTAGGTCGGTTAGGGGTTAGTTGGGGATTAAAGGGAGACTAATTAAGTTGATTAAGTCCCACTTTAAATACCCTCAACCCTTATTAATCTAATGACAACCCTTAAATAAACTCCCTTCCTTCTCTCTTATTTCTCTCTCTACTTGAACTGACCATTGAAGACTAGCGAGGATTAGGGTTTGGGGGCTTGAAAGGGATGAATTCACCATTAAATTGTTTCCAAATGTTAATGTATGGGTTCTATTCACCTTTGAGACTCTTTCCTCAAAGGGTTCCTTCAAAGTAGATTTCAAAAGTTGAGTTTTCTTATGGGTTTCATTCAATTACGAAATTGAAGTTATGAATTGAGTTGTTAATGATTTCCTTAGGTTATATTGAGTAGATTAACATGTAAATAAACTTTTTTATGTTAATTGTTGATGGTTTGGTCTAAATTGAAGAATATGATCCTCCATCCCCAACCCTAGGTAGTGATCTTAACCTATATTGTATTGTGATCATTCAATTGAGTTGGTTGCTGATTAGATTACTATCCTATGGTGTTATTATGATAAAATTAAGATGAATTATAGGCCTATCATTCTAGTTCTATAGATGTGATATAGGTTATGAATTGTAATGTAAAATTAGCCTATGCATCTTGTCTTAAGTTGTGATCTAGTGTTGAATTGTGTTATAGAGAAGCAATTGACCTTGTTATTTTATTGGTTATCATTGTGTGATGATGTTACTCCCTAAATTGGGTTGAGTTATAAGTTGATGGTAAGACCTTAGTGATAGACTATGAGGGAGACTTGGTAAGTCTTAGAATCTCTATCTTTATTTCCAATTGTGATTAATTGTTGTTAAGTCATGATATTACATTGGAGTATGCCATATACTAGGATTATAGGGTGGTATGATGTTGAATTGAAATGTCTTGACTATGTTGTGAGGTTGATTAAGGTGAATGTGATATAAGGATGGTGAAAACTATCAATGTGCCTTAATATGCTATGAAATGCTAATGTGTTAACCTCAGTTATATGAATTGTGATGAAAGGACTTATACTCATACAATTCTTATAGAGCTATTGATGATGATGATTATACAAGGGGTAGACCATGTGGCCTAAATTAAGCTACGATTGATAATTAAAGGCTTAAAGACATTTCAAAAAGGGACTCTATCTTAGCACCGAGAGAACTAGATTGAGGAATGTCCCTTCCCACATAGGGAATGTAGGAACACTACTTTACACTTGAGATTGGAGACTATAATGCATGTCGCATAAAGAGGGTCCCAACTATATCTCCTAGTTCTTGAACTATGTTGCCCCCATAGGAATACTAGCTAGTGGATCGACGTAATTGCTACGTTTAATTTTTTGGTACTACCTTGGCAAGTAGTACACCTTCTTTCGGTGTAGGGTTTTATGACCCCGGATTCCAAACTAGCTCATGTGGTCTATGTCAGTTAGGGCAAGATGTTCCCAAAAGATAAAACGAATTAAAAGACTTGAACTCTAACTTGGATAACCTAAGGGGTCTAACATAGTCTAGGTAGGGGTATAGAACTCTACCTAAACATTGCACTAGTTATTCCTGAGGGGAGTCTTAGGAGGAGGTTCTTACATATTTTTACGTTATGATAATATATGATGTATATATGATGACCATGTCACATTGTTGATACTAGATTTTGACTAGTTCATTTATGATTACGCCTTGGGTTATGATGTTAATATATGAAGAAATGTAAACCTTAATGCCATGATATGTAATGTTTGACATTGTTCATGTTTCATTGTTGAGGATACTTGATTGCGTAAGGTTATGGGGCTTTTCTTGGTCATTCCATTTTTTGACTTTATAAAGACTTGTGAATAGTTGTCTTGCTTATTATGATATGTTTGACACTTATTCATTCTTGTGATATTATTTCTTGATGGTAGGGTTGTAATAAATCATGGTTTCAAGTATGTTGGGATAAGTATTACTCGTTGAGATAGTAAGCATGTTTGGTTGGTTGATATGACTTACTTGACTTTGCATTAGGCCCCTAAAGGGGTAATTTGACATGTTTTGATAAGAAGTCCTTTTTAGCATGTTTGGTGGTGTGTGTGCATAAGATATCATACTTAGTACATGTGGAGTACTAACCCCATTTACTTCCCTTTACCCAAGCATTTTAGGTTCCGGTCGTTGAAGAGTTTGGAAGGCGACATTGTTGAGGGCTTGGATTCTTCCTTTCATCCAAGTGGGGTAGGTCATCAACATTCGAGGGCAATGCCATCATCTAGCTTATGGACCTGTTATGAGCTTAATGACTCTTTTGTTTCTATCCTTTTAATTGAGTATTGCACTTTTGTATGACCTTTATGTGGTCTTGTTGGATTAATGTAAGGGCTATGCCCATATTGTGATAATCGTTTAGATGGCATAAGATGAGACAATCCTTGAGACTATTTCTATATTTTATGTATATGTATGTGCAATAAAAGTAGAAGGCTATGTAACCTTCCTATACAAAGGGTCTACGTATACTCAATATGAATATATATTATGTGTATGTAGAGGTCTATGTAAACCTCCAAGTAGTGATAATGAAAGTCTTAAATTTTTCCGCATTTTTAAGCCTATGAATGTAATCACATGAGACTAAGAGGCTAGTCTTAGTCCTTAAAAAGGACGACTACGCCGGTTACGTCTAGAGGGTAAACCCGGATGTTACAATTAGTTTGGGGATGTATCCCTTCTTGTTTAAACTTATGGATCTTACCAGATGTTTTGGTACATTGTCATTCAGATTCTAGATATTTAAATTCCGCATTTGTTTTGTTATTTAACTTGCTTCTGTATCTTAATTGGCTTAGTTTTGATGTAGTTGCTTAGTTTGGATTTTAGTAGTGGTTCTCCCAGCAGAGG
Source organism: Solanum pennellii (assembly GCF_001406875.1). NCBI lineage: Eukaryota > Viridiplantae > Streptophyta > Magnoliopsida > Solanales > Solanaceae > Solanum > Solanum pennellii. Next base: position 39,752,184 of record NC_028637.1, on the reverse strand, counting down.
TTTGGTGTGCCTGTCAATCATGATGGTCTGTGTCGTCACAATATCTTTTTTGATATTAGTCATATTGATAAATCATTTTCCCTTGTGATTTAATGATCTTAATTTTTAATTTTTTTTTTCTGTTACCGTTCTTTCTAATAATTTTTTAAATAAAATTTGTGTCATTTTATAGGTTTATGTTATCCATGTCTTTTATAAATGAACTTAGCATATATCATATTTCTTGATTAAACAATTTATTTATTTATATATTTATCAACTTTGATCAATTTATTTCAATATGGCTTAACATTTTTCTTTTCTTTTTCCTCCCTTGTAAGTTTTTATTTTTAATTCATTACATGAAAAATTTCTTTAGTTTTATGTTTTTTAATGAAATTTGATTAATTTATGTTGAACATATTTTTAACTTTTTACAAGAAGTGCATAACGAGGAAGATATCAAAAGAAAAATAAAATGTTTGTTGAGAATGCAATATGAATTTAGGTTGTTGCCCCCTTGCAAAAAATCAAGTATATATTATTCTCCACTTAAAATATTTTGAATTGTTAATTATAGTGTCATATCTATATATATAATAAGCATGAAAATTTTATTCACAAAGTGGAATATATAAAGTTATATACTTCTTTCTTCCCATTTTATTGTGGACGTGTTACTATTTGGGGAGTCAAACAATATTTTCGTTGACTATAGTTTTCTCCCAAATAAAAATCATAATATTTGAGTTATTCGCTATATTGACTTGCAATATTTTTCGTGTAATTATAGAATATGTATTTTTATTTTTAGAAAATTTAACAATTTGTACCCTAGTTAATTAAAACCATAATGTTGGAAGAACCTCTACAGAAACACAACTAGTTTCATATGGCCTCGAAAAGAGCACTTATGTCATTATGGCAATAGAGAGGAAGCTACCATTTTATGTTTAAGGATTCTGAATTTTTTTTAAAAAAAGTACAATCAACTAATTAGGTTATGGATACATTGATACTCCCGTCATCATATTTTATGTTAAAGTGTTACTATTTGAGGAGTCCAGCATTTTTCTAAAAACACATGTTGATTCATCAGCTATGCTTAATTTGGAGTACTTTTTAAGTAGTTTTTAAATCTATACATATTTACTTTTTATTAATTTAATTATTTTATATTCAAATTCACAGTTTCAAGCCTTATAATTTCACATATCATAATGTCACGCCCCGATCCTGAACCCTGGGTGTGGTCGACACTCGAAGACCGTTTTTGGCCTCGAGTGGACCCTTAGCATGACTTACACAGTGTACGACTTAAACACAAGAGATAACTCATGTAATAAATTAAAATTAATACTTAGCCTAAGTGGAAACTCATGTCTGAAACGTTTACAACTGAAATGAATAACACTAAAGAACTATGTTATCGATCTATGAAGCCTCTAAACAAAGAGGGACGTTGGGACAAGATCTCCCATCATTCTAACAACTAAAAAATGAAAATGAAGCGATAAAAGTTGTCCTCCAAAATGTAAGGAGGCTTACCAAATGACTCTGAGCTGCTCACAGGATCAAAGCTACGCGAGATGCCGATCCTAGTTACATATGTCTGCATCATAAGATGACGCATGCTAACTGGCATTCGTACATTGAATGTACGTGTATGCGAGTTGGAAAGCTAAAGATAACTTAAACTTGAAAAGGATGTGAAGGGAACACTTACCTTGGTTATTTTACACTCAATGAATAAGTTAGCTCAATATAAAGAAATAACACACATAGTTTCCGTGTGAGATTTTCTAACCGTCAACCATCACTATGAGCCTAAGTGGTGATACAACGTCTTGTCCACGCTGCTAGAACTATCCTATACTTTGTTGTAACATAGAACTACTTAACTTAGTGTATCTACTAGATTAACTTAAGTGATCATATAAAAATTATAACCCTTTAATACCCATGATGGATACATAGTTTCTGTGGGATATTCCCTTTCTTGTTCAAATGTGAAAACATTTATTAACTGTTAGGGAATACTTAGTTCCCTTATAGATTTTGAGAATAATGAACTCTACTCTTTACTCTTTACTTAACTTTAAATTTGAGTGTGAAAGAAAAAGTTAAAAAATTGCTAAAGACTCTTGAAAACTTTTAATAACTTTTCTTTGTGTTTCTTCTTAACAGTTCGACTTGACTCTTGACTTCTTTGACTTTGATCTTATATTTCTAGGAAATGAATTATGTATTAAAGGTTTATGATATCATATTTATGTATGATTTCATTATGTTTAGATGTACCTTAGAGTGTTAGAATCAACTAGGAAACGAAGGCACATCACTAGGGAACTAGTACGGAAAAATGGGGGAAGAATGGGGAGAATTGGCCACCCTGAGGCTCTGAGAGGAGTAGGGTGCCAGCCCTCAAACTTCAAAGAGCTGGGTGGGGCGCTCTGGCTGGCGCAACGCTCCAGAGGACAACGAACAAAGACTTACCTTTGGGGCTCTGGGAGGCACGACGTGCCTTGACTATTTCCAGGAATTCTCTGACTTTTTTCCTTCATTTTTATCTCTAAACCCTCTAAACTTCCATGGTTCTTTCCCCAAACACTTAGGATCATCAGTACAATCAATATACATTATATTAAACCTGAAATTACACCCATAAACATGAATCAAATCATAATGAAACTTCAACAACACAACCATCAAGAACTCAACAAAACTTTTAACAATGTTCATCAAGAACTCAATTTAATAAAATTCAAAACTTAAATTAGATTTATTAAAACATGGTTGGAGCGTGGATGAACTAACACAACTCTATGTGATCTCACATACCTTTTTAGATATCACCCTTGACGCATTGCACACGAAAAGCTAGAGTGTTCTTCTCGATTCTTGATTTCTCTCCTCTTTTCTCTTCTTTTCTCTTTTCTCCAAGCCCTAGCGTGAATTCTGTTTTTCTGAACTGAACTAAGATCTGATTTTACCCAAATTAATTCGTAAAAATGAATTAACTTAATTAGTTAAGAAAAATACAACTTTGTGATTTCCAAATCCGGATTTGGATTTCCTTAATCCAACAGCCCTACTTTCGAAAGTCATAACTAAGTCATGCGAACTCGGAATCGCGCAAATTCGGCTGGAAAGATTATTCTAAGGCTTTCAACAATATTTGTAAATACACCTAACTCAGCTATGAGTTATGGTCATTTCAAGTTGACCAAAGCACATTTTTTTACTTATTTAAAATATCCAGATTTTCTGATTCTTTCCAAAATAAATATTTTCAAATTTTAAACTCTTTTCTAGTTATTTTTTCTTACGAGATTTTAAAATGTCTCCCACTTGGGAACATTCGTCCTCGAATAAGGTTACTCTTATAAGACTCAGGGTAGCAACATCAAGTTCAAACACCCACAATCAGTTGGAGCAAAACAACATGCTTACTCAAAATGTAGATAGTAGTAAGAAGAAACTTAGTACATTGGTGTGCATTTTCTCCGGATTAAAAAAGATGCAAATATCTATTCTTCATGTCCTCTTCGACTTCCCATGTAGCTTATTCAACAAATTAGTTCCTCCAAAGTACCTTGACTGGCACTACCTCTTTGATCGCAATAGTCTCAGTTGGTATGATGATGGAAGGATCATCCATGCACTTTTTCAGCACGAAGACATGAAACATAGGATGAATTGCCGCCAACTCTTGTGGTAGCTCAAACTCATAAGCTACTTTCAAATCCACTTGGAAATTCTATATGGACCGATATACCAGGAAATTATATATGGACCAACATACCGAGGACTAAGTCACTACAACAAAAAGGGATATAGAGGCAATTAAAAATGGCATTAGCGTCCATAACTATGAACTTCTATAGTCATTACCAGCCAATGCCCTTTGGTTGCTGAATCCAGGGTCGGGAAAGGCTTTTGCAGCCATTTGCATAAAATCTAGTAAAGTCAAGATCTTTTGCCGCGAAATCATTTGATATAGTGGCAATTGCTTACGGCAATAAAAAGTCTACAAAATCCAATCCAAAGCGGTAGGTTTCTCATGTAGCATCTATTTAAATATAAAGTAAAACCAACTAACATGTAGCAAAACACATTTGTTCTAGCGGCAATTGCTTTTCGCAATTTAGATGACAGTTAAATAAAAAAAACTAGTAGTTATATTTTGTAGTGTCATTTTTTATAGCCGGTAAATCCTACTAAATTGCTGCTAAAGTGCATTAGTATTAGTGGCAATAAAGATAGTTTTAAAATAAAATTTAATAGGATAATCATGTTCATATAGCGTCCATTTTGATTGTTTGTAAATTTGATAAAAATGCCACTAATAGTTCATATCTTTAACAACAATGGTTTTGTGCTTATTATAAAGTCTAGAATATCCTTTTGAAACCATCTTTATTTCCCCCATTTAGCGTCCAATATTTTAGTCTAGAAAATTCACTCAGTTTGACACTAAAATTAACAAACTTTAACAATGAATTTTGTAGCCTTAAATAATAATGACCACATCCATTGATAAAATTATCTAGTTTGAACTTCTACCGATAAATCCAACAAAATCTCATCAAATCTAAAAAAAATTATTAATCTAAAATATAGAATCATAACATAAAAGCTAAACTTATATTGACAAACTAGTAATCATTATATAACAAATCCAATAAAATAGTGTCTTCAATGAATTTCCACAATGGTTCACCATATTGCAATATTTCATAGCATTACTTTTGGCATGACTTGTAATAATAAAATAAATGAGTCAAAAGATGAAAGTAAAATTATAAAAACATCACGAGATCAAACAAGTTCTCACACTCTAACAAAATATATACTAGACATAATGTTACATAAAAAAGCTATGTGCAAATACCAATGACCCTAGTATGCAGAAGACAATTCATAATGAAGAAATTCACAACCTAGACAACAAACAAAGAAAAAACAAAAGAACATTCATTGTTAGAGAAACAAACCATGAAAGAACGGAAGCAGATAAACAACCTGAGTAGCAAAAAGACAAAACATTTCAGAGGACGAAAACAATGAGGGGAATTCCACCTGAAGCAATCTGCCGAGATGTGGCTTGATGAATATACAATACATAAACCCTATGCTTCAAGTAGCAAATACACTTCAAGAAAAATAATGATAAAACTTAGCAGACTGGATGTACAATACACACATACACATTAATTTATGTCTCAAACCCCCTATTAATTTGGGTCTAGGAACCGATAAAATTTACATCAGTATTGAACACTCAAATCCTATATAAGGTATACCAAAATCCAACCAATACAAACAGGCAGCAAGCCAGAGAATCATAGCAACAAAAAGTTCATACATCGGAGGAGAAAATCAGTGCACAAAGTAGCTTCAGTAATAAGACCACTAATATGCAATTGTACCAACAAAACCTATATATAAAAGTTATTGAACTTCCTTGCAGCGGATCCATTTTGATACTTCAATATGTGTATCTTTTATATTTCGTGTTACGATCGGGGAGCACCCCTAGACGTAATTGGCTTCGTCGTCATTCTCGGAGAGGACTTACACAAGCCTCTTAGCATTCGTCATATCATATCATAGTTTAAAATGCGGAAAAATTAAAAAATTTTACATATAAAGGTTTACATAGACCTCTCACATACTACATATGAAGTTTACTTAGACTCCTCACATATAAAGTTTACATTGGCTTCATGTTTAGACAATATAACCAACAAATAAGGATTTAGTCTAATAATAATATCTTCAACACTAGGAAAGAAATGAATGTCTTTATACTATAGAAAAACTATTAAGGTAGAGTAGGTGGAACCATCCTCGAACTAGAGGACCTACCAAAACTTGGAGAAAAATCCAAGTCTTCTTGCAAGCAACCTTGATACCTCAACGGCCCGAACCTACATTATTTGGGAGAAGGGAAAGAATATGGGTTAGTATAACCACATGTACTACGTATGGAAACAGATGCACATAAAACATTGAAATCATGCTTAAAGGGACATTTAGTTCAAAACCATGCTAAGTCACTTTCGAAAGCCTTTATGCACACTCATGAATCATATACATGGAAATAGACAAAATAATACTCAAGGAAAGTCCATATTCAACACAAGACCAATACCATCACAAAGTCAAGTAAATATGGATATTATTAAAATAAGGTCATATCAACATGAATGGCATCATTTAAAGATCATATAAGTATAAAAACTCAAACATAATGTCCTAGCAACAATTCATGTACAAGAGTTCATAACATCACAAAATATATATAAGACCCTTACTCACAACCCCTTCACAAGCCTACAAGTGCAATGTCAATGTGAAGCCCTATAACCCCACATAGTCAAGTAAACGAAGTAAAGGATCATAAGCAATGTCAACATTTCATATAATCTTCATATCTTGCATGTTCATAATCATGTACATCAACATAGACCACTAGCATGTTCACCAATGAAACTATTATCATAAAGGATCATCAACATGTAAAGTCATCATATACAATTAATACATATATAGGTACATAAGAAGAACCTACTAGGACTTCCCTCAAGATCCACTTGTGCCATGTATACAAAAAGTCCCATACCCCTACCTACACTAAGTAGAACCCCTTAAGTCACCGTAGTTAGTGTTCACTTAATAATTTTCATTTTACTTTCGGGAACAATCTCCTTAACCGACATAAACAATGTGAGCTAAACATGGAATTCAGTTTCATGAAACCCCACACCGAAAGAAGATGGTCTACTAGTCAAGGTAGGACCAAAACATGAACATTAAGTTCTAGGTGGATCCACTAGCTAGTATTCCTATGGAGGAAACATAGTTAAGGAACTAGGAAATATGTCTTGAACCCTCTACATGCCCATCATCAATTGAGCCCTCATATGATGAGAATGTTTGGTGAATCTCCCTTCTATGGGTAGTTAACACCTCTCATTGTCAACTTCACTCGGTGATAATCTAAAGTCCCTTTTTGAAAAGTCTTTAAGTCATTCTTAATAATCGTAGCTTAGTATAGGTTATAGGAGACTAACACCTTTTATATCATGTCATTATCTCATTTTGTATTGCATGAGAATGTCCTTTCATAACAAACCTTCATTCGTGAGATCAATACATCATAATCATATCATAGTACGTCACACAAGTGGTTCACATTCAACCTTGTATCAATATACCTTAAGCATGATCTCACAATTAATATAGTCAAGAAATTTTATCATATCATCATATTCTTAATCTAATCGCATATATTACATCAATTGCACAACATCATCACCAATTATAATCCATTATTATTGAAATAAATAGTTGAACATCACAAAGTCTTACCAAATAGCCACCATGGCCTTCATCAAGAATCTCACCCTCAATTCATCACAATTATCCAGTAATCCAATCATCATCATCATAATAGAGTGATATATACAATAACATAACCAATTCACGATAACCCTAATCATCTACAAGTCCAATTAATATCTAGAATTAGGGTAAAGGATTATATTCATAGACTCTTTCATAGAACTACAACAATTAATCAATATATAATCATAATCCCTCACTAATAATCAAAAGAAACCAACATCAAATCAATTGAATGACAATTCACGAAATTTAGAGGAAAACCATGTTCTTGACATTTGTTAAAATCTATTTTGAAGAGCCTCTTAGGGAAGGAGATCCCAATAGTGAACAACTTCCATACCTTAGGATTCCATAGTGTTTGATGGATAAAAGGTGAAATATTGAAGTCCTACTCAAACTTTGAATTGTTCTTCAATGGGGTCTTCCACTTGAGAGGGAAAGAAGAGAGAAGCTGGAGAGAACTTGGGTTGGGGAATTGTGGGGTGTTAGGTTAGTGTGATGAGGTTTAGGTCTTATATAGTCCTTCAACAAACTTAATTGACCCTCCCTTAACCATTTATTAACAAATTAACTAACTAATTAAGTCCCTTAACATAAAATTGGACAGTCAAACTCGACCCCAACCAATGAGACCCCGACCTACGGGCCGTCGATTGGACCACGGACCGTCCTGTTGGTCCATGGTTTGGGACAGAGACTGGTAATTTTGACAATTATGAAGAATTGGATAAGGCTGGACCTACGACTCCATAGACGGTCCGTTGACCCATCGACGATTCGTCGTTTGGTCCGTCCTTTCATCACTGGCAATTTGACCGCTTTTGGTCAAATGCAAGGGTCCTCTCCAAGACCCTTAGGGTGGTCCTTGGGGATTCGTACCCAAACGTTTCTACCCTAAACACACTCTTTTATATGTTTAACACTTTTTTCCTATTTCCATTAAATTCCTACTCTTAAAATCCCATGAAACATGCCAAGGCACACTAGTGCACATTTTATAATTCACCGGACATCATGGATGTTTCTTGATGTTTTGACTTTAAGACTTCTAAAATATGTTGAATACAGTGTTTTAGGCCTATAAAAAGTGTTACAAGTATCAGTTCATCATGTGAGGCTCTATATTAGGTCAGGGAATTCCGGAGTGTTAATTTTGTAATCAACGACACTAAACTACAGTTTGGGTGTTTACAAATTGAAGCTAGTAAAGTAACCCGACCAAGTGTTGGAGTCGTGTCCCAAGGGAGTGGTACTGAAATTAGTAGCTACGTAGAATTCCATTCTAAATAGTGATAGCTCAAGACATTTTCGAGTTCAATACAAATTAGATTCAATTTGTGACACCAAAGTGTCAAATATCAAAAAAAGGGTTTTGTCACAAGTAGTAAAATAGGAATAACAAAGGAGAAAATAAATATGGGAGAGAGCTCTTGAGGTGTGATAGCAATATATGTTGACACAAAGAAAGTGTACATGTTTTTTATATGAAAATTCGCAAGACAACGGTGACTAGGCTAAGCTTTAATTGTATGCAAGTTCCCTCTCGGGAACTTATATCATATTAAATGGGATCCTGTAGGACACCACTACTCTAAACCAACCAGCGTATGACTTACTCACACCTTGACCATTCAAAGAGGGTGCTTGGATAAGGGACTAGGGCTCAGCGTCTCGGACTGAACCTTATGTCAAATCACTCCTTAGGACATTAGTCTAGTGGTCCTGATTTCGCGACCTCCCTTTAGGGCAAGCCGAAAATACATGGGTTGTTTTTATTTAAACTACAAAAAAATTAAATTAAACCACAACCACTAGGTTAAATCTCCAATAAAATACATCTAATCCTATGAGCAAGCAAGACACAACATTAATATCAACACACATTTGCTAAATCACACTCCAAGAATGGGGGTTTTTAGCCACACATCAAGTATTAAACAAATATACTTAACATGATAAAGGAATCAAGTGGGTATAAGATATTAAACCTTAAAAATATCAAAGGAAGGTAAACGGAGAAGACCCACTTCCAAGATTGGAAGAAGAACTTCTTCTTCAAGCTTCCTCAAAACACTCTCCAAATTTGCGAGAAAAATTAAGAACAAAGTTTCTAAAATAAAATATTAAGTGTATATTTTTTACTCTAATTTTTTTTCTGAACAATAAAAGAGTTTATAGACTTAAGATTTAGTGATGGAGGATCCATTCGACGTCTTTAGTCGTGAATTACCGAGCGATTCGGCGACTCGCCCTCTCTCTGGTTCTTTGCTGTTTGTGCCTTGCCTCAATTTCCATACATGCGGTTTCGTTGGGTGGAATAACTCTGCTTCATGGAACTATTTGGCAAAGCGTCAACTGCTTCTTTTCGTCACCTTTTGATCCACTTCCTTCAAGGCTCACTTGCTGTAACAGAAGGAAAAACTTTGCTATACAGTGTATTGCCAAGTGTGCTTGGTGATGTGCACTTTGAATCTTCAGCTCTTTTCTTCCATTTAGCGCCTAAGTGTCCATGCTCCTACCAAATCCCCAAATACCTGAAACTTAGATGTTTTTATCAGATATTGATATAAAATAAAGAAATTGAGGACACTATTTGCATTAAAATAAGGCCCTAGATTAGTCAAATTTAAGGACTCATCAAATGCAAACCCATACAATTAGCAATACCGGAACTTGGTACCCGATCACATAGTTATGCCAAAATGTGGAAATGTGATCCTAGTATGTTATGCCATTATCTGATCTCATCTTTATGTCAGAACGTGACAATCTGATCCTAGTTAGCTATGCCATAACGTGTCAATCCAATCCTTCAACACACCACAATCACAAACACAAACACAATCTCAAGTTATACAATCAAGAAGTGATTCATGCATATAGTCATTCATCTATCTTATTTACAACAAGTGTGATCAATAATGCGACATTCATATACGTAAAAGTCTCATAATGAAGAATAAACATACATACATTATACAATCACAGACATCACCTACCTCAAATAAAAATTTGAATACTTAAGGAACTTGAATCTTCCATTTTCATATTATTTCCACTTGTTCTAGGTCTAAAATAATTAACACACAAAAGGATCAAAAAACAATATCCAATTACTCGGATCATTGTTGATAATATCAACCCTGGGTCAACCCTTGATCTCATGTATCTGAACTAGGGCTTTTCCTACGGTGGTTTCCAATTCAAAACCCTCCCCAATTGTTAATAACCAAAGAAAATAGATTACACGGATTGAAAAATGGATTCAGGAGGTGAAAAGCTTACCTTTAGCATCAAGAATGTAGGAAAACTATCAAAAAGTCGTATGTGGTCGTTCATTAGCTATCAAAATTGAAAATTGCATAATAAATAAGTTTTAGGGTTTATTTACGACTTTATGTCGTGTCTGGTCTGCCACAGCGGCACCCACCCCGCTATAGCGCCCCATCAGAGCAACTGAATTCGGAACCAGAGTTCCTTCCACGAACAATGAACCATTTAATTCATTATAAGAGCACCATTCTAACCAACGACACTCTGAAAATATCCTTTGAATCTCCAGCTCTTTTCTTTCATTTAGCGCCTAAGTGTCCATGCTCCTAAAAACCCCAAATACCTGAAACTTAGATGTTTTTATCAGATATTGATATAAAATAAAGAAATTGAGGACACTATTTGGATTAAAATAAGGCCCTAGATAAGTCAAATTTAAGGACTCATCAAATGCAAACCCATACAAATAGCAATACCAGAACATGGTGCCCGATCACATAGTTATGCCAGAATGTGGAAATGTGATCCTAGTATGTTATGCCATAATCTCATCTCATCTTTATGTTAGAACGTGACAATCTGATCAAAGTTAGCTATGCCATAACGTGTCAATCCAATCCTTCAACACACCACAATCACAAACACAAATACAACCTCAAGTTATACAATCAAGAAGTGATTCATGCATATAGTCATTCATCTATCTTATTTACAACAAGTGTGATCAATAATGCGACATTCATATACGTAAATTCTCATAATGAAGAATAAACATACATACATTATATAATCACAGTCATCACCTACCTCGAATAAAAATTTGAATCCCCAAGGAACTTGAATCTTTAATTTTCATTTTATTTCCACTTGTTCTAGGTCTAAAAATAAATAATACACAAAAGGATCAAAAAATAATATCCAATTACTCGGATCATAGTTGATAATATCAACCCTGGGTCAACCCTTGATCTCATGTATCTGAACTAGGGCTTTTCCCACGGTGGTTTCCAATTAAAAACCCTCCCCAATTGCTAATAACCAAAGAAAATAGATTACACGGATTGAAAAATGGATTCAGGAGGTGAAAAGCTTACCTTTAGCGTCAAGAATGTAGGAAAACTATCAAAAAGTCGTATGTGGTCGTTCATTATCTATCAAAATTGAAAATTGCATAATAAATAAGTTTTAGGGTTTATTTACGACTTTATGTCGTGTCTGGTCTGCCACAGCGGCACCCACCGTGCTATAGCGTCCCTATCAGAGCCATTGAATTCTGAACCAGAGTTGCTTCCACGAACAATGAACCGTTTAATTCATTCTAAGAGCACCATTTCACAACATGTCTAACCAACGATACTCTAAAAATATCCTTTACGCTGAGATCAATTTCTGGAGCTATACTCGCTCGAATTCAATTTTCTAAAGTTATACGGGTTCATTAACGAGTTATCTAAATAATCATGTAATCAAAATCATAAATAAATCACTCGATTGATACAAGATTTCCTTACGCCTAAATGACTCCGAAATAGTCCAAATCGAGACTAAGTTGAGAAATGTTTTCTAGCACTAATTCTTTTCCCATTGGATTTTTTATAAAGAAGAAAATCAGGTTGTTATAAAGTGCAATGTTACAAATGGGCTCTTAAACTGATAGCATTTATGTACGCAGGTTGTTTCTGATAGACTCTTGATTTAAGTAAAGTCAACGCTTTTTAAAAGATGCAAAGAATATCTCTCCTCGTTGTACTTTCTAATTTCAATGTTATTATAGGAAACCTTAATTGAAAACATTAGCTAGCTAGAAATAGTGATCGGTTTGTTGAGGTGTGTTAAACTTTTAAAGTTGAATGGTTGAGGCAATGTCACATTGTTTGGAGATTATAATATAGCATAGATAAACTGTAAAATTCAAAAATATAAAAAGACAATTTATTGGGAAGTAACAGATAAGCAGTATTATATAAGTACTTGATACGCTCAAATTTACTTCTCGAAAAGAAGTATAAGAGGTCGTATCAAGTATAGAACCCAACTATGAGGTTGGGGTCGATCCCACGAGGAAAATGATTTAGACTTAACTTTAACCTATTATTACTTCTATTAGTCAAGTCCTTTCTAAGAAACAAGTAACAAAAAGGGGGTTTTTAAGCAATAACTGTAATTAACTATTTCTAAGTAAATAAATAACACGTTCAAAGATTTGATTTTTATCAAGTAATTAGAGCAACTAGGGCTAAAGTGTTCCCCACAGGTTCATAACACGGTAAATCTAGCTATAACAATCCTTTCGTAGTATCTTGCATGCAAAGTGGTAAGTTATGTACTCCTAAATCCTTGGTCCAGCAACAAGGAAATTTCACTCCGCACCTTAGTCCGGCTACGTGTGTATGCTTTACTAAACCTTACCTTTACCTCATATTAAGCATAATAATAGATGTTTGGCTTAGTTGTTACTTTTCACCTACCGACACTAGCCTATTAGATAGTGTATACTAAATCTACGTTGATAATTTTTTTCTTATTATCTACCTCCTTGGACCGTCAAGTAGAAACAAGGCGAGTTCTAATGCGTGCACTCGTTAAAAATATTGCAAAACAAAAAAATTATCAATACATGCAATAAACTATTCGAGAAATGTTATTTTAGCTAGGTTTTACCTTTTATTTACCCATGGTTCCCACAACTTTAGTTATGGAGTTTAGTTACGCATGTTAATAATCACACAATTCACATTAATTAGATTAGAATTCATGCACTTAGTTTGATGAGATTGAAGAAAATCAAGAAGATTACTTGAATTAATCAAAAACTTGCAACAAACGATTCCGGAAAATAAAGTAATTTTCACAAAATCCCAAAATTCAACACTTAGAACAATAAAACTAGAAAATATCAAAAAGTCTAACCACAAAAATGAGGTTTTTACAAGTGTTTATAATAATAGAGTACTAACAAAAGAGGGAAATCTATTTAAGGAGAATCAGCCCAAAAACGCATCTCAGTCGACGATTGGAGCAACGGACCGTCGAAGTCACGACGGACTGTTGAGTCCCACCGTCGTTCCATACTTAACTCCTTTTTCTGCTGCTTTCTTCACTAACTTTATGTTACCATCGACGAACATTGATGATGATCTGTTGCGTGCACGACGGTCTGTCGATGTCTTCTGTTCTTCCATACTTAGAATCTTTTTGAGATGGGTATTGGGGCTACTTTCTGTTAACATTGACGGATGTGCAGGACGGTTCGTCGTGGCTATGATGGTCCATCGAGATCCTCCATAGCCCCACACTTGGTAAGAATTCCCCAACTTCCTTTATCAGCCTTCTTCTTCGTACGACGGTATCCACCTACGGACCGTCGATGGCTCCGTAGGTCGTCACTACTGCAATTTTCAACACAATTCTCCCACATTCTCCTTCAGGAAAGATTTCCTGCAAACAAAGAGAAAACTACATCAAAACCAGTAATAAAAGGACTTAGACACACACTAAACGTAAGGAAAAAGCATTCAGAGTATCGTGAAACCACGATACATCAACACCCTCAACTTAAATTCGTTGATTGTCCTCAAGCGATGCACTATGACTCACCACAAAATCTTTGTACAAAAGTATCCTTATTTTAGCTTTTTGCAATCATCTGGCTATCAATCTCGATTATTTTAAGATTAATTTATGCATGCTATCACTAGTAGGCTTGTTCATGTGGATCAAACCATGACACAGAGTCACCACACACCGACACCTATCCTCTTTGATCTCCGACTAAGATACCAATTTTCCGGTATTGCAACTAGTGTCCTCACTTCAAAAAAACATCCTCATTTTTCACACAACGATTTCAGTTTGAGTATAAGGATTATTTTTCAACACTCACTCTCAAAAAAACTTCTCACATCATTTATACTTGTTGTCATAGGCTTTCCCTTATTTTCACTTCTTTAAGTTTACCATAATGCACTCTTAGGATCACGATATGACTTTTTTAGCTTGTAACTTAGGCTAAGGGTAAGGTATGGTACATTTAGATATATTTTAGTGAATTGTTTCCCTCCTTGACATAACGGCTAAGTGTCCTACGTTTTTGTTGTTTTATTCCGCCCTTTTTCTCAATTTTCTTTAACCTTTCTATTATCCCTTCTTTTTCCTTTTGTATAAGGACTCTTCTCTTTTTGTATTTTTTTTTCAATTCTTTTTATTTTTCTTTGCTTTAAACTTTTCTTGAATCACTTTTCTCTCGTTCTTTCACGCGATTTATTCTTGCAACCCCACTTTCCGGAGTATTCCTCATAATAGCCACCCTCAACTCATGGCTTTGCAGTGAGTCAAGGTAGACAATACACAAAGTTGGGTCAGGGCCACGACAAGGTTGTTTACTGCATTAGCCACCCACAAATTATGCTTTTGGCATAAGATGAGGTGCACATGTCCAAGGATGGACCAGGGCCAACACATTGTTCCCAGAAAAGATCAGTTAGGGTGAAAAAGAAAGGTCTATTTTAAGCTCAAATCATTTGGATCATGAAGGGATTAATTTCATTCGGGTTTTTTTCTGTTATTTAGGCTAAAAATTGGCTATTGAACAAGGGCCTATGATCCTTTCCTAATTGTCTATTACGGCTTACTTTTAGCAGGACTAACCAGGAAAGTTCTAGCTCAGTACAAATAGTGGACTATTTCAATTTTCCCCACACTAACTTGACATCTCATTACTCTACCAGATTATCTGAAACCTAGTGCGAGTCTTAGATTTAGGGTCATGCAGTGGCGTTTCTCTATGTCATGCTTAGAGCCACACATTTATCAGTTATTGTGTCTAGTCATGCAACATTTCCTTTAAATCAGGATATCATTTTGTTTAGCCATCATGCGTCAGATTCCATTTATATACTATGTACAAATGATACCTACATGCCGGTTGAACAATAAAAATAACAAGTCTCTTGGGGAAAAAGAACATAGGCAAGAAAACCCCAAGAGAGGATCGTGAGTTGGGCTACTCAGACTTCACCCTAGCAATCACTTTCCATTTACCCCACCCCAACAAAAAGACATGCAATTGTTCCCAATGCATAAAAGTATATAAAATAAGGTGATAGGTGAAGCAAACCTGAGGCGCAAAGCGCCGGCGATCAACAAGCTGGCGGGTCCAATTGTGCGAAACCCGCTCCCTATGTAGTCAGGACACTCTCAATAGTGTCCTCATAAACTACAGCACAAGTCGTAGTGCTCCTCTCAGCCTCATCAACTCTGGAGCTAGACGCCCCAAATCCCAACTCTATATCCCTCAACTGGCGAGCCTCCTCATTAATAAGTGAGGCTCTCCTCCCAGCTTCCAACTCAAGGCACTCCTTCTTCTGAGCCCGGGACTCCTCCTCCTCTCTAGTTCGGTGCCTCATTGGCACGCTCTCGTGATGGAGGTGGTGGCACTGTGGTAGTAGAGAACAAGGTAGCCAACACTGTGTCCTCAGCGG
Source organism: Solanum pennellii (assembly GCF_001406875.1). NCBI lineage: Eukaryota > Viridiplantae > Streptophyta > Magnoliopsida > Solanales > Solanaceae > Solanum > Solanum pennellii. Next base: position 39,736,039 of record NC_028637.1, on the reverse strand, counting down.
GCTCTGAAGAAGGGGCCTCAGACTCCGGCACCTGAGCCCCTAGTATAGTATCTAAATCTTCTCTAAGACTGTCCAAAACACCTTGGAGAGACGTCACATCCACTGTAGGGGCTGGTCAGGCAAGAACCCGCAGCTCAAAAGCGTGCAAGCACTAGTGGACCTCCATGACCTTCCGCTCAGTGTGCTGGGCCATCTTCCTATCTAAGTGATCCTCTGCCTCAGCAATAGACCTCTGCATCCAAGGCTGGATGTGGTGAGGAAGTGTGGCCATTTGGGCCTCTAGTTTCTTGACCCTAGCTAGCGAGACCAGTGTAGCATATGGGATAGAGCGAGAGGAGCTCGGAGTAGTGCTACCACTCAGGATAGACTCGACCAGAGTGGTAGCCGTAGGCTCAGATTTAGCCGAATTAGCCCCTTGGCCCTTCTCTACCGTGGCTGCCAGGTTCTCACATAGCAGCTGCACCTCTATACAAAGCCCTATGTTGGGAGCCAACTCATTGGCCTCATCCCGAATGAGGTCAATATCTACTGTGCCAGACGGGGTCTTGAGCACATCAATGTGCTACACGGGCACTCCTGCTAACCTGCATAGAGCAAAAATCATGCACGGGAAAGGGTAAGTAGTAGTGACCTTGAAGGACCTCTCGTGCATCACTGCCTATAGTAGCCATGCAAAGTCACCTTTAACCCCGCAATCATCGCTGCCATCAGTACTGCACGATCCTAGGTGACAATATTATTAGCAACAGTAGGGGAAAGGCAGTGTTGGACCAGTAGACACAAAAACTTGGCTGTGAAGGTGAGGTTATCCTTCTTGATACTTCCCTCCGGCTCCAGCACCCAATCGGCAGCCTCACAATCGACAGAAAGGTACTGTGGAATCCACCGCTTGGTGGTCTCTCTCAACTCTGGCTCACACTGGAACCGTCCATCTTTAATCAACTTCTACCGATAATCGAACTCGACGGTGAGAGATGTCCGAGTGGCATCAACATCCTCTCCATAGAGATACCTGTGGATGGCCGGCAAGGAAATGTCAACCCGCTTGCCACGGACTCGGACGTAATCCAAAAGAACATGTTTCGGCAGGGGTTGCCCTCCTGTCTAGCTTAGATCGGAGAGTCGCCACATAGGAGGCGTAGAACTCTCGGACCATCTCCTCACTGTAGTGGCCTACATCCCGAGCCGTCCACTCCAGTCGATGCCTGGTGAATAACAGGAATAGCCAGCATCGTGGGGATACTCCCCATAAGGACCCGCCGCTCTAGTGTTAGGGTTCGGGTCATGACCCCCTTGTCATTCGGCAGCTTGGCGTCCGTGTATTCCTGATATTACCCCTCAAAACACCACCAGTTGGGCTGATCAGCAACCGGGGCGGGGATGCCAGTCTGGGGTGCTAGAGTAGAGTCAGCACTATCAGCCTCATTAAACAAGGCAGACTGGGATGCGGTGGAGGGAGCAGAGGCCACCTCAGACCCCAAGACCTCCTCAATTCTAAACACTTCCTCAGAACCGGAAGCATCCTCGGAGTCAGATGACTGTGCAGTAGACCCAGAAGGTATGCGGCTCAGTATGCGCTCCTCTTCAGACTGGGAGGTAGTGACTACGCCAGGCGCCACCATCGTGGGCATGGTTCTAGTGGATCGAGCAGCAGGGGTAGGAATGTGGGTGCCTAGTGGCACGTACTTTGGGTCACGCCTATCATCTGAGCCTACGATAAGATGGTTTGATCGGGCAACTGACTTAGAATGACCTCGTGAGTAGACACAGTCCAGTTTTTGGTCATTTGTACCTGCAGAGAGAAGTAGTTAGTACCAGAGGAAGCATCAAATCATAGAGAAGAAATGACAGTGAAGACGTACAGAGTGCAGGACGGACCCATCGACGGTCCATCATGGGGGTCTATCGAGGAACACTTAGAATAAATTTTTAAAACGTTAGAAAGAAAGTATCTTACAGTGCCGACGGTTTTGCAGGACGGACCGTCGAAGGGACGACGGTCCGCATAAGGTTCTGTCGACAGACACTTAGAATAAATTTTAAAAACGTTAGAAACAAAGGTTCTAACAGTGTCGACGGTTATATAGGACGGACCTTCGAACGAATGACGGTCCGTCAAAGTGGTCCGTCGAGGGACACTTAGAGTAAACTAGGGAAGGTAGGGATGACGGACCCCAACGACGGTCCGTCAACGGGGTCTTGTGCTGACCTTCAAGAAAGTAAGTTTTGCAGCCAAACTTTGATACTCTATCGTACTAATTTGAAGTATTATTAGAAGCATATGTTTACTAAACGTTTACCTAGAATCCCATCATCCGTAGGGCATAAGTTTTTTTTTTGTTTTAACATGCATTTTCGACATCCTATCAAACCCTAGGTTAGGAACACAATCATGAAAACACACTCTATCTTTTTTTTTCAATACACCCACATCCCTTTCAATTTCAGCGTTCTAAGGGACTGAGGACATTTTTGCAGAAGTTTTAGCATGCAACATGGTCCAAAATTAAGTACCCAAACAGTTAGACATCATAGTAATCAGGAATATTAACAAAAGCTAATCTAAGCGGATCAGAACATCATACCTGACAACTGTAGTAGAGGAATAAGAGTATGAAATCTAGGAGTTGAACAGCGGCAACAACCACCATGAACACCAACCGACAATGGACTGAAGAAACTGGGAGAATTTGGGAGAGAAAGGGATTGTGGGAATTTGGGGCAAATGTGGGAAATCAGAGGATGCAGGGGGAATGGGAGTTAATGGTGATGAAGTGAGAAGAAATGCTAGGAAATGAGGAGAGAAACGGTTATGAGGGGTTATGTGAAGAGGTGGGAATTTTAAAAGATTAAAACTTTTAATATTCACCCGGTCGGGTCGTGGATAAAGACGCGATTATTCCCCATCGACAGACCGTAACAAGGTCGACGGTCCGTCATGGGGATCCGTCGAGGGTGCCCTAACTTAGAAAATTTGAAAGACACACCTGGGCATCAGGGATGATTCCGTCGATTGGTGCAGCAGACCAATTTTTGTGCATATTTCTGGTGATTTGATACCTGCACATTTAACACCCATTAAGATAATCTTTTTGTATTTTTTGGACACGTGCCCTAATCTATGCTCTAGCCAACACTAGTAATGAAAAAGAAAAGAGCAGTCAGACGGAATATTAAATAAGTAAAAGCAAAAATAATGCGACTATGCCTAGAGAATCATAAAAAACCTATAGTTGGCTAGAGGATACATATTGGGTTGCCTCCCAATCAGTTCTTAATTTAACGTCGCGGCACGACGGAGTGCTCTTGATTACTCAAACTTCATCAAGATTGTATGCCTCGATCACTTTGTTCGCCGTTTCAGCATGCCCTAGATATATTTTGATTCATTGCCCGTTCACTTGAACCTCACACCCTCCTTGTTCTCCAAGTCAATCGCACCATGAGGGAATAGTTGGATGATCGAATAGGAGCCAGTCCATTTGGACTTGAGTTTGCCCGAAAACAAACGCAACCTAGAATTGAACAAAAGCACCAAATCCTCGACCAAAAAATTGCGCTTCTCAATTTTTTTGTCATGGTACTTCTTTATCCTTTCTTTGTAGAGGGCTGAACTTTCATATGCCTTCAAACAAAATTCATCAAGCTCATTCAACCCGTTTAACGTCTGTTCTTCAGCCTCATTCCAATCCATTTTCAACTTCTTCATTACCCACATGGCCTTATGCTCTAATTCAACTGGTAAGTGACAAGCCTTCCCATATACAATTTGGTATGGGGACATACCTATGGGAGTATTGTATGTTGTCCGGTAGACCCAAAGAGCATCATCAAGACTCCTTGACCAATCCGTTCTACTAGTATTCACCATTTTTTCCAAAATTTGCTTAGTCTCCCTGTTTGACACCTCAACTTGCACACTAGTTTGAGGATGGTAATGAGTGGCAACATTATGGCGAACCCCATATTTTTCAAATAACACCTTAAACAGCTTGTAGCAAAAGTGAGATCCCCCATCACTAATAATAACCCTTGGGGTGCCAAATCTGGAAAATATGTTCTTTTTCAAGAACGCGGTGACACTCTTCCCTTCATTATTTGCGAGTGCAATAGCTTCTACCCATTTAGACACATAATCCACTGCCACAATAATGTACTTCATCCTATAAGAACTCACAAAAGGGCCCATAAAGTTAATGCCCCACACATCAAATAACTCAATCGACAAAATGGGGATTAGAGGGAGCTCTTGCTTTCGCTAAATGCCACCGTCTCTTTGGCATCTATCACATACCTTGGCAAACTCATGAGCATCTTGGTGGATGGTTGTCCAATAGTAGCCACATTGCAAGATCTTGTGAGCATTTCGAATACCACTATGATGCCCACCTACAGGCGAAGAATGGCATGCCTCCAAAACACTCAACATCTCAACTTCCGGCACACAATGCAGAATAAGCCCATCAGCACAACTCCTATATAAGTATGGCTCATCCCTAAAGAATTTTTGCACATCATGCATGAACTTTTTACTTTGATGAAAGGACTAGTCCGCTGAGACGATATCACTAGCAAGATAATTCGCAACATCTTCGAACCATGGGATCAAGTCTTGGGAGGCATCCGATACATGCTTATCAGGGAACATATCATCAATATTAGCCTTTTCACCCAACTCTCTCATTGCTTCATCTTCTAATTGGGACAAGTGATCAACAACTTGATTTTCAGCCCCTTTTCTATCTTTACCTCAAAGTAAAATTCTTGGAATATTAATACCCAACGAATCAATCTAAGTTTTGCATCCTTCTTTGCCATCAAATATCTTAAAGCAGAATGATCAGTATGCACTATAACTCTAGTACCAAGCAAATAGGAATGAAATTGTTCGAATGCAAAGACTACTACAAGGAGCTCTTGTTCAGTCACGGTGTAGTTCTTTTGGACTTCATTAAGGGCTTTACTAGCATAGTAAATGGGATGAAGGATTTTGTCCCTTCTTTGTGCCAATACCACACCAAGAGCAACCCCACTCGCATCACACATCACCTCAAAGGGCTTGCTCCAATCCGGAGAAATGATTATAGGTGTAGACACCAACTTTTCCTTCGACTCACCAAATGACTTAAGACAAGATTCATCAAAATGAAACTTAACACTCTTTTTCAAGCAGCTTGAACAAAGGATGTGGAATCTTTGAAAAATCCTTGATGAACCTCCGGAAAAAGCCTGCATACCCAAGAAAACTTCTCACACCTTTTATAGAGATAGGTGGAGGAAGTCACTCTATCACCTCAACTTTAGATCGATCAACCTCTATTCCCTTTTCTGAAATGCGATGACCCAATATAATACCTTCTTTCACCATGAAGTGACATTTTTTCAAATTTAGCACAAAGTTGCAATCTTCACACCTCTTAAGAACCTCGGCAAATGACTCGAACACCGCTCAAATGTTGACATCACACATCTCTGAAATGTTGCTGGTACATTACATAACCCAAACGACATTCGCTTGAACACGAAGGTCCCGTAAGGACATGTAAAGGTGGTTTTCTCTTGATCTTCTGGAGTACTAGAAATCATATTATAACCAGAATAGCCATCAAGAAACAGTACCACCCCTTTCCTGCAAGTCTATCTAACATCTGATCCATGAAGGGCATAGGAAAATGGTCCTTCTCAGTCCATGCATTTAATTTTCAGTAATCAATACATACCGTCCATCCAGTCACCGGCCTCATAAGAACAATCTCATTTTTCTCATTGGGGACCACTGTCATTCCCCCTTTCTTAGGTACACACTGATCAGGGCATAACCAACTACTATCGGCGATTGGATATTGATATACCGTGGTTTCACGGTATTATTAATACTTTTTCCTTAAGTTTAGTGTGTCCAAAAGCCTTTTTGTGCTAATTTTAATGTAAGTTTCTCTTTATTTGCAGGAAATCTATCTAAAAGATGAATGCGGAGGGTTTTGAGCAAGAAATACAGAAAAGTACCACCTAAGGAGCTTGTGACGGTCCGTCATACTCGTGACGGTCCGAGGTGGCATCGTAGTGCAGCTGCTGAAGGAAGATGGGGAAGTCTGACCAAGTGTGAGGTTACGAAAAGCGTGACGGACCGTCGTAGCCATGACGGTCCGTCCAGATGGTTCGTCATGAAGATCAGAGAAGTAGTCCCAGTACCCAAATTCCAAGAGTTCAACTATTTTGGAATGGAGATCCTCCACGGACCGTTGTGCCTGTGACGATCCGTCGCGAGGTCCGTCAATCCAGCCGCTTTTTGACAAATTTCCAGCAAATAGAGTCCTTATTTAATTAGGTTTATTTTTTATAAATAGTTCGAAAAACCTCATTTTTGAGGTGAGACTCTTGGTTATTAGACTCTGGATTATTTGGTTAGACTCTTGATTATTTTTTAGACGCTTCGTGAGATTCTTTATTATTTTTGAGACTTTTGTAATTGTTTGTTGGTGACTTTTGCTGATTAATCAAGTGAACTTTCGGATTTTACTCTTTCTCATTGAAGTAAGTGCATGAATTATTATATCATATATTTGGATATTGTGATTATGACTATGGGTAACTAAACTCCATAACTAGGGTTGTGGGAACCATAGGCGAATAATGAGGTAAAACCTAACTAAAATAACAATTCTAGAATAGTGTCTTACATGTATTGATAATTCTTTCTCTTAGAAATCTTTTTAACGGATGGCCAACGTTAAAAATCGCCATAATGCTACTTGTCGGACCAAGGAGGTAGATAATAGGAAAAGAGTTATCAACATAGATTTAGTGTATACTATCTAATAAGCTAGTATTGATTGGTACGAGGTAATAACTTAGTCAAATATTGAATACGATGCTTAATATGAGGTAAAGATAAAAGTTAGTATAGCAACACATGTAGCCGGACCAAGATGCGGAGTGAAATTTTCTACATGCCAAACCAAGGATTTAGAAATATATAACTTATCACTTTGCATGCAAGATACTAGGAAAGAACTGTTATAGTTAGAATTATCAAGTTATGAATCTGTGGGGAACATGTAAAACCTAGTTACTTTTATTAATTGATTAAACTCCAACATTTGAAGCTAGAAGTTGTCTCCTTCAATTTCGCTAGTTATTTTCATTTATTTAGAAATAGAAAACCCCCCTTTTGTCATTTTTGCTTTCCAAGGAAGTAATTGACTGAACAATAGTAATAATAGATTGAAGTTAAGTCTAAACTATTTTCCTCGTGGGAACGATCCCAACCTCACTAGTTGGGTTATTTACTTGAACAACCGCTTTACTTCTTATTTGAGAAGTAAGTTTGACGGTATCAAATTTTGGCGCCGTTGCTGGGGAAAGTAGCTTTTAGATTAACTTAAACTTATTACTTTAGTTTAGTTGATATTTTCTTGATTTTACTTTGTTTTATTGTTTTTGATTCTTGCAGAACCATCTTTTCTGTATGCCAAATACACAAGGAGGAAGAGAAGCCTTGTTTCTCTACGATCACGAATTAGAGCGTACACTATGCAACATGAATCGAAACTTGGGAATTACTGATGATGATCCAAACTAGAATATCCCAGCTCCGGTTGATGTTCATCGTCAGTTGTTACCCGATGCTCTGGGTGAACACCAACAGAGGAGAACAAAATCCCACTCCACAGCCCCAAGAATACTACAGAGGCTATGACAATATAGAAGACTCCGATGGGCCACTTGTATTGCCCCCTCTACCACCAGGCCATACTTTTGTGGTAACTAGTAGCCTGATGCAAATGCTCACTGCCAGAGGTTTGTTTTCAGGGCTACCTTCTGAGGATCCACATGCCCACATAGCTAAGGTAAGGGCAGTGTGTAAAAGCTGTGTAGGGAGGCCTGACTTTGACTTGGATGTAATAGGGCTAAGAATGTTTCCTCTCTCATTGACGGGAGAGGCTTCTATATGGTTCACTGAGCTCCCTTACAACACAATTTTTACTTGGAACCAACTAAGGGACGTTTTCTTAGCACGCTACTACCCGGTCTCCAAGAAACTAAACCACAAAGACAGAGTGAACAACTTTGTGGCACTACCAAGAGAGCCAGTTAGTAGTTCTTTGGATAGATTCACCTCGTTCTTGAGAAGCGTCCCAAATTACCGTATAGATGATGAGTCAATGAAAGAATACTTCTATCGAGGACAGGATGATAATAATAAAGCGGTGTTGGACACTATAGCAGGTGGATCTTATGGGGAGTGTCCTTATGCTGAGATTGCTGAAAAATTAGAGAAAATCTCCCGGAGCAATAGAGATTGGAGTACTTGGAAATCAGATACTGGGAGAAATACCTTCGCAGTGCAGTCCACTCACAACCCAGCCACATATGAGATTCGTAAAGAAATGGCTCAGATGAGAACTAAGCTTGGGTTGGTACTAAAACATGTCACTGGGGGTGCATAAAAGATAAACGCAGTTAACTACTTGTCGAAACCACCGCCACAAAATGATGAGAGCTATTATGAGGAGGAATCTTATGTTGTAAATGAGCAGACGGGGGGTTTCCGACCAAGTGCCCAAGGCTCTAATCAGGAGAATCGGCGCCAAGATCAAGGGAACCAAGGTCGAAACTATGGTAACTATAACCGTGAGGGTCATTATGTCCGAGATGGAAACTACAACCGCGACAAAAACTTCAACAGGGGTAACTATGGTAATAGAAATGATAGGAATGGGCCCTATGTTCCTCCTCAAAATTGTGAAGTTACTCCAAGGGATGGTGGAGGTAGTATGGCGCGAGTTGAGGATATGTTGCATAAAATGATGAGGAGGTTCGATGCTAGTGATGAGCACAATAAAGAGTTGAGGAATGATTTAGCGAGTATTGGGCAAAAAGTCGATACACATGCAATATCGATTAAGCAACTTGAGTTACAATTGGCCCAATTATCTGAGACTGTGAACACACGACAACCCGGCACTCTTCCTAGCAACACTGTCCAAAATCTGAAAAATGATGGACATTGTATGGCAACCACTACTCGCGGTGGCAAGCAAACCATTGACCCACCTATGCCGTCTAATGAGAAAAAGGTTACAAAAGATAGTGATAAAGTGGTAGATGTTAATAGTGAAGTAGAGGATAACACTGTAAAAGATGCTGAAGTGCCTAAAAAGGTATTTCCCATGCCTAGGCCACCACCCCCATTTCCTTAAAGATTATTGAAAAAGACCGAGAATGGTAAATATCAGTGTTTTATAACAATGTTGAAGCAACTTTATATCAATGTCCCTTTGGTAGAATCCTTAGAACAAATGCCCGATTACGCCAAAATTATGAAAGATATGGTTACAAAGAAAAGATCAGTCACTTTTGAGGATGATGATAGAATGCAGCATTGTAGTACTATTGCTACAAGATCTCTGGTACAAAAGAAAGAAGATCCTGGTGCGTTCACTATTCCTTGTACAATCGGGCTATTACATTTTGCGAAAGCATTATGTGATCTGGGGGCAAGCATAAATCTCATGCCTCTCTCGATTTACAAGAAGTTGGGTTTGGGTGATCCAAAGCCCACTGCGATGCGGCTACTGATGGTTGATCGAACAGTAAAAAGTCCTATAGGGATACTCCATGATGTGCTAGTAAAAGTGGAGTCGTTCATATTTCCGGCAGATTTTGTTATTCTTGATTGTGAAGTCGATTTTTAAGTGCCCATTATTCTTGGGAGGCCATTCCTTGATACGGGAAGAGCCTTAGTAGATATGGAAAAGGGGCAGATGAAATTTTGGTTGAACAATGAGGAAGTGACCTTTAACATTTGTAGGTCCATGAGGCAGAGTGGTGAGCTCCAATCGGTATCTGCTATATCCTACAACATTGGTGAGACATCTGAGACACAAATAGAAGAACATGTAGGTATAGAAGCATTAGCGGCAGTGATAATGAATTTTGATAGCGATTGCATTGAAGAGTATGATCATTAGTCGCGGCTCTTGATCGAGCTGATGTTCGGTTTAAATCAAAGAAGTATGAGTTAGATATGTAGAATCGCGAGTCCCCACCTATGAAACCATCTATAGAGGAGGCTCCAAAGTTAGAACTAAAAGCTCTCCCACCTCATCTGAGGTATGAATTCTTAGGAAATGGTGACACTTTGCTGGTAACCATTGCATCAGACCTGAATGAACAACAAGTTGAGAGTTTGGTGAAAGTGCTAAAAAGGTTCAAAAGATCTATTGGGTGGACTATTGCGGACATTATTGGGATCCCTCCTAGTATTTGCTCTCATAAAATCTAACTCATGCCTGATCATAAGCCAATTATTGCGCACCAGAGACTCTTAAATCCACCTATGCAAGAGGTCGTGAAGAAGGAAATCATTAAGTGGTTGGATGCCGGAGTGATCTATCCGATCGCCAATAGTAGTTGGGTATGCCCTGTTCTGTGTGTACCTAAGAAAGGGGGAATGACTGTGGTCCCCAATGAAAAAAATGAACTTGTTCCAATGAGACCGGTTATTGGATGGAGGGTGTGTATGGATTACCACAAATTAAATGCATGGACTGAAAAAGACCACTTTCCTATGCCCTTCATGGATCAGATGTTGGATAGACTTTACGGAAAAGGGTGGTACTGTTTTCTTGATGGGTATTCAGGGTATAATCAGATTTCTATTGCACCAGAAGATCAAGAGAAAACCACTTTTACATGTCCATATGGGACCTTTGCATTCAAAAGAGTGTCGTTTGGGTTGTGCAATGCACCCGCCACATTTCAGAGATGTATGATGTCGATATTTTCCGACATGGTGGAAGATACTATAGAAGTTTTTATGGATGATATTTATGTGGTTGGTGATTCATTCGAGCGGTGTTTGAACAATTATCTGAGGTCCTTAAGAGATGTGAAGAGTGCAATTTAGTACTGAATAGGGGAAAATGTTATTTCATGGTGAAAGAAGGTATTATTTTGGGTCATCGCATTTCAGAAAAGGGCATAGAGGTTGATCGAGGTAATAGAGAGACTTCCCCCACAGATCTCTGTGAAAGGTGTGAGAATCTTTCTTGGCATGCAGGTTTTTACCGGAGATTCATCAAAGACTTTTCAAAGATTGCACACCAATTGTGCAAACTGCTGGAGAAAGATTGTACATTTTGTTTTGATGAATCGTGTCTTAAAGCATTCGGCGAGCTAAAAGAAAAATTGGTGTCTGCACCTATCTTTATTTCTCCGGATTGGAACAGTCCATTTGAGGTGATGTGCGATGCTAGTGGGGTAGCTCTTGGTGTAGTGTTGGGACAAAGAAAGAACAAAATCCTTCACCCCATTTACTATGCTAGTAAAGCCCTAAATGAAGCTCAGAAGACCTACATAGTGACTAAGCAAGAACTCCTTGCAGTAGTCTTTGCTTTTGAAAAATTTCGCTCCTATTTTCTAGGTACTAGAGTTATGGTGCATACGGACCACTCATCATTGAGATATTTGATGGCAAAGAAGGATGCGAAACCTAGTTTTATTCGTTGGGTATTACTGCTACAAGAATTTGACTTTGAAGGGATTGATAGAAAAGGAACTGAAAATCAAGTTGTTGTTCATTTGTCCCGTCTAGATGATGAAGATATGAGAGAGTTAGGGGATAAGACTGACATTGATGATACTTTCCTCGATGAGCATGTATTGGCTGCTTCACAAGACTTGATTCCTTGGTTCACAGATTTTGCGAACTATCTGGCTAGTGATATTGTTCCATCGGACTTGTCCTTTCATCAAAGAAAAAAGTTCATGTACGATGTGAAGAAGTTCTTTTGGGATGAACCATACTTATATAGGAGTTGTCCCGACGGGCTTATTCGGCATTGTGTTCAAGAATGTGAGATGTTGAGTGTGTTAGAAGCATACCATCCTCACTCGTTGGTGGACATCACAGCGGTATCCGAACCGCTCATAAGATATTACAATGTGGTTACTATTGGCCAACTCTTCCTCAAGATGATCATGAGTTTGCTAAAGCATGTGATCGATGCGAACGAGATGGCGGCATTTTAAGAAAGCAAGAGCTCCCTCTTAACCCCATTATTCTGATTGAGTTATTTGATGTTTGGGGTATTGACTTTATGGGCCCTTTTGTGAGTTCTCATGGAATGAAGTACATTCTAGTAGCGGTTGATTATGCATCTAAATGGGTCGAAGCCATCGCCCTCGCAACAATGAAGGGAAGAGTGTCACTGCATTCTTAAAAAAGAATATATTCTCTCGTTTTGGCACCCCAAGGGCAATTATTAGTGATGGGGGCTCCCACTTCTGCAACAGATTGTTCAAGGGGTTATTGGAGAAATATGGGGTTCGCCATAACGTGGCCACTCCTTACCACCCTCAAACTAGTGGGTAAGTTGAAGTGTCGAATCGGGAGATCAAACAGATATTGTCAAAAACAGTGAACGCTAGTAGAACGGATTGGTCAAGGAGGCTTGATGAAGCTCTTTGGGCCAACCGGACAGCGTATATGACTCCCATAGGTATTTCCCCATACCAACTTGTATATGGGAAAGATTGTCATCTTCCGGTTAAGTTAGAGCATAAAGCCATGTGGGCTATGAAGAAGTTGAAAATAGATTGGAACGAAGCTGCAGAACAAGGGTTAACTGGGGTTGAATGAACTCAATGAATTTCGCTTGAAAGCTCATGAAAGCTCAGCCCTCTACAAAGAAAAGATGAAGAAGTACCATGACCAAAAAATTGAAAAACGAGAGTTCATGGTCGGGGATTTGGTGCTTTTATTCTATTCTAGGTTGCGCTTGTTTCCGGCCAAGCTCAAGTCCAAATGGACTGGTCCTTACTTGGTTACCCAACTATTCCCTCATGGAGCAGTTGAGTTGGAAACTAAGGAGGGTGTGCGGTTCAAGGTAAATGGACAATGCATAAAAATCTTTTTCGGGCATGCTGAATCGGCGAATGAAGTGATCGAGGCATACCATATTGATGAAGTCTGAGTAATCAAGTGTCCTCAGGCGTGTCGCGACCTTAAATCAAGCGCTTGTTGGGAGGCAACCCAATACTTATAGTTTTTATTTCTAGTAATGGTAGCATTTTCTACTAATGGGTTTTAAATTTGCAGGCATATCAGCAGGAAATTCTGCAGAAAATCACTCTGCAGCAGTCACTGACGGATACATCGACGAACCGTTGTGCGTGTGACGGACCGTCGCACGAATCCGTCATGCCAGGTACGTCTTTCTGTTATTTTCAAACTAGGGCACACGCGATGGAACCAACGATGGACCGTTACGACTGAGATGGACCGTCGTCGGGGACTCGTTGCGTCATTAATGAAGAGTACCCGACCCGACCCAGCTAGGGTTTTTTTTAAATTACCCCTTCATTTCACCCCATTCCTTCACTCTTTCTCCCATTTCCCTCCCTTTTTAACTTCCAAAGATCATAACCCCTCTCTCTTACAACCAATCATTTTCCCCAAATTCTCCAAATTCCTAAAATTCACTATCTACTAGTCGGAGTCTGCTGTTGTGGGTCTCTACTTGATCACCAAGTACCTTTCTCTCTTGTTTTTCTCAAATTCTCAGGTATGTGTCTCTAATTTCTACTCATTTATATTGCATTTTTGTTTATCAATTAGTATTAGTCTAGTTCTTCTTGATAGGTTCATTCTTTAATAAAATTCTGTCTGACCTAGGTTGAAAATCCTTGAAATTACCGTGTTACAACTCTAGAAATAGGTGCTTTAGCATTGCTAGTTTACTAGGTATTTAGGTTAGACAAATGTAGGTTAAACACTACCAATTTTATTTGGGTCATAGGGGATGTATGGGGCATCCCCAGTTCTGTCACTGAGTTACAGAACGAGACCCCGATGACGGACCGTCGTACCCACGATGGACCATCGTTGGGTCTGTTCCAACAGCCCTAACACCCCACTGTCCAATTTTCTCCAAGTTTTTACCAACGGCCACATGCGACGGACCGTCTTTCCCATGACGGTCTCTCCTACACAACCGTTCTGGTTGTCAGAGACCCTGTTCCTAAGGGTGTCTCACTTTTTCTAAGTGTCCTCCAACGGACACATGCGACGAACCGTCATTCCCACGAAAGTCCATCCTGCACAACCGTTCTGGTTGTCAGAGACCCTGTTCCTAAGGGTCTCTCACTTTTTCTAAGTGTCCTCCAACGGACACATGCGACGGACCGTCATTCCCACAATGGTCCGTCCTACACAACCATTCTGGTTGTAAGAGACTCTGCTCCTAAGGGTCTCTCTATTTTTCTAAGTGTCCTCCAATGGACAACTACGACGGACCGTCATACCCACGACGGTCCGTCCTGCTTAACCGTTATGACGGTCAGAGACCTCTCTCTTAAGGGTCTCCATACTTTTTCCAAGTGTCCTCTTACGGACAACTAGGACGGACCGTCATACCCTCGACGGTACGTCCTGCATGACCATTATGATGGTCAGAGACTCTCCTTCAGGGTTCTCCATATAAACATAGTCTAAGTAAGACACGACGGAACCAATGACGGTCCGTCGTACTCACGACGAGCCATCACCTGGTCCGTTGTGTTTCACTGTTACTATAAAAATGTCATTAAATCTTACCTCTTTTAGTTATTTTGTGTGGTTTTGCTAGTCTTGTTTGCTTCTTTTAGTACTAATATTGATTCTTTACATGTACTATCTATTATTGCACAAAAACACGATCGAGTCTACGCACGCGAGCGATCGAAGTCTGTCGCCCCGTCTGCCCGCCTGGTCATTGGCTCTGATGATAAGCGTCACCCCGAGTACGTGCCCCCAGGCACTTCCACCCCATCCCAAGCTGCAAGTGCTGCCAGAGCCACACCCAAAAAGGTGGCGTCCGACGTAGTCACTGCCTCCCAGTCTGATGAGGAGCGCACATTGACCGGCAAACCTTCGAGGTCAGCTACTAATGAAGGAGTGTCTGGCTCCTTAGGAGTTTCGTGGTTGGAGGAAGCCTCCGGATCTGTCGAGGTTCCCGCACCTGCCACCGCTGCAGAGTCTGCCTCGTACGATGAGACTGACAGTTCGGAATCCACACCCGGTTCACCAACTCGTGCTCTCACCCCGGTTACCAACCAACCCAACTTGTCGTGTGTCGACAGGAAGTATCAAGTCTATTCCAATGCAAAGTTCTTGAATGACTAAGGAGTCATGACTCGGACACTTACATTGGAGCGACGGGTCCTTACGGGAAGTGTCCCGACGATGCCAGAGATCCAAATATCTTAACCAGACATCGACTAGAGTGGACAGCGCGTCCGTTGGGACGTTATAGTGAAGTGTTGGTCTGAGATTTCTACGCCTCCTACGTAGCGACTCTCAGATCACAGATTGATAGGTGGGCTGCCTCTGCCAAACAAGCCCCACTGGAGCAGGTCCGAGTACGTGGAATTCAGGTTGATATCTCCCTGCCTGCCATCCGCCGGTATCTTTACGGTGAGAATGTTGATGTCAACCGGACCCCTCTCACCGACGAGTTTGACTACCGATGGCAGATTGTCAAAGATGGTCAATTCCTGCGTGAGCCATCGCTGAGAGAGACCACCAAGAGGTGGATGGACCTAGATTTGTACGTTGATGGAGAGGGTGCTGACTGGATGACCGAGCCAAAGGGAGCCATCGAGAAGGCTAACCTGACCTTCATGGCAAAGTTTTTGTGGTTGATTGTCCGCCACTGCCTTTCCCCCACAGCCGCTGATAATATAGTCACATGGGATCAAGCACTACTGATGGCGGCGATGATAGCCGGGTTTGAGGTGGATTTTGCTTGGCTTCTTGTGGCAGTCATGCACGAGAGGGCTTTTAAGGTCACAACTGCCTACCCTTCTCTATGCAGGTCCGCAGGTGTGCCTATATGGCACCTTGATCAGCTCAAGACCCCGCTGGGATTGTTGATATCGGCCTCATCAAGGATGAGGCCAATGAGTTGGCTCCACACAGAGGGCCCCGTCCAGAGTTGCCTCCACTTGGTGACAATCTGGCTGATACGGTAGCACAAGCCCGCACGGCTACGCAGGCGGCTTCCACTGACACTACCCCGGTCGAGTCTATCCCCGGTAGTAGCACTGCCCCGAGCTCCTCTCGCTCAGCCCCTTTCCCCGCTCTGGTACCGCTTGCTAGGGTCCAGAAATTAGAGGCACAGACGGCTACACTTCTGCATCACATCAAGCCTTGGATGCAGAGGTCTATTGCTGAGGCAGAAGAGCGCTTGGAGCGGAGAATGGTCCAGCACATAGAGCGAAAGATTACTGAGGTTCATCAGCGCTTGGAAGCTTTTGAGTTGCGGGTGTTATCCCGATCAGCCCCTAAGGTGGATGTGTCGATCCTTCAGGCTGCGGTCGACAGTCTTCGCACAGACATCGACATGATCTTACAGGCTAGGGTGCGTGAGTCTGAGGCCCCTTCTGCAGAGCCTGCTGAAGACACGGTGATGGCATCCCTATTCGCCACTTCAGAGATTCCACCACCTCCCCCTCGAGAGCATGCCAAGAGGCGTAGGGGTCCAGAGAAGGATGAAGCTCGAGCACGGAAGAAGGAGCGCCATGAGATGGAGGCTGCAAGGAGAGCCTCTCTTGCTGATGAGGAGGCACGTCAGATGAGAGTAGTAGAGTTAGCTGTTGGGGAGTCTAGCTCCAGATATGTGGAGATAGAGGGAGGCAGTGCTGATAGTGCTGTTGATGCTGAGGACACTACTGAGGGTTTCCAGACTACAGAGGTAGTGGGTTCCGGGGAACCGGACCCACCAGCTTGCTGATCGTCGGCGCTTTGCGCCCCAGGTTTGCTTCACCTACCACTCTTGTATTTCAATTTTTTTTATGCATTGGGGACAATTGCATGTATTTTTTGTTGAGGGTGGGGTAAATGGAAAGTGAATGCTAAGGGGAAGTCTGAGTAGCCCAATTCACTATCCTCTTTTGGGGTTTTCTTGCCTGTGTTCTTTTTCCCCAAGAGATTGATTACTTTTTCTGTTGAACCGGCATGTCTTTATCTTGTATACATAGTTTAATTCTGAATCATGATGTCTAAAATGATATCCTGATAAAATGTAAAATGATGCATGACTAGGCATAGTAATTGATAAATGTGTGGCTCTAAGCATGACATAGAGGTACACCACTGCATGAATCTAAGTCTAAAATTCGAACTAGGTGTCTGATAATCTGGTAGAGTAAGGAGATGTCATGTGAGTTTGAGGAAGATTTGAATAGTCCACTATTTTTACTGAGCTAGAACTTGCTTGGTTAGTCCTGCTAAAAGTAAGTTGTAATAGACAATTAGGAAAGGATCATAGGCCCTTATTCAATATAGCCCATTTTTAGCCTAAGTAAAAGAAAACCAAACGAAATTTATCCTTCTTTGATCCAAATAATTTGAGCTTAAACTAGACCTTTCTTTTTCATCCCAACTGATCTTTTCTGAGAATAAAGTGTTTGCCCTGGTCCCTCCTGGGACATGTGCACCTCAGCTTATGCCAAAAGCATAAGTTGAGGGTGGCTAATGCAGTAAACAACCCTTTTTATGGCCCTGGCCCAACTTTAGGTATTGTGTACTTTGACTCATGGCAAAGCCATGAGTTGATGGTGGCTATTATGAGGAATGCTCTGGATAGTGGGGTTGAAAGAACAAAGAGAGAGAAAGAACAAAAGTAAAGTGACTCAAGAATTACTTGAAAGAAAAGTAAAAAAAAATACAAGAAATACAAGCAAGAAAAGAAGAGAGTCACTTACACAAATGAAGAAAGAAGGGAAAATAGCAAGGTGAAAGAATATGAGAAACTGGGAAAAATAAAATGATAGAAAATGGTATGTTTAGCCGATATGTCAAGGAGGGCAAAAAGTCACTAAAGTATACCAAAATATACCCTACCTAACCCTAAGCCTATGTTACAAGCTAAGAATGTCCTATCGTGATCCTAAGAGTTGTACAACGAACTTAAAGCAGTGAAAATAAGGGCAAGCTTATGGAAATATGTATGAATTAGTGTGAAGTTGTTTTGAGAGTGAGTGTTAAAAAGTAATCCTTATACTTAAACTGAAATCATTGTGGAAAAATGAGGATTTTGTTTTGAGTGAGGACACTAGTTGCAATACCGGAGATATTAACACCACGGTGAGAAATTGAAGAGAATAGGTGTTAGTGCATGGTGAGTCTGTGTCATGGTCTGATTCCACATAATTCAAGCCTAATAGTGATAGCATGCAAAAACATGATGAGATTGATCGGGATTGATAGCCAAAGGATTGCGAAGGATAAAACATGGATACTATTGTACAAAGATTTTGTATTGAGTCATAGTGTGTCGCTTGAGGACAAACAACGAATTTAAGTTGAGGGTGTCGATATACCGTGGTTTCACGGTATTATTAATACTTTTTCCTTAAGTTTAGTGTGTCCAAAAGCCTTTTTGTGCTAATTTTTATGTACATTTCTCTTTATTTGCAGGAAATCTGTCTAAAATATTAATGTAGAGGGTTTTGAGCAAGAAATATAGAAAAGTACCACCTACGGAGCTTGTGACGGTCCGTCATGCTCGTGACGGTCCGTAGGTGGCATCATAGTGCAGCTAGTGAAGGAAGATGGGGAAGTCTGACCAAGTGTGGGGTTACAGAAAGCGTGACGGACCGTCGTAGCCATGACGGTCCGTCCTGCTGGTTCGTCATGAAGATCAGAGAAGTAGTCCCAGTACCCAAATTCCAAGAGTTCAAGTGTTTTGGAACGGAGATCCTCGACGGGACGTTGTGCCTGTGACAATCCGTCATACCTGCCGTCAAGGGTAATGAAGAGAGCAACAGAAGAAATTGCACAAGTATGGGACGACGGAGTCCATGACGGTCCGTCGTGACCACGACGATCCGTCGTGAGGTCCGTCGATCCAGCCGCGTTTTGACAGATTTCCAGCAAATAGAGTCCTTATATAATTAAGTTTTTTTTTTTATAAATAGCTCGAAAAACCTCGTTTTTGAGGTTAGACTCTTGGTTATTAGACTCTGGATTATTTGGTTAGACTCTTGATTATTTTTTAGACTCTTTGTGAGATTCTTGATTATTTTTAGACTTTTGTAGTTGATTGTTGGTGACTTTTGCAGATTAATCAAGTGAACATTCGGATTTTACTCTTTTTTATTGAAGTAAGTGCATGAATTCTTATATCATTTATTTGAATATTGTGATTATGACTATGGGTAACTAAACTCCATAACTAGGGTTGTGGGAACCATAGGCGAATAATAAGGTAAAACCTAACTAAAATAACAATTCTAGAATAGTGTCTTGCATGTATTGATAATTCTTCCGCTTAGAAGTCTTTTTAACGGATGACCAATGTTAGAACTCGCCTTAATGCTACTTGCCGGACCAAGGAGGTAGATAATAGGAAAAGAATTATCAACATAGATTTAGTGTATACTATCTAATAGGCTAGTATTGACTGATACGAGTTAATGACTTAGTCAAATATCGAATACGATGCTTAATATGAGGTAAAGATAAGGGTTAGTATAGCAACACATGTAGCCGGACCAAGGTGCGGAGTGAAGTTTTCTATATGCCGGACCAAGGATTTAGAAATACATAACTTATCACTTTGCATGCAAGAAACTAGGAAAGAACTGTTATAGTTAGAATTATCAAGTTATGAACCTGTGGGGAACACGTAAACCCTAGTTACTTTTTTTAATTGATTAAACTCCAACATTTGAAGCTGGTAGTTGTCTCCTTCAATATTGCTAGTTATTTTCATTTATTTAGAAATAGAAAACCCCCCTTTTATCATTTTTGCTTTCCAAGGAAGTAATTGACTGAACAATAGTAATAATAGATTGAAGTTAAGTCTAAACTATTTTCCTCGTGGGAACGATCCCAACCTCACTAGTTGGGTTATTTACTTGACACGACCGCTTTACTTCTTATTTGAGAAGTATGTTTGAGCGTATCAGATATATCACTCCAGCATCCAATCACTTAATGATTTCCTTCTTTACCACCTCTTGCATAGGTTGATTTAAACATCTCTGGTGCTCAATACTTGTCTTATGATCGGGCATGAGTTAGATTTTATGTGAACAAATCTCGGAAGGGATCCCAATAATATCCGCAATAGTTCACCCAATCTTTTGAAAATTTGAACACCTCCACCAAACTCTCAACTTGTTGCACATTCAAATCTGATGCAATAATTACCAGCAAAGTGTCACTTTTTACCAAGAATACATACCTCAGATGAGGTGGTAGAGCCTGAAGTTCTACTTTTGGAGTCTCTTCTATAGATGGTTTCGGGGGTGAAGACTCGCGATTTTTCATACCTAACTCCAACTTTTTTTTTGGTTTAAACCGAACATCACCTCGATCAAGTGCCACGACCAATGACTCATATTCTTCAATACAATCACTGTCAAAATTCATGATCACTGCCGCTAGTGTTTCTACCTCCATACGCTCTTCTATTTGTACCTCAGTGACTTTTAAACTCTGTAAGATATGGAAGATACCGATTGGATCTCACTACTCTGCCTCATGGACCTACAAAAGTTGATTGTCACTTCTTCATTGTTCAACCGAAATTTTGTTTGCCCTTTCTCCATATCAACCAAGGCTCTACCCGTAGCAAGGAATGGCCTCCCAAAATTAATGGGCACCTTAAAATAAACCTCACAATCCAGAATCACAAAATCGGCCGTAAATATGAATGTCTCCACCTTTACTAACACATCGTGGAGTATCCCAATAGGCCTCTTTACCGTTCGATCGGCCATCAATAGTCACATCGCAGTGGGCTTTGGGTCAACCAAACCCAACTTCTTATAAATAGACAGAGGCATGAGATTTATGCTTGCCCCAAGGTCACATAATGCTTTTGCAAAGTGTAATAACCCGATTGTAAATGGAAAAGTGAAGGAACCCGGATCTTCTTTCTTTTGCACTACAGACCTCGTAGCAATAGCACTACAATGCTGCATTCTATCATCATCCTCAAAACTAATCGATCTTTTCTTAGTAACCATATCATTCATGAACTTGGCATACTCGGGCATTTGTTTGAGATATTCGATCAAAGGGACAGTAATGGAAAGATGTTTTAACATAATAATAAAACGCCGGTATTTACCATCCTCAGTCTTTGTCAATAACCTCTATGGAAATGGAGGTGGTGGTCTAGGCATGGGGGTCACCTTTTGGTTTACCTCAACTTCTTTCGCCGTTTTGTCTTCTAACTCACCACTAACCTCAACTACCTCATCATCGCCTCTTATCACATTTTGTACACTAGACGGCATCGGTGGATCAATGGTTCGCTTACCACCTGGAGCTGTTACTTCCATACAATGTACATCATTTTTAGGATTTTGGCCAGTATTGCTAGGAAGAGTGCCCAGTTGGCATGGGTTTACAGTTGAAGACAATTGGGTCATTTGCAACTCAAGATGCTTGATCGAGATTGCATGTGCATCAACTTTTTTGCCTAATACTTGCTAAGTCACTCCTCAACTCTTTAGTGTGCTCATCACTAGCATCAAGCCTCCTCCTCATTTTTTGCAACATATCCTCAACTCGGGCCACACTACCTCCACCATCCCTTGGAGCAACTTCACGATTTTGAGGTGGAACATATGGCCCACTGCTATCATTTCTATTACCATAGTTACCATGGTTGAAATTGTTGTCGCGGTTTTAATTCCCATCTCGGTCATAATGACCCTCTCAATTGTAATTACCATAGTTCCGACCTTGGTTTCTTTGACCTTGGCGCCAATTTTCCTGATTGGAGCCTTGGACGTTTGGTCGGAAACCCCTCGTTTGAATATTTACCGCATAAGAGTCCTCCTCATAGTAATACTCATCAGTTGGTCGTGGTGGTTTAGACAAGTAGTTCACCGCTTTACTTTTTCTGCATCCCCAGTGACATGTTTCAACACCAACCCAAGCTCAATGCTTATTTGAGCCATTTCCTCAATAATCTCTTCTATGGCTTGGGTTGTGTGTGGATTGCACTACGAAAGTGTTTCTCCAGTATTTGACTTCGTAGTGCTACACGGATTATTATTTCAGGAGTTTTTCTCTAACTTCTCAGCAATCTCAGCATAAGGACACTCCCCATAAGAAACACCCGCTATCGTATTCAATACTGCTTTATTATTATTATCCTGTCCTGGATAGAAGTATTGTTTTAGTGACCCATCATCGATGCGGTGATTGGGGACACTTCTCAAGAACAAGGTGAACCTTCCCCAAGAACTAGTGAGTGATTCTCCTGGTAGTGCCACAAAGTTGTTCACCCTATCTTTGTGGTATAGCTTCTTAGACACCGGGTAGTAACGTTCTAAGAACACATCCCTCAGTTGATTCCAGTGTAAATTGAGTTATAGGGGAGTTCGGTAAACCATATAGCGGCCACTCCCGTCAGTGAGAGAGAAAACACTCTTAACCCAATTACGTCCTTATTCAAGTCAGGCCTCCCTACATACTCTTATACACTGACCTCACATTGGCGATGTGAGCATGTGGATCCTCAGAAGGTAGACCAGAAAAAAAATCCTCTAGCGGTGAGAATTTACATCAGACTACTAGTTACCACGAATGTATGGCCATGTGCTAGGGGAGGCAAGACAAGTGGATCCGTCAGAGTCACTAATATTATCATATCCCCTATAATACTCTTGAGGGCGTGGAGCGGGAGGTTGCCTCCGTATTTCACCTTCCCCACGATTATCAGGTAATAGTTGGTCATGAGCATCAACCGATGGTGGAAGCTTCGGGTTGTGTCTTCATCGAGAATACCAAAATTTTGATTGATTTTGCATAGTGTGCGCTCTTGTTCAGGGTCGGGTGAGAATATGGGTTCTCCTCCACTCTGCGTACTTGGATACACGGAAGTTAGATCTGCAAGAGACAAAAACAAAAAAAAAAAAAAGAAAAGTAAAATCAGGAGAATGTTGACTAAACTTCGGTAATAAGCTTAAAGTTAATCTAAGAGTCACTTTCCCCGATAGCGGCGCCAAAATTTGATACGCTCAAATTTACTTCTCGAAAAGAAGTATAAGAGGTTGTATCAAGTAAAGAACCCAACTATGAAGTTGGGGTCGATCCCACGAGGAAAAATAATTTAGACTTAACTTGAACCTATTATTACTTCTATTTAGTCAAGTCCTTTCCAAGAAACAAGTAACAAAAAGGGGGATTTTAAGAAATAACTATAATTAACTATTTCTAAGTAAATAAGTAACAGGTTCAAAGATTTGATTTTTATCAAGCAATGATAGTAACTAGGGCTTAAGTGTTCTCCACAGGTTCATAACACGATAATTCTAGCTATAACAATCCTTTCCTAGTATCTTACCTGCAAAGTGGTAAGTTATGTATTCCTAATTTTTTGGTCCAGGAACTATGAAATTTCACTCTGCACCTTGGTCCGGCTATGTGTCTATGCTTTACTAAACCTTACCTTTACCTCATATTCAACATCATATTCGATGTTTGTCTTAATTGTTACTTCGCATCAACCGACACTAGCCTACTAGATAGTGTATACTTTATCTAAGTTGATTATTTTTTTCTTATTATCTACCTCCTTGGTCCGGCAAGTAGCAACAAGGCGAGTTCTAATGCATACACTCATTAAAAGACTTCTAAATGAAAGAATTATTAATACATGCAAGACACTATTCGAGAATTGTTATTTTAGATAGGTTTTACCTTGTTATTTACCCATGGTTCCCACAACCCTAGTTATGGAGTTTAGTTACCCATGTTAATAATCACATAATTCATATTGATTAGATAAGAATTCATGCACTTACTTTGATGAGAATGAAGAAAATCCAGAAGATTACTTGAATTAATCAAAAACTTGCAACAAACGATTCCAGAAAATAAAGTGATTTTCACAATATCCCAAAATTCAAAAATTAGAACAATATAACTAGAAAATATCCAAGATTCAAACCCCAAAAACGAGGTTTTTACAAGTATTTATAATAATAGAGTCCAAACAAAAGAGGGAAATTTATTTAACGAAAATCTGCTGAAAAAACGCGTTTGAGTTAACGACTGGAGAACAGACCGTCGAGGTCACGACGGACCGTCGAGGCCATCTGTCGTTCCATACTTAACTCCTTTTTCTGCTGCTTTCTTCAGTAACTTTCTTTTACCATCCACAGACATGGATGACGATCCGTTGCGTGCACGACGGTCCGTCGATGTCTTCTGTTCTTCCATACTTAGAATCTTTTGGAGATGTGTACTGGGGCTACTTTCAGTTAACATTGAAGGATGTGCAGAACGGTTCGTCGTGTCTATGACGGTCCATCGAGAGCCTCCGTAGTCCTACACTTGGTAAGAATTCCCCAACTTCCTTTAGCAGCCTTTTACATCGTACAATGGTGGCCACCTATGCACCGTCGAGGTCACGACAGACCGTCGATGGCTCGATAGGTCGTCAGTTCTGTAATGTTCAGCACAATTCTCCCACGTTCTCCTTATGGATAGATTTCCTGCAAACAAATAGAAAACTACATTAAACCAATACAAAAAGGCCTTAGACACACATTAAACTTAAGGAAAAAGCATTGAAAGTACCGTGAAACCACGGTACATCAATACTGATCACCTTTCTCAGACATTTTATTATGAGAAAGAAATTTTAAAAAAAAGGGCTTCTAAAAGAAAAAGAAATGAAGTGTTTTTGGATTTATGGGATCTAAAGGAACAATCAAACATGCTTATAAAAAGGGAGAAAGTGAAGTTGACTATAAAAAGGGAAAAGTGCAGTTTTCTACGCATGTGGAGTCTTTCCATAATCTCCTCTTCGGTTCTCAAAGAGGTCATTTTATGACGTTGTTTCTTTTTAGGTGGGGGTTGGGAGCTAGTAGGGGCTGGTAGGGGGGATGAAATGAAAAAAATTGAAGATGAAAATAATTTTAAAAATAAAATGAAAATTTATTTTTGGAGGAGGGGTGGGGTAGGGGGTGTGTGTTGGGGCGGTGGTCGAGGCAGGGGTGAAACAATGAAAAAATTGATGTCGAAAATAGTTTTTAAAAACAAATTTACATAATTTTTTTGGGGGGAGG
>NC_028637.1:39700527-39709332 GCF_001406875.1 Solanum pennellii | reverse complement strand
GGGGTGTGGAGGTCTAGAAGGGGTGAAAAAAATTAAAATTTGAATTCAAAATATTTTTTTAAAAAAAAACAAACTTAATTTTTTTTGAGGGTGTGGGAGGAGGGGTGGGTGGTCGAAGTCGAGGGTTGGGGTGAAAAATGAAAATTTTGAAATTGAAAATACTTTTAAAAAAAACAATCTTTTTTGGAGGGCAGTGGAGGGATGATCGAGGTCGGTGGGAGGAGGGGAGGAGCGGAGTGAAAATATAAAATTTTGAATTGAACTATTTTGTAAAAATTGATGTTTTTTTTTTAAAAAAAAAAGATATAATTTGAAGTTGGATGAGAGTTTTGGAAAATGTTTTCCTTTACTTTTGAAGGTAAATCATTTTCCTTAATTTTGAGGAAAATAAGTTGATTTCGAAAACATTTTCCAAAACTTTTGTCCCAACAAAACTTGAGAAAATTTTAAAACATTTTCCAGAAAAAGTTTTCAGTTATACCAATCATACTCTTAATCTCTACTGCAGTGAGATGTCAATTACATCAATGCAAATCTTCTATGAGGTAAGTTGTGTATTGAACTGTGTCCAAAAATCTTCATGGTATTGTGCATGTTATCTAGTTTCTTTTTTTCATTTATTTTCCCTCTTTTATTCTAGAAAGATAGGCATATGGCTATCTAGTGTAATTAAAGTGGGCATAATATCATTCTGATACTTCTGACGTCAACTATCTTTTTCTTATGGTTGGGGACTTCTGATGTCAACTATTTTTTTGTGGATGATGATAAACTCTTTCTTTTTCTTATGGTTGGAGATTAGTTATTTGATGTAATTGAATCACTGTTTTCTGTTGTATTTTCAAAACCATTTCTTATATATTGTTTTATATGTGATTTTGAAATATTATATTTGTCTTCTGCTAGTAAATGTCAGCATTTTATAGAAAGACGAGGGGTTCTCATGTTTTTTTACTTACTATTTATATTCTTAAAGTAACAGTTAACATATCTACAAAAATGTCAAAATTTTGGTTGGTAAATTTGTCAACGACAATGTTAGAGCCAATGTTCATAAATTACTAACAAAATCTTCAGGTTGTTATTAACCGAGTTTTGGTAAGTAAGTTTACCAACGATTATAATTTGTTGGCAAAATTTTTCGACAAGCCTTTTAGCAACACTTTAATTTTCATTAGTAATTGGTAAGTAAATCTGATAGATTTACCGATATATATTTTGTTGATAATTATGCCTTATTTTGTAGTGTGAGTCACAATAGAAATTCATAGACGTGAAATCACATATTTGCCTCAATCTAAGATTATCTGATATAGGTGTTGATAAGAAGTTTCATTTACTAAACAAAAATAATAAAGTCGTAGGAAAATTGACCTAAACACACTCCGAATAAGGTAAAAAAAATAAGAAAAGTGAAAAGCCAAGATCAACTGTGTTTTATAAGTCATGGAAGAAATAGTTGAGATTAAGTATATTTTTCTAATTCAAAAAACCTCTTCACACATTAACTATTCAAGTTATAACAGTCCAGAAAAATCAAACTTCTTTAAATTTTTGTTAGTTTCTTTCTTTGTTCCTCCTTTATGCACTTAAAATCAAGAATCAAGAAATCAAGGTACTTTTTGTTGTGTTTTTATTGTTGTTGATATGATTTTTTTAGTATATGGCTTGCATGCAAATAATTGAATGTATATGTTTATAATTAACGAAAACATTATTTGGTTTGGTTTCCTTTTTATTGATTTTTATTTTTTCAATGTATAAAGAAATATGACTGATTTTGATAAACCACAAGCTACCATGAAGAATGTTTTGACACATATATATTACAAAAAGCTAAGAAAAGATGTCACAATTATTTACGAATGTTATCATAGATGTGAAAAAAATTAAATCATTTTAACAAACTTCATTTTGGGGGTCTATTTTTTTATAATAAGGATGTTGATAAATTATTTGTTCTTGTAATTCCATGATCTTTGAGTTTAGATTTTCTTTATTACATTCTTTTCGATGTTTATTTTATTGTTCATCAAGGTGAGTTATCGAAACAGTTTGTCAATCTCTGTTATGTGCGGTCGGTATATTCAAACTTACTTTGTGAGACTACTGATGAAGGTGATTTTTGTAAATTTTGAATTTCCTTTTTTAAAAAAGAAAATGATGATTTTGATAAATAAGTTGTTGTCATTTCACACTCTAGAATTTTTAATTTTTTTTCGTTCTTTCGAATGTTTTTAAAAGATTAATTAGAATGTAACTTTTTGGGGTTCATTATTTTTTTTTATTAAAGTTTTCATTTGTTTGTTTATTTCATTCTTGTATGATCGTTGACACCCAATGTTGATAACCTTTAAATATTTCAAAAATATTATTCAATTAAATATGTATTTTTTAAAATATATTTCTAGTTCAAAATGTTAGTGTATTTTGTACAAATACATATATTTTAGTATGCATACTTTATAAAAAAAAAGTTTATTAAAATATTTTAGAATTATTAATATATTTAAAAATAATTTGTTTTACTGAAATGTTTAAAAATTTAAGTGAGTTTATTTATATAAAAAACATTATAGTATATATAATATTTTAATTGGATATCATCTCTTTAATTTTCCTCAAAATCATTTAAATCGTAGTCTATTCTATTCTAATTTATTCTAGTCTATTCAATTCTAATTGTATTTCAATTATATTCACTCTTCCATTCCAATTCTAGCTACTTTTTATTGGAATTTTGGCCATTCAAATTCAATCCAATGTGATTTTGAGATTTCATCTTATAATCTGGAGCATCCATCTCATGATATTGAATCTCGGCCCCTCATCTATTTAATAACTAACGGTTCAGATTCACTCATCCTTTCTTTCCTTTTTGATATTAGAAGACCCAAACCCTAAATATTCCATTTTTCTACTCCTCCTTTTCTCCCTCTCTATCCGCCCTCTCTCCCACCTTTTCTCTCCACCGACGACTCTCTTTATGCCCTCGCCTCTTCTCCTCTCTCCTTCCTTATCTCTCTTTCCGGCGGTGGACAGTAGCCTGGAGAGGAAAACAGCAGTTTCGGCAAGACCTGCAGTCGTCTGCCTATGTTTCTCTCCTCTCCTTTCTCCAGTGAGGCAAACAAAAGCAACCGGACATAGAAGCAACGAAACAGATGCAACCAAGCGACTCCAGTGACGTCAGCAGCACCAGGAGCTCCATTCGGCTGAAACAACACCACTAGCCGGCGAATCGTAAACAACAACAGCAACAGCCATCTCCTGCACAAAATTGGCAGCCACTCGGTGAAGAATATCAGCGACCAGGCAAACTCCGGCCTGCGTGCTCCAGCGAAGCCAACAACCGAAAGACGCCAGCAGCAGCGGCCAGCGCCTGCCTCCTGTCCCCTCTCTCATTTCTGGACAACAGCTCTGAACCAGTGAACAAGGCGAACGACAGTAAAGCTTTTAAATGTTTCAAAATGGTCAAAAGATGGATACTTAACTTCCGTCCGGGTAGATTTCATTTAAAATTATTATCTCATTTTAGCAATTTCATTCTTGTTCTTATCTGCAATGTGATGAAAGCATGTTTGGTGTAGAAGTTCTCTTAGTCCTAAAATTGAACTACTAGTTATGACCATCATATTTTACAAACTGTTTATGTGTGACAGAAGTTGAATTATAGTCTCCTTGATGTGCTTGTTGCTTTTGATCGTTTAGCTCATGGTCTGTTTCACAAGAATATTATGTGGAAGTTTGCTCTTGTATTTTTAACAATACCTTGACAGATGATTCTTGGTTAAAGTTGTTAAGTTTAGTTATGAAATCACCGATTATCTTGAGATGTCCTTGTTTTTTATTACCTCCAATAATGGCATTTAATCCCTTTGATTTATGCAAGTTTACTTGTAGTACTTGATTTATGCAAGTTTACTTGTAGTAGTGGTAATAATTTTTTATGATAATTGAGATTGCTACTTGAGTTTAGATTGATCCTCGACATATTTCACTTTTCTTGTCGTGAATATATTATATTACGAATTTGTAAGCACTTTTTGACTTGTGTTTTCTTCCATTAATATAATTATTATATCCTTGCTTGAAATTGATTAACTGATACTAAAGTGATTTTTATGGTATTGTGCTAATCCGACAGATTTCTCGTCTCTTGGGTAAGGTAACTTTTTTTTGTATTTTATATACCAATGTTAATTGATCATAATTGACTTGATTGAAGTTGAATTGATTCTCAATTATTAAATTTTAGTAAAAGTATATTTGATTGAGCCAAAAAAAAATTCAAATAATATTACCGATTTGGTTTTTTCTTTTAATAAGGAAAATAATATATTATTGATCCTAATTATTTTCTTGCAATATATTTCATGCGCTCTCCTCCACTATATAAAGAGATGCCCTCATTCTCATTAGGATAGGCTTTAACAACCAGAAAAAGACTCATTCTCATTAGGATATGTTTTAACCAACAGAAAAAGACTTAGAGGCTTTCACTTAGCAATTATCAGAAACTCTCTCAACTCTAAAGAAAAAAATTAAAACAAAAGTCTTGTGAATTCTAAGAGGGCTCTCCAATCGATTTTGTTGTATTCGGGTCGAATAATTGATTGAGTTTGTCTTTATTGCTGATAAATTCCTGCTTTAACTGGTTAGTTGTTTCTCCATTAGTTTAAATTTCATCTTGCTTATTACGTTGAATGTTGTTGTGTGTTTGACTGAACAAAAGAAACCACTCGATTTAGTTTTCGTTGTTCCCTTTCTCTATGTGATAAAATGTCTATGGTTATTCTTTAGCATGTTAAAAATTTTGAGTTCAAAATGTAGAAGAGTCGCCTAGAAGAGAATTCTGGACGGAGCTATATTGCTTATTTTAATGTTGTATGTCTTTTTCATTTTGTTTTTTATTTTTTCTTTTTATATATGTATAACTCTACTCTCTATTTTATATGAAATATTTGGGGATCTTTCAAAGGGAAAGGAAAATTGCATGCTAATTGTTTCTCATTTATTTTATTCTATTAGGTATGATTGCTGTAAAATCTTCATGTGTAAATTGCTTGAAGAATGCAAAATAATTATAATATCTCTGAAATAGTCATCTAAAATCAACCATTGATTTGTATTTGTCCCATCTAATCCTAGCGGGTGTAATAAATGTTCCATATATGAGAAAAATGTAGTGAATATTTGTTTATAAATAAAATTAGATTGCATGCATATACGACCTAATGTTGCATAAATTTTGACTCTTTGTTCACTTAATAATCTGCCCGCATGTTAGTTTTTTAGAGACCCTGTTTAGGATGAAACAATTAATTTTGGTAACTAATTTAAGGGTATATTTTGGGATATAAAAATCAACATATACGCTTTAACGCTATCTACAAAATAAATCATGTTTATATGTGTTGCATATTAATATTGACATGTTAACTCAATTCTCATATCTCAAAGCTTATTGCTAATTATTTTCAAACATGCAAATTGATTCGTAATCATAGTTGTAGGAATAATGAAATATGTATGACCTTTCAATAATTTAGAATCATGTTCTTAGGTCTTATTAAGTAATTTTCAGCATGTTGAAAAATTATTATAATTCTCTACGTATTTGCTGCCCACTAGTAACTATTTCTGTATTACAATTGTGTTCGGTCACTTAAATTAAATTAAATATTTGCTAGCAAATTAAATAACTAAGTTACTTTTATGCATTTTTCTGCATGCAAGTTTGCTTGGTAAATAAACTGTCCTCCAATCTAAAAATAAATTAATACTTTTCTGTAAATCTGCTACTTGTAAATTCTCACCACTTAAAATCAGATGCTAAATCATTCTCTACATGCTCATCTGCCAAGTTCAAGTATGTCAATAAATAAATTCTACATTTTGAATAATGTTTTGCCACTTAAAAACATCTAATAAATCAGTGCCGATATGACATGTCATGTTTCACATTAAAATTAAATTAAATAAATCTTTGTCTCTTGTAGTAATCTATTTGTTAATATTATTTTATTGCTTGCTATTTTGTCTTTATTATTATGTTTTTTGTTTGCACACACACCTAGCATGATACCTTCACAAATATATGTGTTTGAAAACATCCTTAATGCAATTTAGAGGTCAATGTGAGATTTATGTGCTAAATGTTCATCTTATTTGTTTGACTTGGTATCTAGGGGGCTATTAGGAGCTTTTTTTTTTGTCTAAAACGTACTTAAATAGTAGTCCAATGCCTCTGGGACATTAAGCGGGGGTGCTAGGATCTTGTAGGACGTTTTGCATGCGGTGGTGGGTTAGGGGTAGTTTAGACCTTATGGAGATGATGGCATTGCCTCAAGTCGTAAACGACAAATATCTGTTTTGACTCTCCCTATATAGAAGTCGAGCATTGATCTGTAAAGTCTTTTAGAGTTTTCCTTCCCTTTTCCTTTTTATGTGTTGTAATTATATTTATTAGGGGTAGTTTATTAAATAAAATAAAACTTTGCTCTTGACTATTTAATTATGTAATTTCTGTCTCCTCGTTTTTCCCTTCAATATTTGTGTAGTATTTGTTATGTTTTATATTATCTTATCACCTAGTGTTGCATGCTTAAATAATTAATTAAAACAATAAACTATTCAATATTATTCATCACCTAGCTGACATGTTTAAATTAAATAACTTAAATGAAGTGACCATACTTGCTATTTTTAACCCGCACATAAGTTGCATGAGATATGGTCGAGACCCGCATTTGTGGACCTCGAGGGATGCCTAACACCTTTCCCTCAAGGTAATTTGAATCCTTACCCTGAACACTCTTGTTAGCAAGGTTAGATAAGTGCCCTAACACATACCAATTCGTTAGGTGATGACTCTTCAAAATATTTAAAAGTCCCAAAAGAATTTCTAGGTCGTGACTAAAGAACATTTTGCGAAAAATGAAGCGCGACAATGATAAATTTATTGCATTTAGCACATAAATCTAACATTGGCCTCTAAATTTTATTAAACATGCTTTCAAAGACAACAATTTGCTCTTTCTTTCTTTTCACTTTTTCTTTCTTAATTCATTATGTATTATATTTTGTAAAAAAAAATATTTGTTATCGATTTTTTAATGCAATTTGATTAATTTATGTTCAATATTTTTTTAAAGTTTGTAAGAATTGCATAATGAGGAAGGTAAAAGAAAAGAAACTGAAAGTTTGTCAAGAATGCAATACACATATAGGTATTGTCCCTTTGCAAAAAATCAGGCATGTCTTATGATTTTGATTTTTTATATTTTCTTTTAAATATTTTTGAATTATTTATATTGTGATTTATCTCCCTTATTTTTGAACTTCTAGTAAGTAAATATTTTTTGAGAAGACAGAAAAATTGTATCAAATAAGGTAGAATGGAGAGAGTTATATAGTTCATTCATCCTACTTTATGTGAAGGTATTAATGTTTAGAGAGTCGAACAATTTTTTTCTTTGATTGACATTTTCACAATTTTTTTGAATTATTCTTTATAAATAATTTTCCAATATGTAATGATTTTTTAAAAAAATAAGTTTGAAGAATTTGTAGCCGAATCAATAGTTAAATTACGTATTTTGACTTTCTTATGTTGATTATAGGCTTAAATTGTAATAACAAAAAGACACTTATAATGCAACCATAGATTATTATTTTAAATGTTTATGGTGATTAGAGTTCTTTTTATTCCTATGTTGATGAAAAATAACATGTACTTAATTAAACAAGTTAAGTTTGTCTTAAAATTGACCTAGACACCACTCTTTTTTAAAATTTAAAAACTGTCATTGCCTTTTGATAATGACTTTATTTTTCCATTTGGTTCATGTTATATGGATTAATTATTTCTACTATGTTCATCCTATTACATGTTAAAGTGTTATTATTTGATGAATCAAACAATTTCTTTTATAAAATATTTTAATTCATTTGCTATGTTGATTTGTAGAACTTTTTGTGTATACATTTTTTTTTAAAAAAATACTTGACGAATTTATGCTCGAACTCCTAGTCAAACTAAGATGTTTTAATCTCCGTACTCCATTCCTTGTCACATAATTCGAGAAAAAGAAAGAACATATTATAAATAAGATTTTTACATACAAGTATAATATTTTGACTCTAGGTTTATGTCGAATAAGTAGAAGAACTATAACTTCATTCGTTGTACATATAAATCTGTGTGAAAAATAATTGATATAAGTTCATGCTTAGTTTTAAGGCCTGATCACCAAGTGTAAGGCATCAGAGACATATTGTCAAGTAAAAGAAGATAATTTATTTACATGCTCATTGATACTCCATTATCACCTCCTCCTCCTTCTGTTGTTATTGCTGCTACAAGTTTGAGGAGAATGGAGAAATCAATTTCTCTCATCGTAAATTTGTACTACTCGTTGATGATGATCAATTTTGAATGAACACATCATATCGAGTAGTAGTACTCAAGGGGAAGAGGTAGAGGAAGAGCGTGTTAATTCAAAACTTAATCACCAACAACAAGTGGTGTAGTATTTGCTATTGAAGAAATTGATTCCTCATTTTTCCTTGAGTTTCTAGAAACAATAACAGCAAGAGGAGGAGGAGATTGTGAATTATCAAAGAGCATGTCAGCTACATAATTAATATAAATATCCTTAGGAGCTAACTTTGAGGATTCACTTTTATTGGATTTATCTATTAGTCTAAGCTCAATTAATTCTCCTCTTTTACTTGACAATGTGTATGATCCCTTACATTTTGTGATCGGCATTAAAATTAATCATTATAGGGAGATGCTATATA
>NC_028637.1:39697095-39699919 GCF_001406875.1 Solanum pennellii | reverse complement strand
CTATATATATATATATATATATATATATATATATATATATATATATATAAGGAACTGAATTACAGTTTTTCCTATTGGTTCAACAGCTTAAAGTCAAAATTTTGTACTTGTATTTGAAAATTTATTTATAATATGTGAAATTATAAGACTTGAAACTATGAATTTGGATATAAATTCTTTAAATTTAAAAAAATGAAATGTATACATATTTAAAGACGTACTCCGAATAAACATAGATAATGAATCAAGATATGTTTTATAAAATATTGTTGGACACCAAAAAGCATAAAACATTATATAAAATAGTATGGAGGGAGTATAAACATTGTATCCATAACTTAATAAGCTAATTTGTTTTCTTTTAGATTTTCAAATCCTTAAACTTAAAATGATAGATCCACATCTACCGTCGTAGTGACATAAGTGTTGTTGTCAAGGCCATATAAGACAAGTTCTGTTTGTGTACTGCTTCATGTTACATTATGATTTTAATTAGCTCAGGTACAAATCGTTCAAATTTTTAAAAATAAAAATACATTTTTGTAAATTGCGCGAAAATAATTGAAAGTCAATATAGCGAATGATTTAAAATAATTGATTTTTTTGGGAGAAAACTATAGTTAAAATATATTATTATTTGACTCCCCAAATAGTACCTCATTCACTATAAAAAGAGGCAAAAGAAGCATATAACTTTATCCGTTCCAATTTTTAGTATGGTTTTTATGCTTTTTCTGTAGAACTTACTTGGTGGAAGCTAAAAAAATACATGTCACTGTAACTAACAATTCAAAATAATTTAAGTGGAAAATAATAAAAAGAGAAAAATGCTAAACAATATTGAAACAAATTGATCACACAAGAATGTTAATAAATAAATAAATAAACCGTTTAATAAAGAAACATGACTTATACTAAATTCATGTATAAAAAACATGGATCACATGAACCTTCAAAATGAAAAATCTTATTGGAAAAAACGATAACAAAAAAAACATTAAAATAAACATCATTAATTCTAAAGGCAAATGGGTTATCAAAATCACTAACATCAAATTTTAAATTAAAATTAAAACGATGTAAATAATATTTAAGAAGTCACAAATTCAAGATCATGAAATCACAAATAAAAATAATTTATCAACATCACTCAAACAAAAAATGAAGCCCCAAATAACTAGCTCTCACCATTTTATAAATGATTTAGAGTTATTTTTCCATCTCTTCTAATGACGTTTATATATATTGAGTTAGGGTTTAGGGATATATTAACTAATGGGCCAACTCATTTAGCTAGCACCCCTTATGGGTATATAAGGTCAAAAGATATTTTTTGAAAAACTTTATCAGATTTTGACATAATCTCCAGATACATGTATCTCGAAATATATACATGAGGTCATAAAATATCTTTTTGGGCCTAATATATCCATAAGGAATGCTAGCTAAATGAGTTGACCCATTATTTAATGCAACCCTAAACCCTTACTCAGTCTATGTAAACATCATTAAAAGCGTTTGAAAACAAGTCTAAAATGTCCTGAGGAGGCGGAGAACTAGTTCTTTGGAGGTTCATGTTTTGTTTGGGTGATGTTGATTAAAAAAAATTGTATTTGTGATTTTATGATCTTGAATTTGTGAGCTTTTTAATATTCTTTTCATTGTTTTTGTTGTAATTTAAAATTTGATCTTTTTCTTTCGGGGATTTCTGTAACAATCTGTTCTCGTCATTATAGAAATGTCAACAGGCGAAAATTGGAGATGGAAAACTTTTTAGTAGTATTTGGATTCCCCTACCTTGTCCAGATCTGAAGAAAATCGATGTCACTAAAGTGTAGAGAAATCTAGTAGCAATTGGGTGAACCATTTATGAATTTGATTACATGAGTAGTTAGATAACCTTTAATGAACCCGTATGACTTAACGTAATTGAATTTTAGTGAGTAGATTTCTAGTCACGACACAGTGTCAATAATAAACCCCTACAAGAACTTCTTTTGACACTTTTTGACTTTTAGAGCTAAGAAATGACGTTAGATGATTTCTACTCGTTTGTCACCATTATTGAGGCTATAGGTAAGATTTTTTTCACTCCCCAATCCTTTTTCCGATCCGTAGAACATAATAGAATGGGTGAATAATGATTGGGAACAATTTTGATATTGTATTCTATGGGGGAAACAATCTTAAATTGGTTATTTGGGATCATAGGTTTGATTTAGGATTCATCAAATTGTTATAATTTCAAGTAATTAGCGATATTTTATTGATTCTCATGTTATTGTGATTTTTTGTCGACCAAGAACAAGCGGAATGAATCCGAAAAGGAAAGGGTCAAGTTTCTTAGGATTCAAGCTTGTTTCGAGGTAAGTGATGGTTGTGATTCTATGTATGTGTGGTGTATGCATTTTCTTGATTCATTATGATTCTTGTATATGTATGAATGTTGCAATATTGATCATACTTGTTGAAAATGAGAAAGATGAATGATGTTGCTATATAAATCATGATGTAAATGTATGATCTTCATGATATAATTATGATAGTGATTGTTGTGTTTGTTTGGGATCGGTTTCCACGTTCAGGCATAACTATCTTAGATCAGTCTTGTAACGACCTGTTTAGTCGTTTTGAGCTGCAGATTTTATTTCTGGAAAAACTGGCTGAGACGACGTAACCCACGACGGACCGTCATGGGCACGATGGACCGTCGAGGGGGTCTCGTTCCAAAATACTTAGAATTCTGAAATTTGGGTACTAAAATCGACTCTCTGAACTTCGTAACGGAATGGCAGGACGGACCGTCACAGGCGTGACGGGCCGT
>NC_028637.1:39677168-39689402 GCF_001406875.1 Solanum pennellii | reverse complement strand
ACTCTTAGTTTAGTAATTTGATCATAGATGTTCTTGTGGTGATGACTTCCAGATTTTGGGGAATAATAGATGTTGAATTTTAGAAGTTATTGAATTGGTTTTTATTAATGAGTTTAAGTCTTCCGCATTACTTTTTGTTGATATTATATTGAAATGTTAGGGTTTAGATTGGTTGGTTCTCTCACATAGGAGGGTAAGTGTGGGTGCCAGTCGCGGCTCGGGTTTGGGTCGTGACAAGTCTGCCCACGTTCCAGCAAAATGTTGGATCGAATTTCCATGTCCAAACATCACGTTGGATCAGATTTCCATAGTTTCGCATAATATTTGATTGGATTTGGATTTTCACGTTCCGACATAAACATGGGACTGAATTTCCACGTTCCGGCAGACCAACTTTTTGGGTTTGGATTCTGTGAGAGGACCAATTATGTGATGATAAGTGTTAAACGTGTTGTTGATTCTTCTTGTAGATAACTTTGTATATGTTTATATATATTCATGTGATTATAATATTGTTTGACTTTTTTATGTTACAATAGTGGGATAGTCGCGTGATCCTGCCAGTATACTATGATTGTGAACTTATATTGCAATTGCTCTTATTTTTGTCGAGTACAACGCATCTTCACGCGTCTATTGACAGACTTCACTTAGAGGATGAGTAAACGTTACTTCAAATTAAAGGGTGAGACAATTCTCTCGGGCTACCATGATATTCTCTTTCATCTATGTCCACCATTTCCAGACTCATACATTTATTCTAGGTAGTTAAATAGCTCATTAATTTGGGGATGTATCCCTTCTTATTTATACTTATGGGTCATGTTAGATGTTTTGGTACATTGACTTTCAGATGCTAGACATTTACATTCCACTATTTTTTTAGTTAATTAAATTGCTCCCGTACCTTAACAACCTTAGTTTTTGTTTAGTTTCTTTGTTTTGATTGTACTGGTGGTTCTCCCACCTAGGGTTAGTGTGGGTGTCAATCCCGATTTTGTGGGTTCTTAAAAAGTTAGTATCCGAGATTAGGTTAGTTGATCTCTATGTACGGACTTGAGTCTAGTAGAGTCTAGTAAAATGGTAAAAGGGCGGTTTTACTTTTCTTCGAGAGGCTATAGGACTTAAGGAAATATCAATATTTTTTCTCTTGTCTCATTTCGTGCTATAACTTTGGTCCAATTGGTATCTAGGTTATACAAATTGGTATCTAACCTTCTTTACTCTTCCGTCCAGAGATGTTAAATACAAGGTTCAATGGTGTTCATCCCGAAAATCTTGTCAATGCTCCAGCTGACAAACCTGCATCGAGAGGTCGCGGTCAAGGTAGGGATAGAGGAAGAGTTAGGGGTAGAGGTCATGGGAGAGTAGCACCTGCTCGGAATGACATATAGGTTAGTAATGATCCTATAAATGAGATCCCGTTAATCCATAATAAGGAGATAGAAGAGGATATTGAGGTTGGAGATGTTGAAGAGAATGGAAAAGAGGAAGAGGTAGCGGTACAGACTATGGTTGTTCCCCCATCGATTCAATATTAGCTCAAAAGATTATGGCGTTCTTAAAAGGGTTGGCTGGTCCTTGAGTGCTTCCACCTAATTAAGTTCAAGCTAATTCTCCAATTGCTAGCAATACCCAAGACAGGTGGAAAATGTAGGTTCTGATGCTTTCTTTCGTGCTTTGTTGGGTCGCATTATGACCGATAATGAGAATGCTATGTTGACTAAGTTCTTGAAGCTTAAGATCCCAGTATAGTTGGGTTCTGAAACTAAAGATGCTTATGAGTTTATCTTATTCTTCACCAACATAGGATTGAATTCGTGTCCTTCCAACATCAAGGTGAATCCAAGCAATGGTGGAGAGCTCATATAGAGTGCACATCTTCTACTTACCTCCACTCACTTTTACCCAGTTTCATGCTCTATTATTGGAAAAAAAAATATGTGCCTAGAACTTTGAGAAATATGAGTTCATGGACTTAGAGCAAGGTGGTATGTTTGTGGCAGCTTACGAGGCCAAGTTCCACAGTTTGTCTAGATATGCTACGCAATTTGTGACTACAGAGGAGGAGAAGATCAAGTTACTTATTTGGGGATTGAAATCTAAGTTGCAAGTATTATATGTTCATATGACTTTTACAAGGAGGAGCTTTGATGATGTAACAGATTATGTTAAGAAAATGGAGGGGTGAGACGAGACGGTCAAGCTAAGGCATTGGGTAAGAGAGCCAAGAATTTTGGAAATTTTCAATGCTCATATTCTATAGGATCTATTCGATCAACTATGGCAGTAACACCAATTCATTCCGCAATGCCCACTTGTACAGGTAACTAATCGGGGACTCCATCTTATGATATTTAGGATAGCCAGGGACATGCGCTTTCGATAGCACCACAACATCCTTTGATTAGTCACCTGAACATATGAGGAGAGATATCTATTGCCCCCATTCGCGTGTGCTGGACTCCGTGGAGCAGCCATATAGAGAACTGGTACCCACGGGAAATGGTAATAATGGTAGAGGGCGTCCGCAAGGTGGGTGAGGAGGTAATCATCGAGACCGTGAACGTAGAGTAAATGGTGGTGGAGGTAGAGTCAATGGGAAATAAGGCTGGGAAGTAGCTCGTCAAGATGATAGTGGTCAATGTTATGCTTTTCCAGGCAAGAATGAGGTAGAGGCATCTGATGCGGTGATCACATGCACTATTTTTGTCTGTGACCGGATGGTTGATGTGTTGTTTGATCCTGGTCCTACATATTCATATGTATTCATGAGATTTTGTTTCCAAGTTTGATATTATTTGTGATGTACTTGATGCCCCTATTCATGTTTCTACCCCCATTGGATATTCAATCATAGTTATGCATTTATATCGTGGTTGCCCAATTTTTTTAAAATGGGATATCAGACTTGTCTAATTTTGTGATTTTGGATATGATTGACTTTGACATAATCCTACGCATGACTTGGTCGTCTCCCTATTATGATGTGCTTAATTTTAATACCAAGTCTGTAACTTTAGAAATTCCGGGAAGTGAAAAGTTAGAGTGGAAAGAGGTGTACAAGCCTAAGCACGCTAAGATTATATCCTTCGTTTCGGCTAATAAATTAGTAAAGAAGGGATGTTTGTCTTATTTTGATCATATTAGGGATGTCGAGATTGAAGTTCCATCTATTAAGTCTATTCTTGTGGTGTTCGAATTTAGTTGAAATGTTTTCCAATGACTTGCATGGCATTCCTCAAGATAGAGATATAGATTTTTGCATTAATTTAGAGCCTTGTACGGGCCCCATTTCCATCCCTCCATATTGCATGGCTAAGACAGAATTAAGAGAGCTTAAGGCTCAAATCTAAGAGCTTCTTGATAAGGAATTTATTTGCCCAAGTACTTCCACATGGGGTGCTCCAGTTTTGTTTGTTAAGAAGAAGGATGGTAGCATGTGAATGTGTATAGATTACTGCCAATTGAATAGAATCACTATTCAGAACAAGCATCCCTTGCCTCGAATAGACGATCTCTTTAACCAATGCAAGGGGCAGTAGTTTCTCTAAGATCCGGCTAACATCAGTTGAAAATTAGGCCTGAGGATGTGCCCAAGACGACGTTTAGAACTCTCTATGTACATAATGAGTTTTTGGTTATGTCGTTTGGGTTTACCAATGCACCTGCAACTTTTATGAGGTTGATGAATGGGGTGTTCAAACCATTTCTTGATTCGTTTGTGACAGAATTTATTGGTAATATTTTGGTTTATTCGAAAAGTGAAGAAGAACATGGCAACATTCTTTGCATTGATTTGGGTGTTCTTGGGAAGCAAAATTTGTATGCTAAATTTTCCAAGTATGAATTTTCTTTGAAATCAGTTTTATTTTTTTGCCATGTAGATGCTCAAAAGATCAAGGTGGTTAAGAACTGGGTTCGTCCTAGTTCTGTGATGAAATTTAGGAGTTTTGTGGGATTCACTAGCCCTAGCGTGAATCCTTTTTTTTCTAAACTGAACAAAGATCTATTTTTACCCCAATTATTCCTAAAAATGAATTGACTTAATTAGGTAAAAAAAATACAACTTTGTCATTCCCAAATTCGGATTACAACTTTGTCACTCCCAAATTCGGATTGGGTTTTCCTTAATCCAACAACCCAACTTCCGAAAGGAATAACTAACTCATCTGAACTCAGAATCGCGCAAACTCGGCTGAAAAGATTATTCTAAGGTCTTTCCAACCTTATTTGTAAATACACCTAACACATCCTGAGCTGAGATTTATGGTCATTTGAAGATGACCAAAACACACATTTTAACTTACTTAAAATTTCTAGATTTTCTTATTTTTCCAAAATAATTATTTTCAGATTATAAACTCTTTTCTAGTTCTTTTTAGTCGCGAGATTTTGAAATGTCTCCCCCTTGGGATCATTCGTCCTGGAATGAGGTTACTCTTACAAGACTTAGGCTAGCAACATCAAGTTCATACATCCACAAGTAATTGCAGCAAAAACAATATGCTTACTCAAAATTTAGATAGTAGTTAGAAGAAACTTAGTACCTTGGTGTGCATTTTATCCGAATTCCAAAAGATGCAAATATCTTTTTTTCATATCCTCTTTCGCTTTCCGTGTAGCTTCTTCAACAAATTAGTTCCTCCAAAGTACATTGACTGATGCTGCCTTTTGATCTCAATAGTCTCAGTTGCTATGATGAAAGAAGGATCATCCATGCACTTTTTCAGCACGAAGACATGAAACACCAGATAGACCGCAACTAACTCTTGTGGTAGCTCAAACTCATAAGCTATTTTCCAATCCACTTGGAAATTCTATATGGACCAACATACCAGGAAATTATATATGGACCAACATACCGGGGACAGAGTCACTAATACAAAAAGGGATATAGAGGCACTTAAAAATGGCATTAGCGTCCATAACTGTGGCTGCTATAGCCATTACCAGCCAATGCCCTTTGGCCGCTGTATCAAGGGTCGGGAAAGGCTTTTGCAGCCATTTGGAAGTAAAGTTTAGTGTCAATTGGTTGCGGCAATTAAAAAGGCTACATAATACAATTCAAAGTGGTAGGTTTCTCATGTAGCATCCATTTATATAGAAATTAAAACCAACTAAATTGTCACAAAAACACATTTGTTCTAGTGGGAATTGCTTGCGGCAATTCAGATGGATGTTAAATCCAAAAAAAATAGTAGTTATATTTTATAATGTCAATTTTTAAAGCCGGTAAACCTACTAAATTGATGCTAAAGCGCATTAGTTCTAGTGGCAATAAAGATAGGTTTAAATAAAATTTAATATGATAATCATGTTCATGTAGTGTCCATTTTGGTAGCTGGTAAATTTGATAAAGATGCTACTAAAAGTTCATATTTTTAATGACAATGGTTTTGTGCTAATTATAAAGGCTCGAATATCCTTTTGAAACCATCCTAGTTTCCCCCATTTACTGTCCAATATTTTAGTCTAGAAAATTCAATTTGTTTGACACTAAAATTAACAAACTTTAACAAAAAATTTTAGCCTTAAATAATAATGACCACATCCATTGATAAAATTATCTAGTTCGCACTTCTAAAGATAAATCGAACAAAATTCTAATCAAAAGAGCGCCTGTTGGATGTGATGATGTTTGAAAAATTCTAAAAAATATATAATGTACTTCATTGAATGTAATTCATCTCATCAAATATAAAAAAAAATTATTAATCAAAACTATAGTATCATAACTTTAAAACTAAATTTATATTTAACAAACTAGTACCATTATATAACAAATCCAATAAAATAGTGTCTTCAACGAATTTCCACAATGGTTCACCCTATTGAAATATTTCATAGGCATTATTTGAAAATCATACCGCATGACTTGAAGTAATAAAATAAATGAGTCAAAAGATGAAATTGAAATGATAAAAACATCACGAGATCAAACAATTTCTCATACTCTAACAAAATGTATACTACACAAAATATTACATAAAAAAGCTATGTGAAAATAC
Source organism: Solanum pennellii (assembly GCF_001406875.1). Classification (NCBI taxonomy): domain Eukaryota; kingdom Viridiplantae; phylum Streptophyta; class Magnoliopsida; order Solanales; family Solanaceae; genus Solanum; species Solanum pennellii. The sequence continues at coordinate 39,683,391 of NC_028637.1, read as the reverse complement.
CAATGACCCTAGTATGCAAAAGACACTGCATTATGAAGAAATTCACAACCTAGACAACAAACAAAGAAAAAGCAAAAGAACATTCATTGTCTGAGCAACAAACTATGAAAGAACGGAAGCACATTAACAATCTGAGTATCAAAAAAAGAAAAACATTTAAGAGGACAAAAACAATGAGGGGCATTCTACCTGAAGCAATCTGCCCAGATGTGGCTTGCTGAATGTACAATACATGAACCTATTCTTCAAGTAGCAAACATACTCCATGAAAAATAATGATGAAACTAGCAGACTGGATGTACAATACACACACATACATTAATTTATGTCTCAAAACCCCTATTAATTAGGGGCTAAGTAACGATCAAATTTACACCAGTATTGAACACTCAAATCCTATTTAAGGTATAAAAAAATCCGACAAATACAAAAAGGCAGCAAGCCAGAGAATGATAGCAACTTAAAGTTCATACATCGGAGGAGAAAATCACTGTGCAAAGTAGCTTTAGTAATTAGACCACTAATATGCAACTGTGCAAACAAAACCTATAGTTAAAAGTAACTAAACTTTGTGGAAGCGGTGCCATTTTGATGTTTCAATATGTGTATCTTTTATATTTCGTGTCACCACCGGGGAGCACCCCTTAGACGTAACCGGCATCGTCATCATTCTCGGAGAGGACTTAGAAAATCCTCTTAGCATTCGTCATAACATATCATAGGTTAAAATGAGGAAAAATTAAAACATTTTACATATTGAGGTGTACATAGACCTCTCACATACTACATATGGAGTTTACTTAGATCCTCACATATGAACCTTATATAGGCTTCACGTTTAGACAATATAACCGACAAATTAGGATTTAATCTAATTATATCGTCTGACATTAAACCATGTAAAATTCATTAGAACATTAGGGCATATCCCTTATACAAATCCATGATTGTCAAATAGGTCTTATAATAATATCTTCAACACAAGGAAAGAAATGAATGTCTTTATACTATAGTGAAACTACTAAGGTAGAGTATGTGGCACCATCCTGGAACTAGAGGACCTACCTAAACTTGGAGAAAAGTCCAAGTCTTCTTGCAAGCGACCTTGATACCTCAACGTCCCGAACCTACGTTGTTTGGGAAAAGGGAAAGAATACGGATTAGTACAACCACATATACTAAGTATGGAAACATATGCACATAAATAATTAAAATCATGCTTAAAGGGACATTTAGTTCAAAAACATGATAAGTCACTTTCGAAAGCCTTTATGCACAATTATGAATCATATACAAGTCAATAGACAAAATAATACTCAAGGCAAGTCCATATTCAACAGAAGACCAATACTATCACAAAGTCAAGTCAACATGGATATTATCAACATAAGGTCATATCAACATGAATGGCATCATTTCAAGATCATATAAGTATAAAAAAACTCCAACATAATGTCCTAGCAACAATTCATGTACAAGAGTTCATAAGATAACAACATATATATCAGACCCTTACTCACAACCCCTTCCCAAGCCTACAAAGTGCAATGCCTATGTAAAGCCCCATAACCCCACATAGTCAAGTAAACCAAGTAAAGGATCATAAGCAATGTCAACATTTCATATATCTTCATATCTTTCATGGTCATAAGCACGTACATCATTATATACCACTAGCACGTTCACCAATGAAAATAATATCATATAGGATCATCAACATGTAAAGTCATCATATACAATTCATACATATCATAATTACATAAGAACAACCTCCTAGGACTTCCCTAAAGGTCCACTTGTGCCATGTATAAGTATAGTCAAAACCCCTTACGTCACCCTAGCTAGTGTTCACTTAATTACTTTTATTTTTACTTTCGGGAATAATCGCCTTAACCGACATAGACCATGTGAGCTAAATATAGAATTCCAAGTTATGAAACCCTACACCGAAAGAAGGTGGTCTACTTGCCAAGGTAGGACCAAAACATGAACATAACATTCTAGGTGGATCCACTAGCTAGTATTCCTATGGAGGCAACATAGTTAAGGAACTAGGAGATATGTCTTGAAACCTCTACATGACCATTATCAATTGGAGCCCTCATCTAATGAGACTGCTTGGTGAATCTACCTTCTATGTATAGTCAACACCCCTCATTATCAAGTTCATGTGGTGCTAAGTTAAACTCCCTTTTTGAAATATTTTTAAGTCATTCTTAATAATCACAGCTTAGTATAGGTCATAGGAGACTAACCCCTTGTATATCATGTCATTAGCTCATTATGTATTACATGAGAATGTCCTTTCATAACAACCCTTCATTCGTGAGATCAACATATTATAATCATATCATAGTAAGGCACACAAGTGGATCACGTTCAACCTTGTATCAACATACCCTAAACATGATCTCAAAATTAATACAGTCAAGACATTTCATCATATCATCTTCTTCTTAATCTAATCACATATATTACATCAGATGCACAACATTGTCACCAATTATAATCCATCATTATTGAAGTAAAGAGTTCAAGATAACAAAGTCTTACCAAATAGCCTCCATGTCCTTCATCAAGAATCTCATCCTCAATTCATCACAATTATCCAGTAACCCACTCATCATCATCATAATAGAGTGAATCAAACAATAACATAACCAATTCTCAATAACCCTAATCATCTATAAGTCCAATTAATAGGTAGAGTTAGGGTAAAAGATTTAATTCATAGATTCTAGAATTACAAAAATAAATCAATATATAATCCTAATCCCTCACTAATAATCAAAAGAAACCAACATCAAATCAAGTTTAAATCCAATTCACGAAATTGAGAAGAAACACATGTTTTTGACATCTTTTGAAATCAATTTTGAAGAGCCTCTTTGGGAAAGAGATCCCAAGAGTGAAGAGCTTCCATACCTTAGGATTCCTTAGTGTTTGATGGAGAAAAGGTGAAGTCTTGAATTCCTACACGAGCTTTCAATTGTTCTTCAATGGGGTCTTGCACTAGAGAGAGAAAGAAGAAAGAAGTTAAAGAGAATTTGTGTTTGGGAATTGTGGGGGTGTTAGGTTAGTGTAATGAGGTTTAGGTCTTATATAGTCCCTCAACTGACTTAATTAACCCTCCCATAACCATTAATTAACCAACTAAATAGTTAAGTCCCTTAACATAAAATTTGATAGTCAAACTCGACACGGATTGACGAGACCCGGCCTACAGGCCGTCGACTAGACCACGGACCGTCCTGCTTGTCCATGGTTTGGAACAAAGACTGGTTATTTTGACAATTTTGCTTAATTGGCTTAGGCTGTACCTATGACTCCATCGACGGGCCGTTAACCCATCGACGACTCGTCGTTTGGTCTGTCCTTTCGCCACTGCCAATTTGACAGCTTTTCGTCAAATTCAAGGGTCCTCTCCAAGGACCCTTAGGATAGTCCTTGAGAAGTCGTACCCTGACGTTTTGATCCTAAACACACTCTTCTATATGTTTAACACATTTTTCTCATTTCCATTAATTTCGACTCTTAAAACCCCATGAAACATGCAAAGGCAAACTAGTGCACATTTCACAATTCACCGGACGTCATGGACGTTTCATGACGTTTTTACTTTAACACTTCCCAAATATTTTGAATACATTGTTTTAGGTCTGTAAACAGTGTTACAAGTATTAGTTCATCATGTGAGACTCTATATTAGGTCATGGAATTCTGGAGTGTTACATTTCGTGATCAACGACACTAACCTTGAAGCTAGTAAAGTAACCCAACCAAGTGTTGGAGTTGTGTCCCAATGGAGTGGTAATGAAATTAGTGGCTACTTAGAATTCCGTTTAAATAGTGATAGCTCAAGACATTTTCGAGTTAAACACAAATTAGATTCAATTTGTGACACCAAAGTGTCAAATAACAAGAAAAAAGAGTTTTGTCACAAGTAGTAGAATAGAAACAATAAAGGAGAAAATAAGTATGGTAGAGATCTCTTTAGGTGTGACCGCAATATATGTTGACACAAAAAAAGTGTACATGCTTATGATATGAAAATTCGTCAGACAATGATGACTAGGCTAAGCTTTAGGTGACTGTAAGTTCCCTCTCGGGAAACTTAGACCATATAAAATGGGTTCATGTCGGAAACCACTCGTCTAAACTAACCAACATATGCCTTACCCACACCCTGACCATTCGATAGAGGGTGCTTTGATAAGGGACTAGGGATCACCTTCTCGGACTGAACCTTATTTCAAATCACTCCTTAGCCCATCAGTCTAGTTGTCCTTGTTTCGTAACCTCCCTTTTGAGCAATCCGAAAATACATGAATGGTTTTTTATTTTAAACTACAAAACAATTAAATTAAACCGCAAGCACTACGTTAAATCACCATTACAATACATCTAATCGTATAAGCAAGCAAGACCCAATTGTAATATCAACACACATTTGCTAAATCACACTCCAAGAATGGGGGTTTTTAGCCACACATCAAACATTAATTAAATATACTTAAAATGATAAAGGAATCAAGTGGATATAAGATATTAAACCTTAAAAATAGCAAACGAAGGTAAATGGAGAAGACCCACTTCCAAGATTGGAAGAAGAACTTCATCTTCAAGCTTCCTCAAAACCCTCTCCAAATTTGAGAGAAAAATTATGAATAAAGTTTCTAAAATAAAAAATGAAGTATATATTTTTTACTCTCTAAAATTTTCTTTTAACAATAAAAGAGTTCAGTATTTATAGACTTCAGATTTAGTGATGGTGGATCCATTCGGCGTTTTTAGTCGTGAATCACCGAGCGATTCGGTGACTAGCCCTTTCTCTGGTTCGTCGCTGTTTGTGCTTGGCTCAATATCCATGTATGCGGTTTGGTTGGGAAAAATAACTCTACCTCGCGGAACTATTTGGCAAAGCATCGACTGCTTCTTTTTGTCACCTTTTGATCCACTTCCTTCAAGGCTCACTTGTTGTAACAGAAGGAAAAACTTTTCTATACGGCGTATCGCCAAGTGTGCTTGGTGATGCGCACTTTGAATCTTCAGTTGTTTTCTTCTATTTTAGCGCTTATATGTCAATGCTCCTACAAAATCCCCAAATACCTGAAACTTAAAAGTTTTTATCAGATATTGAGTTAAAATACACAAATTGAGGACACTCTTTCATTAAAATAAGGCCCTAGATGAGTCCGATTTGAGGATTCATCAAATTCAAACCCAAACAACTAGCATACCAGAACGTGGTACCCAATCACATAGTTATGCCAGAATGTGGCAATGTTATCCTATTTAGTTTTGTCGTAATATGATCTCATCATTATGTCAGAACATGACAATCTGATCCTAGTTAGTTATGCCATAACGTGGCAATCCAATCCTTCAACACACCACAATCACAAACACAAATATACTCTCAAGTTATACAATCAAGAAGTGATTCATGCATATAGACATTCATCTATCTCTTTTACAACAAGTGTGATCAATAATGCAACATTCATATACATACAAGTCTCATAATGAAGAATGAACAAACATACATCACACAATCACAATCATCACCTACCTCGAATCAAAGTTTGAATCCCCAACGAACTTGAATCTTCCATTTTCAGATTCTTTTCGCTTGTTCTAGGTCTACAAATAATTAATATGCAAAAGGATCAAAAAACAATATCCAATTACTCGGATCATAGTTGATAATATCAACCCTAGGTCAACCCTTGATCTCATGTATCCGAACTAGGGCTTTTACCACCATGGTTTCCAATTCAAAACCCTCCCCCATTAACTGATAAGCAGTATTGCATTAGTAGTGATCACCTTTCTCGGACATTTTATTATTAGAAAGAAATTAAATAAATACAAAATAAAAGTCTTCTAAAACATTAAATATATGTTTAATAGCTTGTATTAGATAGTATACATGTGTTTTTTCGCATATCATTCAATGCATACTAACAAAAGTAGAAAAAACATTCAAGATAAGGAAGATCATAGTTTAATAGGTATCAAGAAAAAATGAAGTCTTTGTTGATTTATGGAATCTAAAGGAACACTCAAGCATGCTTATAAAAAGGGAGAAATGTGAAGTTGACTATAAAAAGGGAAAAGTGCAATTTTCTACGCATGTGGAGTCTTTTCATAATCTCCTCTTAGGTTCTCAAAGTCGCCATTTTATTATGTTGTTCTTTTTGGGTGGGGGTGGGGGGGCTAG
>NC_028637.1:39662177-39676567 GCF_001406875.1 Solanum pennellii | reverse complement strand
GGGGTGTGGAGGTCTAGTAGGGGTGAAAAATTAAAATTTTAATTGAAAATATTTTTTAAAAACAACTTACTTTTTTTGGAGGTGTGGGAGGAGGGTGGGTGGGTAGAGTCAATGGTTAGGGTGACAAAAGAAAATTTTAAAATTCAAAATATTTTTTTAAAAAGAAATTTTGTTTTTTGGAGGGCAGTGGAGGGATGATCAAGGTCTGGAGGGGGGGGGGGCGGAGTGAAAATATAAAATTTGAATTGAAACTATTTTTAGAAATTGATATTTTTTTTTAAAAAAAAAGATATAATTTGAAGTTGGATGAGAGTTTTGGAAAATGTTTTCCTTTACTTTCGAAGGGAAATCATTTTCCTTAATTTTGAGGAAAATAAGTTGATTTGGAAAACATTTTCCAAAACTTTTGTCCCAACCAAACATGAGAAAATTTGAAAACATTTTCCATAAAAAATTTCCGTTCATACCAATCACACCCTTAATAACTACTACAAGGAGATGTCAATTACATCGGTGCAAATATTCTATGAGGTAAGTTGTTTATTGAACTGTGTCCAAAAATCTCCATGGTATTGTGCATGTTATATAGTTTCTTTTTTAATTTATTTTCCCTCTTTTATGCTATGAAGAGAGGCTTAGGGCTATCTAGTGTAATTAAAGTGGACACAATATCATTCTGATACTTCTGATGTCAACTATTATTCTGTGGATGATGATAAACTCTTTTTTTCTTATGGGTGGAGATTAATTATTTGATGTAATTGAAACCACTCTTTTCTGTTGTATTCTGGAAACCATATCTTGTATATTGCTTTATATGTAATTTTGAAATATTATATTTGTCTTCTGCTAGTAAACGTCAGCATTTTAATAAAAAGATGAGGAGTTCTCAAGTTATTTAACTTTCTATTTATATTCTTAAAGTAACAGTTAACATATCTACGAAAATGTCAGCATTTTGGTTGGAAAATTTGCCAAGGAAAATGTTAGAGCAAATTTTCATAAATTACTAACAAAATCTTCAGGTTGTTACCAACCGGTTTTTTGTTAAGTAAGTTTACCAACGATTATAATTGGTTGGCAAAATTTACCAACAAGCCTTTTAGCAATACTTAAATTTTCATTAGTAATTGGTAAGTAACTCGATTTTATAAGCCAATTTGATAGATCTACCGACAGATATTTTTGTTGATAATTATGCCTTATATTGTAGTGTGTCACAACAGAAATTCATAAAAGTGAAATCATATATTTGCCTCAATCTAAGATTACCTGATATAGGTGTTGATAAGAAGTTTCATATACTAAAAAAAATCGTAGGCAAATTGACCTAAACACACTCTAAATAAGGTAAAACAAACAAGAAAATGAAAAGCCAAGATCAACTGTGTTTTGTAAGTCATGGAAGAAATAGTTGAGATCAACTATATTTTTCTGATTCAAAAGACCTCGTCACACATTAACTATTCAAGTTATAATAGTCTAGAAAAATCAAACTTCTTAAAATTTTTGTTACTTTCTTTCTTTGTTCCTTTATGCACACTAAATCAAGAATCAAGAAACCAAGTTACTTATGTTGTGTTTTTGTTGTTGTTGATATGATCTTTTTTAATATTATATGGTTTGCATGCAAATATTGGAATGCATATGTTTATAATTAAGGAAAACATTATTTGGTTTGATTTCCTTTTTATTGATTTTTATTTTTCCAATGCATAAAAGAAATATGACTGATTTTGATAAACCACAAGCTAGGATGATGAATGTTTTTGACTCATAGAAATTACAAAAAGCTAAGCAAAGATGTCACAATTATTGACGTATGTTATCATAGATGTGAAAGAAATTAAATCATTTTAACAAACTTTATTTTTTGGGGTTTATTTTTTTATAATAAGAATGTTTATAAATTATTTGTTCTTGTTATTTCATTATCTTTGAGTTTAGATTTTCTTTGTTACGTTCTTTTCAATGTCTATTTTGTTGTTCATCAAGGCAGAGTTATCGAAATAATTTGTCAATCTCTGTTGTGTGCGGTCGGCATATTCAAACTTACTTTGTGAGACTACTCATGGAGGTGATTTTTGTATTTTTTAAGTTTCCTTTTTAAAAAAGAAAATGATGATTTTGATAACTAAATGTTGTCATTTCACGGTCTAGAATTTTTAATTTTCTTTTTCGTTCTTTCTAATGTTTTTTAAAAGATTAATTAGAATGTAACTTTTTGAGGGTTCATTATATTTTTTTATGAAAGTTTTTATTTATTTGTTTATTTCATTCTTGTACGATTGTTGAGACCCAATTTTGACGACCTTTAAATATTTCACAAAATGTTATTCAATTAAATATGTATTTTTTTAAGTATATTTCTAGTTCAAAATGTTAGTGTATTTTGTAGAAAAATATATATTTAAGCTTTATAAAAAAAGTTTATTAAAATATTTTAGAATTATTAATAAATTTCAAAATAATTTATTTTACTTAAATGTTTAAAAATTTAAGTGAGCTTAATTATATAAAAAAGCATTATAATATATATAATATTTTAATTGGATATTATCTCTTTTTACTTTTCCTCAAAATCATTTAAATATTAGTATATTCTATTATAATTTCTTTCAATTCTAGTTTATTCAATTCCAAATGTATTTCAATTATATCCACTCTTACATTACAATTCTAGCTAATTTTTATTGCAATTTTAGCCATTCAGATTCAATCCAATGTGATTTTGAGATTTCATCTCATAATCTGGAACATCCATCTTTTGATATTGAATCTCGCCCCTCATCTCTTTAAAAGTTAACGTTCAAATTCACTTATCCTTTCTTTCCTTTTTGACATCAAAAGACCCAAACCCTAACTATTCAATTTTTCTACTCCTCCTTTCCTCCCTCTCTAGCCGCCCTTTCTCCCACCTTTTCTCTCCACCGGCGACTCTCTCTCTGCCCTCGCTTCTTGTCCTCTCTTCTCCCTTCTCTCTCTTTCTGGCGGTGTACAGTAGCCAGGAGAGGAAAACAGCCGTTTCGGCAAGTCCAGCAGCTGTGTGCCTCTGTTTCTCTCCTCCCCTTTCTCCGTTGAGGCAAACGAAAGCAAACGGCCATAGCAGCAACCAAGCAACTCCAGTGATGGCAGCAGCCCCAGGAGCTCCAGCCAGCTGAAATAACACCACTAGCCAACAAAATGTAAACAACAACAGCAGCAGTCATCTCCGTCACAAAATCGGCAGCCACCCCTTGAAGAACATCAACGACCAGGCAAACTCCGGCATGTGTTCTCCAGCGAAGCCAACAACCAAACGATGCCAGCAGTGGTGGCCAGTCGCCTGCTTCCTCTCCTCTCTCTCATTTCCGGGCAACAGCTTGAACCAGTGAACAAGGCAAACGATAGAGAAGCTTTTGAATGTTTCAAACTGGTCAAAAAATGGATATTTAACGATCCATCCGGGTACATTTAATTTAAAATCATTATCTCATCTTAGCAATTTAATTCTTCTTCTTATGTGCAATGTGATGAAAGTTCTATGTATGTTTAGTGTAGAAGTTCTCTTAGTCGTAAAATTGAATTACTAGTTATGACTTTCATATTTTACAAACTGTTTATGTGTGATAGAAAGTTGAATTATAGTCTCGTTCATGTGCTTGTTGCTCTTGATTGCTTAGCGCATTGTCTGCTTCACAAGAAGATTATGTTGAAATTTGCTCTTGTACTTTTAACAATACCTTGACACTTGATTCTTAGTTAAAATTGATATGTTTGGTTATGAAATCACTGATTATCTTGAGATGTACCTTGTTCTTTGTTACCTCCATTTGTTACCTCCAATAATGTCATTTGATCCCTTTGATTGGTGCAATTTTACTTGTAGTAGTGATAATAATTTTTTATGATAATTGAGATTGCTACTTGAGTTTACATTGATTCTCGACATATTTCTCTTTTCTTGTTGTGAATATACTATATTAAGAATGTGTAAACACTTTTTAACTTGTGTTTTCTTCCTTTAATATAATTATTATATCCTTGCTTGAAATTGATTAATTGATACTAAAGTGATTTTTATGGTATTGTGCAAATCCGGACAGATTTCACGTCTCTTGGGTAAGGTAAATTTTGCTTAGTAGATTATTTACTAATTTTAATTGATCATAATTGACTTAATTGAAGTTGAATTGATTCTCACTTATTATATTTTAGTAAAAGTATATTTGATTGAGCCAAAAATAATTTCAAATAATATTACTGATTCGGTTTTTTCTTCAAATAAGGAAAATAATATGTGATTGATCCTTAATATTTTCTTGCCATATATTACACGCGCTCTCCTCCACTATATAAAGAGATTCCCTCAAGGATAGGCTTTAACCAACAGAAAAAGAATCATTCTCATTTGGATAGACTTTAACCAACAGAAAAAGACTTAGAGGCTTACAGTTAACAATTATCAAAAACTCTCTCTACTCTAAAGAAAAAAATTAAAACAAAAGTCTTGTGAACTCTAAGAGAGCTCTCCAATCCATTTTGTTGTGTTTGGGTCGAATAGTTGATTGAGTTTGTCTTCATTAATGATAAATTTTTTCTTTAACTGGTTAGTTGTTTCTCCATTAGTTTAAACTTTTTGTTTCTTATTACGTCGATGTTATAAATTGTTGGAATGAATAAAAGGAACATCTCAATTTAGTTTTCGTTCTTCCCTCTGTCTTTGTGATATAATTTCCATGGTTATTCTTTATTTGTTTTGATCTCCTACGTGTGTGGCTAATATATATATAAGAAAGTAATGTGTAATTATGAATATTTGAAGTTATGATTAGTTTTCCGTTATATATAAGTGTTACATTATTCTTTTTAGCATGTTACGGATTTAGACTACAAAATGTAGAAGAGTCGCCTAAAAGAGAATTCTGGGCCGAGCTATATTGATTATTATAATCTTGTATGTTTTTTTCATTTATTCTTTATTTTGTCATGTTATATGTGTATAAATCTAAATCTGTATTATATATGAAATATTTGGGAATCTTTCAAAGGAAAAGGGAAATTACATGCTAATTGTTTCTCATTCATTTATTTTATTAGGTGTGATTTCTATAAAATCTGCCTATTTGTAAATTACTTGAAGAATGCAAAAATATTATAATATTTCTAAAATAATCATCTAAAATCAACCGTTGATTTGTATTTGTTTTATGTAATATCCAGCGGGTGTATTAAATGTTCCCTCTATGAGAAAAATGTAGTGACTATTTATTTATAAATAAAATTAGATTGCATGCATATATGACCTAATATTGCATAAATTTTGACTCTTTGTTCACTTAATAATCTGCCCGCTTGTTAGTTTGTTTAGAGATCCTGTTTAGGATGTAACAATTAATTTTAATACTCATTTAAGGGCATATTTTGGGATATAAAAATCAACATATAGGCTTTAACGATATCTACAAAATAAACAATGTTTATATGTGTTGCCTATTAATATTGACAAGTTAACTCAATTCTCATATCTTAAGACTTATTGTTAAATATTTTCAAACATGCAAATTGATTCGTAATCATGGCTATGGGAATAATGCAATATTTATGACCATTCAATAATATAGAATCATATTCGTAGGTATTATTAAGTAATTTTCAGCATGTTGAAAAATTATTATACTTCTCTACGTATTTGTTGTCCGCTCGTAACTATTTCTGTATTACAATTGTGTTCGGTCACTTAAAATAAATTAAGTATTTGCTAGCATGTTAAATAACTAAGTTACTTTTATGCATTTTCTGCATGCAAGTTTGATTGGTAAATAAATTGTCCTCCAATCTAAAAATAAATTAATCCATTTCAATCAATCTGCTACTTTTAAATTCTTGCCACTTAAAATTAGATGCTAAATCTTTCTTTGCATGCTCATCTGCCCTTTTCAAGTATGTCAATAAATAAATTCTACATTTTGAATATTGTTTTTTTCCACTTAAAAACAGGTAATAAATCAGTGCCGGTATGACATGTCATGTTTCAGATTAAAATTAAATTGAATAAATCTTCGTTTCTTGTAATATTGTGCTTGTTAATATTATTTTATTACTTGTTATTTAGTGTTTATTATTATGTTTTTTTGTTTGCGCACACACCTAACATGAAACCGTCACAACTTATCTATTTGAAAGCATGTTTAATAAATTTTGGAGGCCAATGTGAGATTTATGTGAGATTTATATGCTAAATGTTCATCTTATTTGTTTGACTTGGCGTCTAAGGGGGATATTAGGAGCATTTTTTTAAGTATAAAACCTACTCAAATAGTAGTCCAATGTCTATGGGACATTAAGCGGGGGCGCTAGGACCTTTTAGGATGTTATGCATGCAGTGGTGGGTTAGGGGTAGTTTAGGCCCTATGGAGATTGTGACATTGCCTCAAGTCGTTAACGACAAATATATGTTTTGACTCTCCCTATATAGAAGTCAAGCGTTGATCCGTAAAGTCTTGTAGAGTCTCCCTTCCCTTTTCCTTTTTTATGTGTTGTAATTATTATTTATTTGGGGTATTTTATTAAGTAAAATAAAATTTTGCTCTTGACTATTTAATTGTGTAATTACTGTCTCCTCGCTTTTCCCTTTAATATTTGCGTAGTATTTGTTATGTTTTATATTATCTTATCACCTAGTCTCGCATGCTTAAAAAATTAAATAAAACAATAAACTGTTTAATATTATTCATCACCTAGCTGACATGTTTAAATTAAATAAGCTAAATGAAGTAACCTTACTTGCTAATTGTTACCCCCTTATAAGTTGCATGAGATACGATCGAGACCCACATTTGTGGACCTCGAGAGATGTCTAATACCTTCCCCTCAAGGTAATTTAAACCCTTACCCTGAACACTCTAGTTTGTTGACCTTAATTAGATTTAGAAAGGTTAGATAAGTGCCCTAACACACACCAATTCGTTAGGTGGTAACTCTTCAAAACATTTAAAAATCCCAAAAAAATTATTAGGTCGTGACTAAAACACATTTTTTGCGAAAAATGAAGCGCGGAAATGATTAATATATTGCATTTAGCACATAAATCTCACATTAGCCTCTAAATTTTATCAAGCATCTTTCAAACACAAAATTTTCTCTTTTCTTTATCTTCACTTTTTCTTTCTTAATTCATTATATATTATATTTTTGTGAAAAAAACAATTATTGTGTATTGATTTTTTATTGGAATTTGATTAATTTATGTTCATTATTTTTTTACAGTTTGTAAGAATTACATAATGAGGAAGGTAAAAGAAGAGAAACTGAAAGTTTGTCAAGAATGCAATACAGATTTAGGTATTGTCCCTTTGCAAAAAAATCATGTATGTCCTATGATTTTGATTTTTGTATTTTCTTTTAAATATTTTTGAATTATTTATATTGTGATTTATCTCTTTTTTTTTTTAACTTCTAGTAAGTAAATTTTATTTTGAGAAGACACAAAATTTGTATCAAATAAGGTAGTATGGAGAGAGTTATATAATTCATCATCCTATTTTATGTGAAAGTATTATTGTTTAGAGAGTCGAACAATTATATTCTTTGATTTAAATTTTCACAATTTTTTTGAATAATTCTTTATCAATAATTATCCAATATGTAATTATTTTTTTTTAAAAAAAAAGGTTTGATGAATTTTGTACCTGAATCAATAGTGAAATTACGTATTTTGACTTTCTTATGTTACTATAGGATTTAAATTGTAAGAACAACAAGACACTTCTAATGCAACCATAGATTATTCTTCTAAATGTTTGTGGTGATTATGGTTCTTTTTATTCCTATGTTGATGAAAATAACATGTACTTAATAAAACAAGTTAAGGTTGTCTCAAAATTGACCTAGACACCACTCTTTTTTAAATTGTAAAAACCGCCATTGTTGTTTGATAATGACTATATTTTTCCACTTGGTTCATGTTATATAGATTAATTATTTATACTATGTTCATCCTATTACATAAGTGTTATTATTTGATGAATCAAACAATTTCTTTTATATAATATTTTGATTCATTTGCTATGTTGACTTGGAGAACGTTTTCTGTATACATTTTTTTGGAAAAAAAACATGACGAATTTATGCTCGAATTCCTAGTCAAACTAAGATGTTTTAATCATTGTACTCCATACCTTTTCACATAATTCGAAATAAAGAAAGTACATTTTGACTCTAGGTTTATGTCGAATAAGTAGAAGAACTGTAATTTCATTCATCGTACATATAAATGTGTGTGAAAACTAATTGATATAACATCGTATAATGCTTAATTTTATGTCGTGATCACCAAGTGTATGGCATCAGAAACATATTGTCAAGTAAAAGAAGATAATTTATTGAGCATGGACTAATTGAAAAATTCAAAATTGGCGAACCCAAAAAATTCGCTCGTGACGATATTGCTATGAATAAAAGTCCTTACATGCTCATTGATACTCCATTATCACATCCTCCTCCTTCTGTTGTTATTGTTGCTACAAGTTTAAGGAGAATGGAGAAATCAATTTCTTCAATCGTAAATATCGATACTACTTGTTGATGATGATCAATTTCGAATGAACACATCATGTCGAGTAGTAGTAATTGAAGGGGAAGAGGTAGATGAAGAGTGTGTTGATTAGAAACTTAATCACCAACAAGTGGTGTAGTATTTACTATTGTAGAAATTTATTTCTCATTTCTCCTTTAGCTTGTAGAAACAATAACAGGAGGAGGAGGATGGGATTGTGAATTATTAATGAGCATGTCAGCTACATAATTAATATAAATATCCTTAGGAGCTAACTTTTAGGATTCAATTTTGTTGGATTTTTTTATTAGTCCAAGCTCAATTAATTCTCTTCTTTTACTTGAGAATATGTCTATGATCCTTACATTTGCTGATCAGGCATTAAAAATTGATCATTATAGGGAAATGTTATATAGTTGATATATGTGTGTGTGTGTATATATATATACGGACAAGGGCCTAAAATACCCTTAAAGTATTGAAAATGGTACAAAATTACCCTTCATCCACCTATTGGCTTCAAAATGCCCTTTTCATCCACCCATTGGCTCCAAAATACCCTTGTCATCCACCTTTGGGTTCAAAATTGACCACTTTTTTAATTGTTTTAAAAATTAAACTCTTTAAATATTTTTTAAAATATTTGGCGTTCAACTATTGATTATAATTATAATTTATATTATAATTTATAAACGAACTCACTACCCACTCATTACTAACTAAACCTCACCCAATTAATAATCCAATTATAATATCAAAATCGTCATAAACACTACTAAAACACGATAAAATTATAGATTCCTGAAAATGACATTCAAAATTATTCGAGTCCGAATTGAAGACCCAATTAAATTTAGGTTGAGCCGCTTATTTAGTAGGACACTTTCTTTCAAATTGAATTAGAAATTTCTGATTAAAGGTAAAGAAGTAATACATCCCGAATTAATACATGCACTAATTCATACACTTTTTTTAAATATAATTTTATAAATATTTATGATTTATTTTAAAATTTTAATATATCATTTTGAAAAAAAGTTACCTATGAAGTAACATCACATAATTGAGACGTAAGAATAACATAGTTAGACTTTTAAGTTTATCGGTGATTTTTATTTAGCCACTTGAATGTATGATAATTTACTTCTATAATTTTTGAAAACACTTAATTGACAGTAGCTTGCATTAATAATATGACAGGTTCATTAATTTAGAGGGATTTAATTAGGAATGGGGTGGGTAGTGGATTGATTTATAAATTATACTAATAAGTTAAATTATAACAAATAGTTGAGCGCCACATATTTTAAAAATATTTAAATAGTTTAAATATAAAACCGTTAAATAAGTGGTCAATTTTGAACCAAAAGGTGAATGACAAGGTTATTTTGGACTCAATAGGTGGGTGGAAAGGGTATTTTTGAACCAATAGGTGGATGGAAGGTAATTTTGTACCATTGCCAATACATTAAGGGTATTTTAGGCCCTTTCTATAAATGATTTAGAGTTATTTTTCTAACTCTTGTAATGACGTTTATATAGATTAAGTTAGGGTTTAGGGATATATTAACTAATGGGCCAACTCATTTAGCTAGCACCCCTTATGGGAATATGAGGTTCAAAAGATATTATTTTGAAAACGTTATTAGATATTGACAAAATCTCCAGATAGATGTATCTTAGAATATATACCTGAGGTCAAAAAAATATCTTTATGACCTAATATATTCGTAAGGAATGCTAGCTAAATGAGTTGACCCATTATTTAATGTATCCCTAAACCCTAACTTAGTCTACGCAAACATCATTAAAAGAGATTGAAAAACAAGTCTAAAATTTCCTGAGGAGGTCAGAGAACTAGTTTTTTGGAGGTTCATGTTTTGTTTGGCTGATGTTGATAAAAAACTGTATTTGTGATTTTATAATATTGAATTTTTGAGCTTTTTAATATTCTTTTTATTGTTTTTATCGTAATTTAAAATTTGATCTTTTGCTTTCGGGGATTTTTGTAACAAATTGTAATGACCCGGAAAATTATTTTTGAAAATTTTTATATAAAAGAAAATAATGATACAATTTTACTCATCTTAATAGTTGCCCTAAGTCATTTAGAATTAATCGGTCAAGTTGATTTAAAATTTTTGAACTATTCGATATGTACGGTTACATTGCTCATGTATATTCTTTTAAATAATTAGTTTAGTTGAATATTTAATGGGCCAAATTTGTTATTTAGTATCCTATTTTATTGGGCCATAAATAAATAAAATTATATAATGGAGTTCTTTTTTTTCAATTCATTACTATTATTAAAGAAAAATAAAAGACGAAAGATTGTAGGCGAGAAACATACCTGCAGCCGGCGTCAACAGAAGTACCCATGTGAATTAGGTAAAAACAAATTCTTCATGCCTTAACCTCTTTATTTATTAGTATAAGGTTAGAGGTCACCATGTTTAATTATTAGAATAATAAATTATAAGAAAATAAATTAAAGAAAAGAAAGAACAAAGTTTTGAAAACTTAATCTGCAAAAGGGTTACAGTTTGTGTTTCTTTTGTTTGGAGGCTTAGTGGTCAATCATTGGATATGGATGCCAATGATTACCAACTCTAAGTTAATCAATATATAACTACGTTAGGGCCTTATGTATTGTTTCTTGTATACGGTTAATTACATGATTTTAGTTTTATTTTGGATTATTCTTGTAGGTATTCTA
This sequence comes from Solanum pennellii, assembly GCF_001406875.1. NCBI lineage: Eukaryota > Viridiplantae > Streptophyta > Magnoliopsida > Solanales > Solanaceae > Solanum > Solanum pennellii. The sequence continues at coordinate 39,665,312 of NC_028637.1, read as the reverse complement.
TAATGATTTATGTTTTGACATATTGAGATAGGTAACGAAATATTAGATATAGCATATTATAGGAATATTATTAGAATTATATTATTCGACGAATTAACATTTAACCGTAGATTTGAAATGCAAGAAATACGAGATTTGACAAATTGATTGGAACAAAGATTTAGAAACTGTATTATAAATTCATATGAGTTTTGGGTCTAAGCTAGAGATATAGCAATATGAATGTTGTTAGTTTTGAAATCATATCGTGATTATTTATTTGAATAGATTTTATTGGTTTGGAAGTCAACCGAAAGAGGAAGGCTCAAGTTCTGGAGTCATTGTTAGACTATTTGAGGCAAGTGGATTTCTAAACTCTTGTTAAGCGTACGAAATTCGTGTATTTCCTTGTGTGATGTTGAGAATGATTTAGAGACTTGTTTCTTATTTGTTGGTGTTGTATTCCTTGTTGCAAATTGTGCTTTGTTATCAAAATGTCTATCTCCTCATTTTTTATTTTAGTATGTAATTCAAACTGCATTTGAAACATGGTTGTGATAAGAGTTATGTGATAAGAGGATGTACCATTTCGAGGGTCGTATTGCGCGCCGCGATGTATATTATATTTCGAGGGACGTATCGCGCGCCGCGACAGTTACTATTATCGAGGGTCATGTCATGCACCGTGACATATGCATGGACAGATATGTCCCCCATGGCTCCCGGACTGAGAGACAGCGGGTGTGTATCGTTAAGAAAGACATGCATCACTATATTTGACATTGCATCTCATGGAATTCCACATTTTATTATTGATGAACTTGAACACGTGTTTTGCTGATCTTGTGATTATTTCTTTGTGAAGCTTGTGACTGTTGAATATTGAGTTGTTATTGAGAATGTGTAAACTGATAGAGTATGGTTATTGAGTTGTGTGTTTTGTAAACTGTAACTGTTAGGTTGTAGCGTGGAGGTTTTAGATAGGTGTAAGGAGTGCCCGTATTTTATTCACTTAACTTGTGTTTAGAGGTTGGCTTGTTGGGTACCGCGTGGTTTGGTAATCACCCCTTGCTTCTACAAATTTTTGTAGGTTACGAGCCCGGATCTTCGTGATACCTGTCATTCTTTTCGTTTCTGAGGCATCTTGTGGAGGGTTGTGAGGTAGCTGCTTGTCATCTCAGCGAACTTTCCTACTCCAGTTTATGACTTTGTTTTTACTTGAAAGACAACTTCATTTTAGACTTCTATTTTGTTTCTATTCTAAAATATTTACATTAGAGGCTTGTGCACATGACAACCTGGTTTTGGGAATTGAATTAATATGACATGGTTTCATAATAGAAATTGTTGTTGGATTGTCATTTACTTCCGCACTTTGTTAGATATTGGGTTTTAGGCTGACTTGTCTTGGTGGGATAAGACAAGTGCCATCGCACCTATTTTTGGGTCGTGACAAAATGGTATCAGATCCCCAGGTTCATAGGACTCACGTGTGTACAAGTCGAGTCTAAGTAGAGTCTCGAGGGTCGGTACAGAGACGTCTGTACTTATCTTCGAGAGGCTATAGTGACTTTTAGGAAAAATCTTCACTTATTGGATCTCTATCGTGCGTACTTGGTCCGATTTTAATTTTTATCGCTTCACTCCATCGACTCTCATTTATGTGATGCCTCCTGTGTGATTCCTCTGGTGAGTAGTTGGTGTGTCGTGTATTGGTTAAATGTTTCATTTGGTATTAAAGTGGAAGTGATATACATATGGAAAGGATTTGTGGTTATATTTCGAATATTATAAAAATAAAAATAAAATAAAATTAAGGGGCTATGTAAGTTTAATTATCCTAGTAAAATGATTAGTACTTGTGTGGTATATACGATATTTAGAGTGGTTAACAATTGGAAGTGGGATGATTAAAGGGATGACTAGATAATTTATTTGTAACTTTGGAAACTATAATCAGTAACGTTATCATAAAATGAATGGAATTCTTAGAAAATGATGCACCAATTAAGGTTAGAATTTCTACTATAGTAGTATCGATGCTTACTTGGTTGGAGTTATGGAGTGTGCTACTTTTGATATTGACCTGACCTATGAAAGAATTCATATAGCTTGGGCTAGATATGGAACTATGATAATACTTAACATCTATTTGATGGGTAGAAATGTGTGACCTGTTTCGATATAATCTTCTCGATAGATATGATGTGTTCTAGTGGTGGATTTAATAGTCTTCACAATGTGGTACTAGTGGTATATGGAAATGGATACGTTGATGTCAAGTGCAATTACCAATTGCTAAAGAGTTATTAATTATGTCAAATGCTCGTATAATAAGATTCAATGTCGTATTTATATTTGAGAAACCAACTAGCTTGCGAACTTGTTACCAAAGATGAATGTGTTAGGCGTTATATTGTGCTAAAATTTTTAGTGATGGATCATTGGTACGGTACTGATGTGTTTTGGTTGTGAAGTGTATCTTGAGGATTCTAAATAAGGACTGATTATTTCATCTTTAGGACCAAGGAAATGGAAAGATACCGAATGACAAGATGATGAGTAAAGGAAGTCACGAAGACTATACTTGTGTTAAGGTAATTGAAGATTTTAGTAAGAAGTGCATATAAAAGTGGGATAGTCCTTTGGATTTGATGAACATAACCATGTTTGAGGTCTCATATTGATGAAAATGTTGGCTTAGTGATGATGATAAGAGCTAACTGAGGACGGTGATAATAAGAGTTTGATCATGATTAAGATGCATCTATATATTAATAAAGATCGTTGGTTAAATGAATTTGTATTATAATGGTGTAACGACCTGTTTAGTCGTTTTGAGCAGCAGATTTTATTTCTGGAAAAACTGGCTGAGACGACGGATTCCACGACGGACCGTCATGGGCACGACGGACCGTCGAGGGAGTCTCGTTCAAAAACACTTAGAATTCTGAAATTTGGGTACTGAAATCGACTCTCTGAACTCTGTGACAAAGCAGCAGGACGGACCGTCGCAGGCGCGACGGGCCGTCAGAGGCTGCGTAATCCCAGGCTGGGTCGGATTTCTGCTTAGTAATTTAAGGGGCGTTTTGGACTATTCCTGCTTTAATTATAAAGTTAGTGGGTTAATGTTAATAAGTCTAATTACTTGGGGGT
>NC_028637.1:39623630-39654049 GCF_001406875.1 Solanum pennellii | reverse complement strand
ATGTTGAATTTTAGAAGTTATTGAATTGGTTTTTAATTAATGAGTTTAAGTCTTCCGCATTACTTTCTGTTGATATTATATTGAAATGTTAGGGTTTAGATTGGTTGGTTCGCTCACATAGGAGGGTAAGTGTGGGTGCCAGTCGCGGCTCGGTTTTGGGTCGTGACAAACTTGGTATCAGAGTCGCGGCTCGGTTTTGGGTCGTGACAAATGGTGACTTGCGAGTATTTAAGGTTGAGGTTTGGCACTATTGAGTAGCTTAATTGCATGACAAGTTATAAGAGATGCGGAGACACCGCTTGAATATATTTGAAATGATCTAGACTTATAAATGAAAAGAATTAGTGTAATGTAGTTTAGTCCTTGGAAAGAGGTGCGAACCATAATATTTTATTCTGATTGCAAGGGCTAAGAGGGTATCTTCAGAGGAGTTGAAAGTTGGGTTCAGAGACATTTGTTTCCTTTGTTTTGCTCTACTTATGATAACAGTGTTAACTTCAAATGAGTACTGTGAGAAATATGTAGAGTTGATCAATAGAATAATTGTTTTAATTTTGAGTTTGATAATGAGTATGGTTTAATTTTTAGTGAATTTTATGATAAGGTCGATGGAGAGGCGACTAATTATAGGCTAATATATGTGAATTCATAAAAAATCTTCAAGGTATGAGTTAATGTTGATAGATAAAGAGATTGAGTTACACAGTTGGATTCAAAATTTATGGTTTTATTCGTAGCTTAGCATGGTGATAGTGTGTTTTGTCAAGGTATGAATTGGTAAGGTAAATAAGGATCGAGCACATTGTGTATAAAACATGAAGGACTTAAAAGTTGAGTAGAATAGTTGGTTACTTTTGATTGCTACACCTAAGGGGTATTCATATAATGCTATAGTTTAGAGGATAAGGTAAAATATCATGGGTTGTTGATCAAAGGATAAGATTGGTGAGCGAGTTAATAAAAGGAACACTAGTATGGTGTATTGAAGGGTTCAAGATATTTAGAATTTTGTGTCATGGGAAGAATTTGAGAAAAGTGAATGAATAAGACCTCTTGTATAAGCCATTGGTTTGTAGTTGAAGGATTTATTGATACTTGCCTATGATGTTAGATATGACTATGATATGTGAACTATTCCGATACCAACTTACGAGGAAGTTATAATCGATTTTTTTTCTAAAGATTGAGTTTTGGTTGAGTGATAAATAACTAGGTGTGAAAGATTCTATGTGCTTATGTTGAGCTAGATTATTCAAAAGATGATGGGTAACTTATTTATGTTCAATGGCATGGACTTACAATTCTACATGGTTATTGAGGATTTTGAGGGATTGAAACTACTTTGTTGATGAGGCGATATATATTGACATGATGTGTTACATATGCATTTGATGTTAAGTAGAAGTTAGAGCTTATAGTATACAGAATTATTGGAGTGACCAAGGATTTCGTTGAGTTTTTTTTTTGCATGAGGTACATGATGGTATGAATGGTAGTTAAAATTTCGCGTGAAGTTGGCATTGAGTGTGATTTAATTAGTTTTCCTCGATGGAAAAGTAATTTGAAAGTAGTGCTGTCAGTCTTAGGTGTGACTCATATATGTCATGTAATGCTTAAATTGAAAAAGAGAGCCATGTTTTGATATTTTTAGAGGCTACAATGTGTTTTTTAAGGAGATCTTGATACAAGTGACAGTTTGAGAGTAAGGTAAATGGTTGACATGTTATGATTTTTGTTTGTATAAGAGTGTTGACTTCAATGGAGTACTATGAGAAGTATGTGGGGTTTGATGAATCGACTATTTGTAATGTTGTGATGAGGATTAGACTAGTTGATTGTGGGTGGCTAAAAATCGAGGGGTGGAGTTAAATTAATGGTATTATTTTTATATGGGCCTTATGGAAGGAGTATCTTGTGTTATTCGACCTTGATTCTGTATATTTTTATATACCAACTACTTCATTCTAGACATGGTTTACAATATAATTCACTTTCTACATTTGTGTTTTCTTTTTTCTTCTATGAGTGAGTTCCTAGTGGTGGATCGGGTGCACCGATCCCGTGATTTTCCTTCAAGTGGAATCCTTGGTTGGACTGGTTTATTTCAGTTATGGGAGATTTGGTATTGTTTGGGATAGTTGAAATATACTAGTGATTCTACATGCACAACCTTGCTTATGAGGATTTATAGAAAAGCTTCCGTGAATAGTTATGGTTATCTAACAATGGTGTTAAAGGTTTTCATCCTAGAGTGTATCACTTGTTGGGTGTTTCTTAATCATTTCATTCTTTTGACTAGATGAGTTCAATTCTCCTTGATGAGTACCCAATGTCTAAATATTAGATGTTTATAACTTAGGCTAGTGAAAAGATTGCGTTGTGAAAAGAAAATATTGATAAGATCTGTGATAGTTTGTGCATTACGGTGTGTGGTTATTGATTAAGTCTCACTTGTGATTGTACCCAGTATTGATTCAGAAGTTTATCTTGGTGATGTGAGAAAAGATTCTTAATGATGGTTCTGTTAAGGTTTAGTGGGTGATAGTTTGTATTGGGTTCAAGAGTAAGTATGTGGCTTGATAATCACTCCTGATTTGTAGATCTTCATAAGTTTGACTCGAAAGTTCATTTCTTTGTATTTGATGTTAATGAAATGGTCTTAATGATAAGATCACTTGGAGAGATGAACATCGACTAGTAGGTGTAACTCAAGGTTTTGATCACATCATCTATTCTTCCTTCTCTTTCTTATGTTCGAGGACGAACAAGGTTTATAGTGGTGGATAATGTAATGACCCGGAAAATTATTTTTGCAAATTTTTATATAAAAGAAAATAATGATACAATTTTACTCATCCTGATAGTTGCCCCAAGTCATTTAGAATTAATCGGTAAAGTTGATTTATAATTTTTGAACTATTCGATAAGTACGGTTACATAACTCATGTATATGTTTTTAAATAATTAGTTTAGTTTAATATTTAATGGTCCAAATTTGTTATTTAGTATCCTATTTTAATTGGGCCATAAATAAATAAAATTATATAATGGAGTTTTTTTTTTCAATTCATTACTATTATTAAAGAAAAATAAAAGACGGAAGATTGTAGGCGAGAAACATACCTGCAGCCGGCGTCAACAGAAGTACCCATGTTAATTAGGTAAAAACAAATTCTTCATGCCTTAACCTCTTTATTTATTAGTATAAGGTTAGAGGTCACCATGTTTAATTATTAGAATAATAAATTATAAGAAAATAAATTAAAGAAAAGAAAGAAGAAAGTTTTGAAATTTAATCAGCAAAAGGAGTACAGTTTGTGTTTCTTTTGTTTGGAGGCTTAGTGGTCAATCATTGGATATAGATGCCAATGATTACCAACTATAAGTTAATCAATATATAATTACGTTAGGGCCTTATGTATTGTTTCTTGTATGCGGTTAATTACATGTTTTTAGTTGTATTTTGGATTATTCTTGTGGGTATTCTATCATGATTTATGTTTTGACATATTGAGATAGGTAACTAAATATTAATATAGCATATTATAAGAATATTATTAGAATATATTACTCGACGAATTAAGATTTAACCATAGATTTGAAATGAAGGAAATATGAGATTTGACAAATTGAATGGAACAAAGATTTAGAAACTGTATTATAAATTCGTATGAGTTTTGGGTCTAAGCTATAGATATAGCAATATGAATGTTGTTAGTTTTGAAATCAGATCGTCATTATTTATTTGAATAGATTTTATTGGTTTGGAAGTCAACCGAAAGAGGAAGGCTCAAGTGGAGTCATTGTTAGACTATTTGAGGCAAGTGGATATCTAAACTCTTGTTAAGCGTACGAAATTCGTGTATTTTCTTGTGTGATGTTGAGAATGATTTGGAGACTTGTTGCTTATTTGTTGGTGTTGTATTCCTTGTTGCAAATTGTGCTTTGTTATCAAAATGGCTATCTCCTCATTTTTTATTTTAGTATGTAATTCAAACTGCATTTGAAACATGGTTGTGATAAGAGTTACGTGATAAGAGGATGTACCATTTCGAGGGTCATATCGCGCGCCGCGATGGATATTATATTTCGAGGGACGTATCGCGCGCTGCGACGGTTACTATTATCGAGGGTCGTGTCGTGCGCCGTGACAGATGCATGGACAGATATGTCCTCCATGGGTCCCGAACTGAGAGACAACGGGTGTGTATCGTTAAGAAATACATGCATCACTATATTTGACATTGCATCTCATGGCATTGCACATTTTACTATTGATGAACTTAACACGTGTTTTGCTGATCTTGTGATTGTTTCTCTGTGAAGCTTGTGACTGTTGAATATTGAGTTGTTATTGAGAATGTGTAAACAGATAGAGTGTGGTTATTGAGTTGTGTGTTTGGTAAACTGTAAATTGTTAGGTTGTAGCATGGAGGTTTAAATAGGGTGTAAGGAGTAACCGTATTTTGTTCACTTAACTTGTGTTTAGAGGTCTGCTTGTTGGGTACCGCGTGGTTTGGTACTCACTCCTTGCTTCTACAAATTTTTGTAGGTTACTAATAACAGATAGTATTAAATAATATTAGTATTTACTGTGTACTAATCCTAGTCCTATTAGGATTAGTACTCCTTAATCCTAGTCCTATTAGGATTAGTACTCCTTCCTATATCTTCTATATATATCTCCCATGTATTCCCTTATTAGGTTAACACTTCAATACAATCAATATTCCTTCATGGTATCAAGAGCCAGAAAACCTAGATCTTCTTTTCTCTAGTTTTTTTTTCTTTTCTCTCTTTAGGGCACCGATCGTTCCCTCTCTTCTCTTGGGCGGCGGCAGCCATGACAACCGAGGTGGATCCTCTCGATTCACTTCCTTCTGGCGTTAAACTCCTTCTCAGGCATCTTCATGCCCTGATTCCCGAAAAATTATCAGACATAAATTACCCTACATTGAAAATCACCGTTCTTACAGCCCTTGAGGACAATTACCTTCTCAAATACGTCGATGGAAGCACAAAACCGCCACCGGCAGTCATCACCGCCACGGACAAATCAGAAAAAACCAATCCGGCCCATGCCGCCTGGAAAGCCGTGGATGGCCAGATCCGATCATGTTTGATTGCGGCATCTCTCCCACGGTTCAGAAACACGTCCGATCCTACACAACTGCTTCAGCCCTGTGGACGGCCCTCGCAACACGCTATGCATAAATTTCCCACTCTCATATTTTTCAATTGCGTGATCGTCTCCACACAATTACCAAAGGCACGAAAACTATGGCGGAGTATTTAGACGAGGTCTCCACCATCATCACAGCCCTCGACACCGTGAACGAAATCATTCCCGAAAAAGATCTCGTCATGTGCGTCGTTCGGGGGCTCCCATCAGCTTACTCCTCCATTAAACAGGCGGTTCGCATCAGTCCAACGCCCGTTGACCTGGCTACTCTCTCCTCGTGGCTAAAAAGTGAAGAAATCAACGTGGATCTGGAGAGCAAACTTCTTCTCCGAGAAGCCGCTGTTATGGAGCCGGCCACCGCCCTCACCGCAAGCCAGAACTATCGCGGGGGGCGTGGTGGCGGCCGGCAGGGGAGCCGCGGCGGCTACGGCAGAAACAGCGGAGGCCGCGGGCGCGGCGGTCGGCAGGGCAGTCGTCCGCCGTACGACGGTCAGCAGCACGGCAGCAACAACAGCCTGCACTCCTTCGGCAGCGGCGGGCAGTCATCTTCCAGCGGCGGGCAGGGCACTTACGAGCGGGATCGTCCAACTTGTCAAATCTGTCAGAAAACAGGACACACCGCTGCTCATTGCTGGTTTCGGTATGAGGAGAGCCGAAATAGTGATAACCGTGCCAATTATGCATCTCAAGCCGGCCCTTCCTCTGAATGGCTGTTGGATACTGGGGCCAACATGCACGTTACTTCTGATCTATCCAAGCTTAACGCTCCAAATCCATATCATGGCTCCAATGGTATTACTGTTGGCAACGGTGAGTCCCTTAATATTTCTCACACTGGCACGGGTACCATTAAAACCCCCACCGCTATCTTTCACCTAGGTAACCTTACCCACGTCCCTTCTATTAAATCCAATCTCCTTTCAGTTCACCAATTCACAAAAGACAATAATTGCTCACTCTTGTTCACCTCTAATGATTTTCAGATCCTAGACAATACTACCAAGAGGGTGATTTTTCAGGGCCCCTGTGAGCATGGTCTGTACGTTCTTCCTGGCACAAGTTCGTCTGCCCACCCAGTTTCAGAAAGCGTTCCTGTGGCTCCGGTGGCTCTTTCGGCTGATGGCCACAGTCTGTTGTGGCACAGTCGTCTGGGTCACCCGTCTACTCAAATAATAAATTCTTTAATGTCTCAATTAGGTTTTTCTTCCATTCATGTAAACAATTGTGACTCCTGTTCAATTGCTAAATCTCATAAATTACCTTTTACTTTATCTGAGAAGCGTACAACTGCACCTTTTCAACTTATTCATTCTGACCTATGGGGTCCTACTGCTGTTCCTTCATTTGCTGGTTTTCGCTATTATATTTGTTTTGTGGATGATTTTACAAAATACACTTGGTTGTACCCACTAAAACACAAATCACAGGCATACACCACCTTTGTCACTTTTGAAAAAATGGTCAAAACACAATTCAATTCTCATGTTAAACTTTTTCGAAGTGACAATGGAAAGGAATATGTCAATAACATCTTTGGCCAGTTTCTGCAATCCCTGGGAATTATACATCAAACCTCCTGTCCATACACTCCCGAACAGAATGGGGTGGCTGAGCGTAAGCATCGCCATCTCATTGAAACGGTGGTTACTCTTCTACATCAATCTCATCTCCCTGTCTCCTTTTGGGTAGAAGCTCTAGCCACCGCAAACTACCTCATTAACAGAATGCCCAGTCACACTCTCTCCAACAAATCACCCTATCAACTCCTTTACCAAGAACTTCCCAATTATACCAACCTCCGCGTCTTTGGGTGTCTTGCCTACCCTTGGCTACGCCCTCATATTACTCACAAATTACAACCCCGATCCCGTCCTTGTATTTTTTTGGGCTATCATCCTACCTCCAAGGGTTATCGCTGTCTTGACCCACAAACTCATAAAGTCTACATATCTCGTCATGTCAAATTTGTCGAAAATGAGTTTCCCTACGAGTCTATTTCCTCCTCCACAAATACATCATTCATTGGCGTCCTTCCCCTTTTTCCAACATACTCACAGGGTCCCTCACCACCTTCCCCCACACCTCCACCCACTACCCAACCACCCCTCATCACCCCTTCGACCGTCACCCACAATACACCCGCAACCACCACCCACACTCACAACCAACCCGAACCACCCCATACCCACAACATCTCCAGCCCGATCCGTTTTGGGTCCTTCCCGGCCACCCCCGAATCACCACCGCCCGTGCCACCCCCCAATACTCATCCCATGTTAACCCGTGGCAAAGACGGTATCTTTAAACCCAAAACCTTTCAGGCTACCATACTACCAAATACACCCCTTCCCGATAGTGAACCAACAACCTACTCTGTTGCCTCAAAAAATGCTTATTGGCGTCATGCTATGGATGACGAGTTTAAGGCTTTGACTGATCAGAAAACTTGGGTTCTTGTACCTAAGCCCCATGGGCGGCACCCAGTGGGCTGTAAATGGGTGTACAAAATTAAACACAATGCGGATGGCAGTATTTCCAGGTACAAGGCTCGTTTGGTTGCTAAAGGCTACAATCAGGAGTATGGGCTTGATTACTCCGAGACATTCAGTCCTGTTATTCGGCAGGAAACCATTCGCCTGGTACTGTCACTCGCCGTGCGCAACAATTGGCTCATCAATCAGTTGGATGTTTCCAATGCTTTTCTTCATGGCATGCTTGATGAAACTATCTACATGACGCAACCACCGGGCTATGTTGATCCCCGCTTCCCTCAACATGTTTGCAAACTCCAGAAGTCTCTGTATGGGCTCAAGCAAGCCCCCCGTGCTTGGTACACACGTCTGAAAACGTTCCTCCAGGGACTCGGCTTCACGTGTTGCGTACACGACACGAGTCTGTTTACTCGACATTCAGCACACGGTACAGTCATTCTTCTTGTCTATGTAGATGATATCATTATTACAGGCTCTACTGCAGCTCTCATTCAGGATGTCACTCGAGCTATGCATACTACCTTCAAAATGAAGGACCTTGGCCCGTTACATTATTTTCTGGGAATGGAGGTTTCTCGGACAGGCAGCGGCTTGTTTCTTCATCAGTCAAAATATGCTCGAGATCTGTTGCAGAAAGCTGGACTGGAAAAATGCACCAGTCAACCAACACCGATGGCAGTCTCTTCGTCTACGAATGGAGCCGACACCCCCTTTGCCGATATCACCCACTTCCGCAGCCTCATTGGGGCTCTACAGTATCTGGCCATTACCCGTCCTGACATCCAGTTTGCTGTCAACCGAGTTGCTCAGCGCATGCATCAACCAAGTGAACATGATTACCATTGTCTAAAACGCATTCTCAGGTACATTTTTGGCACTCTTGGTCGTGGTTTACTCATTCGACCCGGGGACTTGGAGCTTCGGGGTTTCTCAGATTCAGATTGGGCGAATGATAAAAATGACAGAAAATCTACATCGGGGTTTCTCGTTTTTTTGGGGCCGAACCTGATCTCCTGGTGTACAAAAAAACAACCCAAGGTCTCTCGGTCCTCGACTGAAGCTGAATACCGCGCCCTTGCTCTTCTTGCTGCTGAGACCATGTGGGTCACATATATTCTTCGCGAACTCCGCGCCACTCACACTGTTCCTGCTCTCTATTGTGACAACAAATCAACCATCTGTGTGGCCAAGAATTCCGTCCTACACACCAGAATGAAGCATGTTGATACCGATTGTCTCTTTGTTCGCGATGAAGTTCAGGCCGGCACCATGACTGTGCAGTATGTACCCACTGATGAACAACCGGCTGATATTCTCACCAAGTCTCTCCCGAGCCGACAGTACGATTACCTCAATTCCAAGCTTCCGTTCGCTTCCACTTAGCTCAGCTTGAGGGGGGATAATAACAGATAGTATTAAATAATATTAGTATTTACTGTGTACTAATCCTAGTCCTAGGATTAGTACTCCTTAATCCTAGTCCTATTAGGATTAGTACTCCTTCCTATATCTCCTATATATATCTCCCATGTATTCCCTTATTAGGTTAACACTTCAATACAATCAATATTCCTTCAGTTACGAGCCCGGATCTTCGTGATATCTGTCATTCTTTTCGTTTCCGAGGCATCTTGTGGAGGGTTGTGAGGTAGTTGCTTGTCATCTCAGCGAACTTTCCTACTCCAGTTTATGACTTTGTTTTTACTTGAAAGACAATTTCATTTTAGACTTCTATTTTATTTCAATTCTAATATTTACATTAGAGGCTTGTGCACGTGGCAACCTTGTTTTGGGAATTGAATTAATATGACTTGGTTTCATAATAGAAATTGTTGTTGGATTGTCATTTACTTCCGCACTTCGTTAGATATTGGGTTTTAGGCTGACTTTTGTTGGTGGGATAAGACAAGTGCCATCACACCTATTTTTGGGTCGTGACACGAACTGTTCTTATCATTATAGAAATGACAACAGGGGGAAATTGGAGATGGAAAACTTTTTAGTAATATTTGGATTTACGCAACCTTGTCGAGATTTCGCAGAAAATTGAAGTCACTAAAGTGTAGAGAAATCTGATAGCAATCGGGTGAACCATTTATGATTATGATTTATTTGTTTGATGTAATATCCAGCTGGTGTAATAAATGTTCCATATATGAGAAAAATGTAGTAAATCATTCATAAATAAAATTGTATTTCATGCATATATGACTTAATGTTGCATAAATTTTGACTCTTTGTTCACTTAATAAACTACCACCATATTAGTTTGTTTAGAGATCCTGTTTATGATGTAACTATTAATTTTGGTAACTCATTTGATGACATATTTTAAGATATAAAAATCAGCATATAGGCTTTAATGTTTTCTACAAAATTAATCATGTCTATATACGTTGCATATTAATTTATGCATGTTAACTTAATTCTCATATGTTAAGGTATATGGTAAAATATTTTCTAGCATGCAAATTGATTAGTAATCATGGCTCTAGGAATTGTACAATATGGATGACCTTTCAATCATTTAGAATCATGTTTTTAGGTATTATTAAGTAATTTTCAGGATGCTAAAATTATGATAATTTTCTGCGTATTTCTACCATTCGTAACTATTTTTGTACTACAATTGTTTTTGGTCACTCAAAATAAATCAATTATTTGTTACCATGTTAAATAACTTAGTTATTTTTATGCATTTTTCTTCCACCGCATATTAATAACTCATCTTTCGCTCCTGCGTGCTAATCTGCTTGGCAATGAAACTGTCCTCCAGTCTGAAAATCAAATTTTTTTTGTAAACTGCTACTTTTAAATTCTCTCCACTTAAAATCAGATGTTAAATCTTGCTCTACATGCACATATGCCCTGTTCAAATATGTCAATGAATAAATTCTGCATTTTGAATAATGTTTTGCCACTTAAAACAAGCTAATATATCAGTGTCGGTATGAAACTGTCATATTCTAGATTAAAATTATATAAAATAAATCTTTGGCCCTTGTAATATTCTGCTTGTTAATATTATTTTATTACTTGTTAATTAGTCTTTATTATTATGTTGTTTATTTGCACACACACATAGCATGAGACCCTCACAACTATGTGTGTTTGAAAGACAGTTTAATGAAATTTAGGAGCCAATGTGAGATTTATGTGTTAAATGCTCGTCCTATTCGCTTAACTTGGTGTGTAGGGGGCCTATTAGGATCATATATTTTTCTTTCGGTCTAAACCCTCCTTAAATAGTAGTCAATTGTCTCTAGGACATTAAGCGGCGCGCTAGGCACCTTTTAGAACGTTATGCATGTTGAGGTTGGGTAAGGGTAGTTTAGGCCCTACACAGATGATGACATTGCCTCGAACTGTAAACGAAAAATATATGGTTTGTATGTATCTGCAAAGTCTTTTAAAGTCTCCTTTTTTTAATGTGTTTTGTAATTATATTTATTTTTGGTAGTTTAATAAATGAAATAATCTTTTGCTCTTGACTATTTCATTGTGTAATTTACGTCTCCTTGCTTTTTCTGTTATTATTTGCTTAGTATTTGTTATGTTTAATATTATGTTATAACCTAGTCTCACATGCTTAAATAAATAATGAAAATAATAAAGTGTTCAATATTATTTATCACCTAGTTGGCATGTTTAAATTAGTTAACCTAAATGAAGTAACCATACTTGCTACTTTTAACCCCCACATAAGTTGCATGAGATACGGTCATGATCTACATTTGTGGACTTCGAGGAATTCCTAACACCTTCCCCTCGAAGTAACTTGAACCTTTACCATGATCTCTGGTTCGTTGACCTTAGTTAGATTTAGCTAGGTTAAATAAATTGCCCCAACACCCATCAATTCATTAGGTGGCGAATCTTCAAAACATTTAAAAATCCAAAAAAGTTGTTAGGTCGTGATTAAAATTTATTTTTTAAAAAAATGGAGCACGACAATGAACTATTTATTGCATTTGAACCTAGTCATTAACACTACTATATTTTTATGTATTACTAATTTGAGATTTTATTATTAAAAGAGGTGAATTTTGCAATATGGTTCAATATTTTTCTCTTTTGTTTCTTTTCACTTTTTATTTGTTATTTCATTATATATTATATTTTGGTGAAAAAAAAATTATTCTATATCATTTTTTTATGGAATTTGATATAATTTATGTTTAACATTTTTTTTTACAGATTGTACGAATTGTATAAAGAGGAAGGTGAAATAAGAGAAACTGCAAGTTTGTTCAAAATGCAATACAAATTTAGGTATTTTCCCCTCGTAAAAAATCAGGTATGCCCTCTAATTTTGATTTTTTATACTGTCCTTTAAATATTTTTGAATTACTTTATAATGTGATATATCTCTTTTTTTTACTTCTAATAAGTAAATTTTATTTGCAAAGACACGAAAATTGTAACAAATAAGGTAGAACATAGAGAGTTACATTATTCCTTCGTCCTATTTCATGTGAAGGTGTTATTTTTTAGAGAGTCGAACAATTTTTTTCTTTAATTGTAGTTTTCACAATTTTTTTAATAATTCTTTATCTTGACTTACAATATCTTTTTATATATATAATTATTTTTAAAAAAAAGGTTTGAAGACTTTGTACGAGAATCAATAGTAAAATTACGTATTTTGACTTTCTTATGTTGACTATATACTCAAATTATAAGAACAAAGATACACTTCTAATGCAACCATATATTATTCTTCTAAATGTTTATGGTGATTAGTGTTCTTTTGTTTCCTATGTTAACGAAAAATAACATGTACTTAATTAAACAAATTAAGGTAGTGTCAAAATTTACATACACACCACTATTTTAAAAAATGTAAAAACAGCCACTGTCGTTTGATATTTGCTATATTTTTCCTTTTCGTTCATGTTATATGGATTCATTATTTATATTATGTTAATTCTATTACATGTCAAAGTGTTATTATTTGAGGAATTAAACCATTTCTTTCCTTAAGTATTTTGATTCATTCATTATGTTGATTTGTAGCACCTTTTGTGTCTACATTTTTATTTTAAAAAGTTGAATTCATGCCCGAATTCCTATTCAAACTAAGATGATTTAATCTTCGTATTCCATACCTTTTCAAATAATTCGAGATAAAGAAAGTACATATTATAAGTAAATTTTTCAAATACAAGTACAAGATTTTTACTCTAGGTTTATGTCGCATAAGTAGAAAGAACTGTAATTTCATTCATTGTACATATAAATGTATGTGAAAAATAATTTATATAACTTCTTATAATGCTTAGTTTTTAGGCATGATCACCAAGTGTAAGGGATCAGAGACATGTTCTCAAATAAAAGAAAATAATTTATTGAGTATGGACTAATTAAAAAATTCAAATAAAGCGAACCCAAAAAATTCGCTCGTGAGGATATTGCTTTGAATAAAAGTCCTGACATGCTCATTGATACTCCACTATCACCTCCTCCTGACGTTGTTGTTTCTGCTATATGTTTAAAGAGAATGGAGAAATCAATTTCTTCCACCGTAAATGTTATACAACCTGTTGATGATGATAAAGTTTCGAATGAACAAATCATATCGAGTAGTAATACTTGAAGGGAAAGAGGTAGAGATAGAGGTAGAGGAAGAGTGTGTTGGACTAACCTTCTGTATGCCTCTATGTTACACTATAAATAGAGGCATACGACTTCATATTGGAGAAACTTGAAGATTTGATGAATATTTGATACATACTTTAGAAATAATAAATGCTGTCAACTTTTGTCTCCCTATTTCCATTGTTTTCATCTTTTATATCGGTTGTCATATATTCTTCTTTTGTTTATATTGTTAGTGTGCTTTAGTTTTACAACAACGAGGATCTTAAATTGCTTTAGTTTTACAATAATTATCAGCACAAGTAGCTCATTTTCCTTCAAGAATCAATAGTAGGTATTTCTTGATTTTTTTATGAATTATCCTAGTAATTCTTCATGCAAGGTATACTTCATTTTCTATATATTATTTGTACTAACAAAATTTATTTTGTGGTTATTTGAAAGTGGTGAGTAAATTATGATAATCTTCATAACAATATTGATAGGGACTATTAAAATATTTTAATTTATTTTAACTTGGGACTTCTATATGGTTCCAACATGTTGTTCTAATTAATAGTTTTGTTCATTTTTATTCCAATTTTAAGTCAAATTTAGATTGTATTTATGATATTTAATATTTGTTTATTTTTGGTAATGTATTTGGTTTATAAGACATTGGTTAAGGGTAAGACGATGAATTCAGGTTTCACTGCACCAAATGGGTAAGACATCGATTAAAATCTCGGTGCACCAAGATAATTAGAATTTGGATTCAAGTCTCATCGGTATATGACGAAATGCGTCTTTATATGGATAAGGCATTGGGTTTAATTCCTAATGCTCTATAATGATGATATGATGATGACTAACATAAAGTTGTATACTTTTGACTGGAAGTCATGAAATTTACCCAATTAATTTTCTCCATTCTCTCATGTGACTGTGGTAGCAATGCATAATATGTCTGAAAAATGACAAGTGGTTGAATGTATGAATATGGTTATGGTAAAATGCTAATGGTCATCATTGTGGTAATGAATAGAAAGAACATTATGGGTTCTTAAGATGATCCTTCAAATGTGAAGGTAATCTTTATACATCAAAGTGGTATGAGAAGTTGGGCACATTGTTGTTGGTGCAACCTAATTTAAAAAGCTTTGTAAATCCTCCATCAAAATAAATGAATACAAACTGGTAGTACATTTGATACATTTGACCTCTTAAAGTGATGTTGAGGTGAGTCGCATAATGCCAAAACATGACAATGAGTTTCCAATAAAAACTTATGGAACATGTACAAATGGTTATGGTTCATTTCTTGAAGAAAATGTGACTTGTGTTCGTATGGATAAGAACATATTCATGTATTGTTGGATGAATGTCGCATCTCACCTTTACTGGAGGTTTGAGAGATTGAAAGAAAATATTTTGACTAAATGGTCATTTTGGTCATATATATACTTTGAGTACTACACAAATATTGTAGTATGTTTTAAAATATACTATTGGAGGACAAAAGAAAGAAAGAAATCTTTTCTGTAAAGATTGTAGCCATGAACAAAATAAATATTATTGTGTGGCAACACAAATTTGTCATTGATTATCAAGAAATAAGTCTTGAATGTAATAATTTTAACCATGACAATAACAATAATATTCTCCTTGAAGGAGATGGTCACCATAAGAATGACATTGTGAAGTTTGTGGTAGTAAAAAAATGATATTGAAACTATAAATTATGGGAAGATTTAATATCTTCAAATTACTACAACAAAAGTGGTTATAAATATTTATGTATAAGATCACCTATTTTTTCCCCTTTTGTTTGTTGTATACATATATAGGCATGCTGATGGAATCACATGCAAAATTAAACTAGAAGATTACTAGAATAAATATCAGTTAGCACAATCAGTTGGGCATTTCGATTCAAATGTGATGCAAAAGAAATTCAGAATTCATGTGGCTATATGTTGAAGAAATAAAAGATTCTTCAAGATTTCTCTTTTTTAGCTTGTTCTCGTGATAAAATGATTATTGTACAAGCTAAGGTTGGGATTGTATCCCTAAAATTATTTGGAACAAGTAAAAAGGTGAATATGGCCTCGTTCACCTGCCATGTGGACCGTTCACTATTATGATTTAATAGATGCACCTATGATATGGTCACATGTGCATTTGTATCAAGTTACAAAATGGTTTTTGTAAGGTTGTTTGCTTGAATTATGAAATTAAGAGCACAATTCCAAACTATAAAGTCATGTTGATAATGCTGGTTGGTTTAGCAGAAATTGTATGCCTCCAATTATTGCTAGACCATTGGTTATGAGAATAAATCTCTCAAATAAAATTTGGTATGAGATAAGTTTATTTAACTAATGTATGCATCAAGCCAACAAGATTCTTCCAACTTAATTGGTTCAGGGTCAGGAATCAAATAATTTCCATCTCAAAAAACAATTGGACATGTGCACATATGATTTTATTGCTCCACCATGCACAAAGATGGATACCTAATTCAGGTTGAGGATGAATGTTAGATTTCCTAACATTAGAGGGAGATATGTGTGGCAGCTGAAAATTATGTGTGAGGTAAATTATCTAGATCCTCGTTACAAAAATATAAACTTGAAGTTCAAGAGATAATTCATTTGCAAAATGTTGGAAGTAATTTGCTAGATGTATTTGCTGACCCAATATTTTAATTAAGTTGTAAATGCTCCAATAAATAGTCCTTGACTAACAGAGTCTATGGCATACCAAAAGCGTGATAGACTAATCTATTCCAAATGTAAAACTCCTTAAGGAAGGAGAGGACCAATCTATTCCAAATGAGGTAAGTGCTTTGAAAGAGCACTATCACATAACATTTCATAAAACCTTGGCAAACGTTCAGGTACCTGAAAATAATGAAAAATGAAGAGATCTCGATAAGTTATATCGTATTGAAATCGATATCAAAATCGTCGTCGACGGTATATTTGATATGATGTAGCACTCAATTCTATAATTGGTTATGAGGATCTTAAATTCGACTATATCATATAGTGTGGACAGTTAAATGGTTGACACTATTCAAGTATATTTCGTTTCACTTAGAAAAACGATGCTTTTGAACATATAGTTCATAGATCAAAGTATATGTCAGTGGGAGTACAAATGAATCATTGTGTGAAAGTGTAACCGTAAGATATAAAGTACGGTTTGTGCCTCGGGGCATAAAGGATTTTCGCAGAAGTCTTGACATTATAAAATGGAGATATGTTATCCAATGCTGAATGAAATGAGACTTGTTTCAGTTTGGAAATAGATTAATACTTAAATATACATAATGAATGATTATTACGTCTAACTAGACGATGAAGGTTATATGAAAATCCTTGAAGGATTTAAAAGGTTTTTAAGCAATTCCATTGAGTACCCAATGATTTTGAGGTTGCTTAACACAAAGAAAGAATCTTTTCAACCTCAAATGTCATGTTTTAGTGTAATTGGTGCACTTACAGATTGCTGGTTATGCAAATGTTAAAAGATGTGTGACTTTCTTTGAGAAAAAAAGACGAGCTTAAATAAAATTGATCAATCTCTCATGAGTCAAAAATGATTTCATTATGTAGATGCAAAATATTTATTTGATCTACATTAAGCTCGATCGCAAATGAGTTATTTGCTTTCACATTGAGGCACAATAATATCTTGGCATTCAACAAACATTGGTAATCACTTCTTCAAATCATATTGAGTTATGAAGTAAGTCAGGGATGTGTTTGGTTGGAATAGTGATCTATCATATTCAAAAATTAGGTGATTTTCCTTTGGCAAAGGATACTTCAGCCACCATATACGAAAATAATATATAGTTCAATTGAATAGAGGATACAATCAAAGGAGATCAGACACAACATATTTCACCAAAAGTCTTTTTCACACATGATCTTCAAAAAAATGACGAGATAGATGTTCAAAGATCCATTCAAGTGATAATCTTGTAAACTTATTCACTAAAGATTGTCAACATCAATATTTGAGAAGTTGTGATACAAGATTGGAATGCATTGTTTCCAAGAAATCAAGTAAAGTTTTTATTGGGGGGAGAAAAATACGCATTGTACTCTTTTTCTTAACCATAGTTTTATCCCAATTGGGTTTTTCTGGTAAGGTTTTTAACGAGGCAACATTCAAAGTGTATTGAAAGATATGTTTACTCTTTTTCCTTCACTAGAATTTTGTTTTCCTCGGGGTTTTTTTCCTAGTAAGGTTTTAACGAGGCATATTATCTATGGACATCCAAGGGGGAGTGTTATAAAATAATATAATGTGGATGTCCACTACACCAAGAAGTAACTACATAACCTCCTCCATTATGAAGATAAACATAANTATATATGTATGTATGTATGTATGTATGTATGTATGTATGTATGTATGTATGTATGTATGTATGTAGGAAGATTAGCATGTTATGTGTGGATTTCAAATAATTTTTTAAAGAAATAAGTGTCAAAAACACAACTAAACTATCGTTTTTTTAGTTTCATATCTAAATTATTTATTTATTTTAATTTCATATTTAAACTATCACTTTTTAGTTAGAGAAACGCTCCTGGTGTGTGTAATACAATTTCTCTTTTATTTGAGAAACCTTAAGACATGACATTCAACATGAATAAAATATTTCACCTTGACAAAAATTAAAGGGATAATGCACAAGTACCCCTTCAACCTATGCTCGAAATCTCAGAGACACACTTATACTATACTAAGGTCCTATTACCCCCCTGAACTTTTTTTTTAAATAATTTCCTACTCCTTTTCGGCCTACATGACACTATCTTGTGGGTCCTATGATGGTTGACTTTTTTTAAAACTAGTGCCACGTAGGCTGAAAAGGGGTAGAAAACTACTTATAAAATAAGTTCAGGGGGTTAATAGGACCTTAGTATAGTATAAGTGTGTCTCTGGAACTTTGGGCATAGGTTGAGGGGGTACTTGGGCATTATCCCAAAATTAAATAATAAACGATTAATATTAATTCAAAAAATTAATATATAAAGTCAAAGATTAAAGTATTAGTATCTAGAAAAATATTTTTGTAAAAAAAGAAAATTTAAATTATTTTTCTTATCTCACTCCACCATCTTCTCCAAGTACCCATCCTTCTTTCAAAAAAAATATTTTATACAATAATTTTTAAAAGATCATACTTCAGCCTCCCTCCTCGCAAAATAAAACCACCCATTCACCCCCCCCCCCAAAAAAAAAAGGTTAATATTATTTTATTTTAAAAAAATAAAAAATTTGTAGCCCATCATATTTAATTCTCCGCTCTTAATTTTTGCTTTTCTAATTGATTTACGTACATATTTTTTAGAAAAAAATTCTACTAGAATATCAAATATAACATAAATAAATAAAAAATTAAAAAAATCTTGCAGCTGTAAGTAAAAAAATATTTTCGATGTATATATATATCTAACACAAAATGAGAAAATAATCGGAAGCAGAGGGTTAGGTGGGATGGCTATAATTGTTTTTTAGAAAACAAAATAATATCTAAATTATCATTTGAGGGCGGGATGAGATGAAGTAAGAAAAATTAACATAAATTAAAAAAAAAAACGATGGTTGGGGGTTGCGTTTGGGGGTGCGGTGAGAGTAAGTGATGGAGTAGGGTAAGAAAAATACTTAACATTTTATTTTATAAAAGAAATATTATTTTGTTGGATAATATTTTATTTAATTTTTATTTTAACTAATACTAATAGTTTATTTAATTTTCGTCAAGGTTGAACGTTTTGTCTATGTGGAGTGTGATGTGACAAAATAAAAGAGAAGGTGTATTACACACCATGATGAGAGTGGTATAAAAAAAAGATTTGTGTTTCTCAAACTAAAAAGTGATAATTTTGGTATGAAATTCACGCTCTCAATAATTTATGAATGAAACTAAAAGAAAAGTATATTTTAGGTGTATTTTTTACATTTATCTTTTTTATTAACGATATTATTAGTTTTATAATATCGGGTTCTATATTATCAATTATTTTTTTATTATTTGTGTAACTAAGTAAATATATACGTGAAAAAAGGACATTTAATAGTTAAGACAATCCATTCGACGATTTATAATTTTTTTGAGTTTGTGCAGTTCGAAAAGAGAGATTCGCCTTAATATATATACCATACAAATGAGATTAAATGCTTAAAGTTCTTAAAATAGTTCACAAACATCGAAAATAATCCATACATTAGCTAATAACTCGTCAAAACAATCGTCAAATTTTCCATAAATTATCTCGAAAAGGTCAATTGATTTTTTAACAAATTACTAATGGATCTTTTTCTATTGCTAACAAATTATTGACGTAATAATAACCAACTCGTTAAATAAATTTGAAATTTCTCGATAAATTATCAACAAATCTTTACTAATTGATTACGGACATATTTCAAAATAATACTATCAGATTTACCAACCAAGTTGGTATGTGGTTGCTAATTAAACATCCAAGACACATTTTCTGTTGCAATAATTGCCAAATGATTACAAACAATTTGTATATTGAAGAACCAAATTAATTAACTTATTTCTATTTATTAGTAAACTTACTAATGGAATACCAATCAAAATTTAGGTAGCAAATTTACCAACAAAAGTTTTGGAGTCAAGATTCAAAAAATTGCCAACAATATCATTTACAAACCGAATTTTAGTCGGTATATTACTAACGATATAAAATTTATCATTGAGTTTTTAGCAACAGATCAGTATCTTTCGGCAATTCATTGGTAATAAACATTGTCGAATGATTTTATCAATTCACCAACAAATAGTTTTGTAGTGACAATTATATATATGGCAGAGTTGATAAGAACAAATTAAAAAAGATCAGAGTTTATTTTATAAATAATTATCCAAATTTTGTGAATTGTTTTTAAATATTATTTATGTATCATTTAGAATAAAAATATCACAACTATCACTTTAAAAAATAGTGAACACTTCAAAAGTATGCTTCCCTCCTAGTTGATATATATGTCATGCCATGCCATCCATTAAAGCTTCATTTTATTTCTAAATTAAAGACTGATTTAATTCATCTAACCAAGATTATAATCTTATTATTTTGTTTCTTAAAAATGGATTAGTTTATTAGGAAGAAATTTGTATGCTTAAGATTCCTTTCTAGTACTTAAAACTTTATATTATTTTCTTAAATAATCATTCATGATTTAAAAATTTCTTACACGATAGACTTTGAATTTTTAAAAGACAACACTAACATTTAGCTGTTATATCTTTTCTCAAAAATACCAAATACCTTAAAAATCTCCTATTATAATTGAGATACAACAAGAATTTCAATAATCTAATTGCTACAAATAAAATTCAATGAAAAAACATTTTTAGATTATTATTACTTGAGGATTTTTGAAATCCCCAAGTAAATTATCTAGTGATTTTAAGCAAATAAATTGTCATAAAAACATTCGAAGAAATCTGTAATGTTAACATAGAGAAAGGTTGATAGAAAGCGAGATTCAATATTTAAGTTTTATTTTTAAATTTTTTAAATTCTTTTGTGACAGTCTTTTCGTTCAATAATAGTTGTCCACTACATTAACCATTTCATAACATAACAATAATAGAAGGTATTAGATATTTTCAATTCCGCTCTTATTTGAGTTAGTCATTTACTTGTCCATTTTTTACTTGACATACTTAAATACTCTCTTTTTCCTTTATTACTTGTCCACTTTTTTCTTTTTTAGTTGTCCCTAATTACTAGTCCATTTTGACAAATTAAGAAAGAACAAAAAAAATTTACTTATTATACCCTCAATTAATTTCTTCAAAAAATGTGAAACTTCTTCAAAATCGTAAATTTTAATTCATTCAATTCATGATTAATATGAGTAAAATGGTAAACTCATCATGTCAATCATTGTTTTCTAAATAGGTATATCAATATAAAACTCGACAAGTAATTAGGGAAAAAGAGAATAATAATTGACATAGTGAATTTACCATTTTACTCATATTAATTAATAAATTTTCAAAATTACTTTATTCATTAAAGAAGTTTACATTTTCCAAAAATTTTAACTCTTTAAATAAATTGAAGATACATAAATAAATATTTTTTTCATGATTTGTCAAAAAGTGACAAGTAAAAAAGTTAAAATTAGACAAGGAAAAGTAATTTTTTTGTATTTTTGGACAAATCAAGATTAGACAATGTTTTTTTCACTTATTATATCCTCAATTTATTTAGAAAGTTAATATTTTTTTAAAAAGATAAAACTTTTTTGATCACTAAATTAATGTTAAAATTTAATCAATTAATAGAAATAAAATGACAAATTCACTATATTAAGTATTATTATTTTCTTAATAAATATGATAAGAAAATAGGGACATAGAAAGTGTGCTATTAAATACAATAAAAAGAGGGAATCCAGTTTTAACCAGGTAATTTATTGGGTTAAGCAACATTAAGAGATTTCATTCTTGGAGGGTCCTATGTTTTGGAGACCAAGCAAGATTTTGATCCCTGGCCTACCACATTGAATATTATTTTATATTCAATTTTATCATATCCAATCCTTTTGCCTCATCTTTTTGGTCAAACATTACAAGTTCATATGATATGTGGACAAAATTTATTTAATAAACATATCTTATGAGAATATTAGAGGCAGTTGGTGGAATAATATTTATCTATAATGTACTTCTATTCTAGCTAGGTTCAGCGTAAATATAAAGCTAAACTACAGCCACAAAATATATCTGAACCAACTTCTTATATCTCTTATTTTCTATCTTAATTAAAATCACATAATTTTATTTCACATAAAATAATTAAAATAGACTTTTAAAATTTATAAAATTAGATTAGACTTTCCAAATTCGAGTAAATTCCTTATATAGTAACTTATGTTTGAAAAATTGCTTAATAATAGTATTTTTAAATTTTTAGGACCATAATATATCACCCAAACTATTTTATTTTCTTTAAAATATACTCCTCTCTCCTAATGATATGTCATGTTACAATCATTTTTATTTTTTAACAAAAACCTGTTTTAAAATACAATAAAAGCTTGTTTAATGTCTCTATAAGCAACTTCTTTAGGTACTCAATTAAGCATATACCCCAAATCTTGAATTTTATAAAAGGTAATTAAATTATAAATTAAATTAAATAATCTTTAATATTTATTCAACATATTTTTAAAAGTTACTTAGTAAAAGTTGTTATCTTTTAGTTTTACAATGTATTCCGTTAAACAATTATCAAGGCAAAATTTTATTTTTAATTATTTTACCTTGGGCAAAAATCAAATACTTCAAAAGTTTTACAATGTATTCCGTGGAACAATTATCAAGGCAAAACTTTATTTTTAATTTACCTTGGACCTACTCTTCAATTTTGATACAACTTTTTTTCAATAATTTGCTAGTAAATTAGTCTCTATAACTAATTAGTCTGTCAATTTATTTACTTATATTTTTTTTATGATTGATTTTTACAAAATATTGACAACTAAATATTAAATATTAGTTAATTATTAATAAATTAATTACCTTCTATAAAATTCAAGAATAGTGGTAAATGTTTGAATTGAATATCTAAAAGAAGTTGTTTATTGATTCATTAAACAAGATTTTGTTGTATTATAAAAACTTTTGGTTGAAAATAATAATAATGTGACATAGCATTTTATTACGAATGTGTATATTTTGAAGAAAATAAGAATAAGAACAGTAATTGGATGATATTGGATCCTAAAAAAAACAAAAAGTTGATATCATAGGAAAATTCTCAAGCATGAGATAATATCTAAGATATTTATTGAATAACTGGATGCTAACACTAGTTTGAAGGAAGCCCCAAAGAAAAAAAAGTTGTTATTCTTTGTAACAACCTGGATTTCAATTTAGAGTATTTTTACTCCATTAATTCGTGTTTCAAATAAAAGCTCGAGAGCGTAGAAAAATAAAGAGAATCGGAAGTTTTTTTAGTTTCTTAGCTTTGTACAAAACTATGTAAAATACAGTGTAATAGAAGGAAAAAAGAGTCTTCTATCATAACTAACAGTTAGTTGTCCCTTTTTCTTGTTGGTTGTGATGATAACAATCTTTTAGTTTCTATATCAGAAATGAAATTATCACGGTTCAATTCTTCATGAGAGACACTGACACTAAACTCTTGGTGAGAGAATCATTTATTCATTGAAATTCTAACGAAAACACCTCATCAAGGATAATTGTAAGGAATTTTCATAGCTCGATCCGTGTAAAAAAAAAACTTGTCCTTCAAGATATTTCTGTAACACCTCGATATTAGAAAAAGTTAAATTTAGAAGTATGACAAGGTATGTCACCACATTCTTGAATTTATTTTAATATGTCAAGAAAAAGATGTGTAGCCACATTATTAATTGAAACAAATATTTTTATCGTTTCGAAGTGTTCAATCTAACGTTAAACGAAAATATTTACTCCTTATAAAGAAAAAACATTTAAAGTAAAATATTAAACTTCTAGAATAAATTTCTGACCATTTCATATCATTTTATTTTTTACTATTCTTAAGTTGACGTCAAAATTAAATATACATTTTCTAATCAAACAAAACAATACCGAATTATTAAAAATAAATCTTATTTTCTGTTTGATAAAATAAAACAACAATAAATTATTTACTTATTTTGGCCTAACAATACCTATTTCATCATAATTATCTAAATGAAGAAAATAATAATGCCATGACCTTTAACTTTTAAGATATAACAACTAAAATATAAATAATAATAATAACAATAATAATAATAATAATTAAAGTTACCTTCATTCATGAGATAGAGATATAACTCTTTAACCTAATATTCAATATAATCAAATTAAAAATAAAACAAAACTATAACAATATTAATCATATAATTACATCAAATTTTAAAAATAAATTAAAAATTTAAGACAAAATTATTCTTCAAATAAAGAAATCAAGCACCACAAAATTTTAATCGAAACTCGATTAAAGTACCCATAAATCTTTTATAGATTGTATGAAGTGATATATAGATTATGTTACTATGATAATAAAGAAAAATTAACAAAGATATGAATGTGGTGGTAAATTTTGAAGTAGAATAAAACAAAGATGTATGTTTTTATTTTAAATTTTAATTCGTCTGTTTCTCTGTGTGAGTTTGTGTTGCTGTTTTTTTTTATTTGGCGATGGTATTTTGTTTTTTTGTTGTGTGTGTGTGTCTGTGTGTTGTTTGGTAAGGGTGAGGGTACGGTGGATAGTGGAGGAAAAAGGGGTAATGTGAGGTGAAGTGGGGGTAATACGTGTAGGTTAGGAGTAGTCATTATTTTTTTTAGATTTTTAATATAATATAATTTAATATGATATAGGCTTAAGTCATATGCGGCCATTCAAATTTGTCCCGATTATAACTTAGACACCTCAACTAGACGTACTATCTATTGAACACCTCAACTAGACGTACTATCTATTGAACACCTCAACCACCCAAATTTGAACCGTAAAACCATTTTTTGCCTACATGGCAAATCGTTTGTGATTCACGCAAATGGAGTGTGTGAATTTGTTTTTCTCTCATTTTTTACCCTGCCTACATGGCACCAACGTTAACATTATACTTCAATGTTAAAGTTGAAGTGAAATCCCCAATTCCTCTTCCCCAAAATCCTCTTCCCCAATTTCTCTCCCCCAAAATCCATTTAGAACCCTAAATCTCCAATTCTCTCTTCTACTTCTAAATCTCCAAGTTTCTCTCTTCTTCTCTAAATATCCAAGTTTCTCTCTTCTTCTCTAAATCAATTCTCTTTTATCAAATGTCGCAAATTTCAGTAATATCGAGGAAGTTGATATATGCAAGCGTGGTTATTATTGTCGACTGAAAACTTCGAGGACTCCTTAGAACCCAGGTCGTCGATTTTTTGGATGCAAATCATCAAAGGTTTGTTATTTTTCGAACAAAAACTGTTCTTGTTGTACTATTTGACAAATCAATATTTTGGTATATTTATTACGCCTTACTACTGTTATATGGTTTGTAGGAAAATGGTGGATATTTAGATGGATTGATACGTCGCTTGAAAATCTTGATGAATCATCCTCAATGAATAGACTCATAGACGGTCAAAATCCGATTGATCGACTAAAGAGAAAAGTGAAAGAGTTTGAAGAAGAAAAAGATTCTTTGAAATTTCAATTGAATGAAAGTGAAGTGAAATTGATGGTATTGAACAAGAAGCTTAAGGAAGTTAAACTCCAAAGGGATTGGAAAAATGTCAAATTTAACCGAGTTGTGATTGTTTTTCTTTGTCTACTAACTATTAAATGGTTCTTTAATATTTTGTAGTTGATAGTAGTTCAGGATTGTAGTACTTAATTGTTTAGTTTTGCAGTAGTTAGGTAGCTATTCTAGATCAATTAGTGATGTCTTAATTGGTATATGTCCTTCATATTTTGTATCAAATTGGAAGTTTGAGTTGAATTGATCTCTGTTGAATTGATCACTTGCCATGTGTTTTGAATTTTTTTTCTGGAATTGAAAGTAGTCTTATTGACAAAAACAAAAGGCATGCATTGAAAGGTAGTGTAGTTGTTGTTCAAAAAGTAAGTTAATAACACAAATGCGTGACTGAAAAATACATAACACACAGTAATGAAAATACATAACACAAATGTATTGAGAGGTAATAGAAAATCATTGTCTTACAATAGACATAGTCTTGCTAACACAAATACAATGTTCAAAAATACATTAGACGAGTGTTCAAATAAACCAAAGAGTAAATTGTTTTCAAATAGACACCCATTTAACATGGGCCAACATAATAACAACTTCTCAAATGAACTACTTCCAGTTTTTCTTTTTAGCTTTCATTTGTTGTAACTGTTAGGTGCTGACTGCATCTTTTCCCTTCCATTTTAGGCCACGGGGTTTAAAACCAATGTCTATATTGGTTGGTGAAGCACTCTTCAATGTTGTTGTCCCATGTAGAATCTTCTCACTTGATGTAGCAGGCTGCAGTATAAGATAGAAAGTGTAAAATAAGGTTAGATTATAAGGCTATAAAATATACACTAAAACAGGTAAACATGTTAGGTGAACATACATTAAATACTTGGGCTCCAGTTTTAGGATTAGAGTAAACACCAAAACCAGTTGCAGGCCTTTTGTTTTCTCCAGTAGCAGCAGCAAATGAGGCAGAACTGTATGGTCTCTAGTGACCTGATAAAGGTGGCAATTCACTAGAAGAACTATCTCTTTCTGTAACAAATGGGGTTCCTGTTGCATTAGCTTTTTTTCTTCCCAATCCTCTTCCAGTTCCAACTTGAACCCTATTTTGAGCAGGTCTTGGCACAGATGTTGTGTCAGCACAAATAGAAGTTGTTTGACTTGATTGTGTAGTTGCATATGTGGTTCTGGAAGTAGTGTGATGGACCTCCTATTGTAGACTATATAACATAAATAAGGATATATGAAAACTTGTAGAACAAACTTAAAATGCAAATGAATTTTTAAAGGCTAGCCATTATCTAATTTTACTGTTGTTTGGGTAGTTCTTGGCACAGTTCTTGGCACAGCACTCGTATCAGGACAAACAGAACGTTGTGTTCTAACCTGTTGAACAAAAATTAGTACATCTGAATAGCTGTCTAAATGAAAATTAAGGCAAATGAATATGTAAAGCAAATCTTACTCTTGTTTGAGAATAACTTTGTTGGTTGTTTCCTTGACTTGTAGGTTGAGAAGTGCTCCCCCTCCCATACTATGTCACCACAAAATAAAACATATGATTATAAACTTTAAGCAATTTACAAATGTGAATATGACTAGTATTACTTACTCTTGCACACACAGCTTTGTTATGAACAGTTTTCTTGCAAATGGAACATGTCATCTTTACTCCTTTTCTGGAAAATTTTCCCCATATTTAGGCTCATCCTTGCTCTTTCTTCTCTTCTTGCCAGGTCTGCCTGACATTTTTCTTGGTTTTGGAGGCTCTATTGATGGATTTGTAGTTTTAGGCCACATTCTCATATTGGGTATTGGTTGGATGAAATGATTGTAAGCCTTGAGAAATGTTTCCTTCATATACCAGTGCTCTACATGTTGATCAGGATCTTGATTCAAGTAATAATAAGCACAAATAGCATGAGGGCAAGGAATACCTCTCAACATCCACAACCTACAGTCACAATGCTTCTTCTCCAATTCAACAACAAATGAGTATTCCCCATCACTAATCTCAAAACCATTCACCCCATTCCATTGAACATTACAGTTCTTTGAATTCTTTCTAGTATTGCCCTTGCCATAGGTGCAATGTCTGATATCCATGTTTCAGCAAATTTGATCATGTCTATGTGTCTGTTCATCATTTTATGGCTAATATCCTCTAGCATGTTAATAATTGATTTATGTCTAGCAGCTAAGATCCAGGAATTGAAAGTCTCACACATGTTATTTTCTACAACATCACACTTCGAATGAGTCTGAAAAAAAGCTCTACACCAATTTATGGGATCATAATGTAGTAAGTCCTCTGTTATTTCCTTCTTACCTTGCTTAGACATTGCATGAACTTCTTCACCAAACTTGACTTCAAAAGAGGCCTTTGAGCATCTCCAAAACTGTTTCCTTCTTTCTTCTCCTTTCCAGTTAACATGCCAATTACTCCATATATGTCTAGCACACATTCTTTTCTCAGCATTTGGTAACAACTCCAACAATACAGGAATAAGTCCCTAACAAAAAGTATATACAGAATAAGTAATTGGAGTAGTAAAACTAAACTAAAAAAAGAAGAAATTGTATAAACAATACCTTTTGCATATCTGACATCACAGTCAAACCTTCACCAGTTCCCAAGTTTAGATCAGCAATTAAATAACTTATGAACCAGCTCCAACTATGTTTTGTTTCTGTATCCACAACAGCCCAGGCAATGGGATACATTTGATTGTTCCCATTCTTTCCAACAGCAACTAATAATTCACCCTTACAAGCTCCCTTGAGAAAACAACCATCAAATCCAATTATATTCCTACACCCCTCCAACCATCCTTGCTTAAATGCATGAAAGCATACATAAAAATACACAAAAAGGTTCTTCCCTAGTTCAGTTTCCTTATCAATTTTTACCCAACAAGAGCTTCCAGGATTGGTTTGTTTGATCACATCTGCATAGTCACACAATCTGGCAAATTCCAGATTCCAATCACCCATGTCTTCCCTCATAATTTTCTGTTTAGCCCTGTAACAAAGAGTCTTACCAACATAAAGACCCAATGTCTTTCTAACCAAATCTTGAATTTCCCAAATCCTTATGTATGGTTGAGATATAATTCTGTCCTTAAACTTTCTAGCAATAAACTTTGAATTACACAACTTATTTCTGTTTAATGGAATACACTTGTGAATAGGATGATAGTTCTTTACAATAAAATCACCTGAGTCCCTGTCAATCGAAGCATATAACAACCACTTACACTTAACATTTTTGCACTTCACCCTCACTCTATGTTTTTCATTACGTCTTAGCTTTAACTGTCTTCTACTCTACAGCATAATCTGCCACTGCTTTCCTGAACTGATCTACCCCTTCAAAGACCATTCCAAGCTTAAAAATTGACACTTCACTATCTTCATCATACCTAACCTTTTTGCTTCTCCTTCTAGCAGGTATGTCTACTCCCCTAACAACATCCACATCTAGTTGTTCATCACTATCATCACTCCAATAGTCAGAGCTATCAATGTAATCTTCATCTCCACCCAATTTTCCAGCATATTTGTCAGTTTTGTTCTTTCCAATATCCTCAAAACCTCTATCTATACCACCAGCTTCTCCAACTGGTATTTCTTCAAATTCAGTAGCCTTTTTTCTCTGTTTTTTGTTTCTTCTTTCTTCTTTCTTCTCTAAATGCTCTCAGCTCCTCATCAATATCTGAACCATCTTCTGAAGGTATATCTAAATCTGAATCACTACTCAAGAAATCAGATGCATCTTCTCCACCTAGGTTATCATCCACTTCCTCTCCACCTAGGCTAACATGCTCACCCTCACCACCCTCACCAGTAAGGTTAACAACTTCACCCTCACCACTAAGGTTACAAGCCTCACCTTCTTCACCTAAGTTAACAGCCTCACCATCTTCACCATTACTTAGATATCCTATAGTTACCTCAGTGTCAAGTAAGGGTTTATCTAATACATGACAGACACATACTTCAAAAGTGTCCTCATGTTTCAAATCTTTAATAAGGTGTAGTAAATGTTGGTCAGTTGTAATTAGGATCCATTTTTTATTCAAAAAATCTTTCGCATAAAAGCCTCCAACAGTTTCATACCCTAATTCTTTAGTATAATACAATATTTCCAAAATGGAAAAGTGGTCCTTGATGATATACCTTAGTGCAGACACACAGTTTCCAACATAAGTAGGGACAACCGATAACTCAGATAAGATTCCACCATGGTAAATCTTCGTAAATATGATTTCCTCCATGGTCAATTGTTACCAGTCCCCTACAAAATATAGAGCAAACCCTAGATTTAACGGAATATCACTACACCATTTTCGGCCTACAGCAACACCACGTAAGTTTAGCCTAAACTAGCAAAAAGTGGCCTTTGATAAAAGGCTACACTTTTGGACATTCAGCAACACTTTTTAGGGGCTGCCCAAAAGAAGCGTAACCTTTGGCATTAGGCAACACTTTTAAATGTTGCCATCTTTGGCTACACTTATAAAGCGTAGCCAAATAGGTATAAGGGCAAGCTTTGAAGACGTGCATTAGGAACACCTATTTTTTGTTAGACTACACTTAAAAGCGTTGCCTTTTCAGATTTATTGGTCACACTTAAAAAGTGTTGCCTTTTATTGGTCATCTATTGCAACACTTTCAAAGTGTAACTTTTTATCTACCTAGAGCAACACTTACAAAGTGTAACTTCAACATTTATAAGCCTACATGTAGCACAAATATATATAATATATTTACATACATACAAGTGACCTAAAACACAAAATGAACTAATTAATCATTAAATTGAAGCTATATATTTCAAATAAACTTCGAGAAATATTTCATGTACAACCAAAAGATAGTAT
>NC_028637.1:39609454-39620490 GCF_001406875.1 Solanum pennellii | reverse complement strand
TATACTCATACAAACAACTAAAAAACAAAGCTTTAAATCATACTTTTGGGTAATAGTAAAGAATGGACAGAATATTCGCAAACCCTACATTTTTACAAAACCACAGCTTTATGAAATTCATATAAGAAAGCATGTAAAGAAACAAAAATCAAACTTACAGGAGGATAGATCGTAACACAAAGAAGAGGAATCAAACAACAATTGAACAAGGAACTGGAATGAATCGCGAGATGGAGAGCTTGAAATCAAAAGAAATTGTGAAGTTAGAGAGAGAGAGAGAGAGAAAGAGAACTGTTCTGTGAAAGTTAACGATTTGAGAATTTTCCCAAATTTAGGCATTAACAAATACACGTGGGATACACGTGGTACTCTTTAAATGGTCATTCAATACACGTCAGATACACGTGGGGCGGTTAACTACACGCGCTACATAATTAATGAAAAGTGATTAAAAAATGGTTTTACGGTTCAAATCTGGGGTGATTAAGGTGTTCAATAGGTAGTACGTCTAGTTGAGGTGTCTAAGTGAATAATCGGGACAAATTTGAGTGGCCGCATATGACTTTGGCCTTGTTTTTTTGTTGTGTGTGTGTGTCTGTGTGTTGTTTCGTAAGGGTGAGGGTACGGTGGATAGTAGAGGAAAAAGGGGTAATGTGAGGTGAAGTGGGGGTAATACGTGTAGGTTAGGAGTAGTCATTATTTTTTTTAGATTTTTAATATAATATAATTAATATGATATAGGCTTAAGTCATCGACAGATACATAATTTATTTAGATACCTGAATTGAAGTTTGTACCTATTGAACACTTCTATCCATTAAAATTTGAACCACTTAAAATTTTTTAGACAATCAACTAATACTACAAAATGAATGAAATACATTTGCGGTGATATGACAATTTGACAAATTAAATAATGACATGTGTTATTTTAATCAATAATGTGGAACTACTAACATGATTAAAACAAATTGTTTGAAGTCTAGACACAACATGGTACTCTTTCTAGATTTAAAAAAATAATTTAAAAACTATCATAAATTTGAAAGAAAAAGAAAATTACCTACTATTAAAAAGAAGTTTTAAGGGAAAAGGGTCAAAGATACCCCTCAACTTTAATTTATTAGTTGATTATATCTATGCCGCTAAACAGAGTTATTTATACGCTTACTATTACAAATTTCATCATTTATATTCCTCAATTGACGAAAATCCAGAAATCAATCAAAATTAACCCAATTTCATAAAAATTAACCACTCCCCATTTTATACTCATGCCTAACCCATCTAAAAACCTAACCCAAAAAGTAATGGCAAGGAGTTTCCAGTAACGGCTTTCCATTCGCAAGTCCTAAAGTTGGAGATATCAATTTTCTCAATGCATCTTCCAAACTGAAGCATCTTCACATCTTGAGGATTCATAACTTATTGGATATTGTTCCGAAATACCCACTCATTGGTTTTTTGACGTTGGAAAAGAGCTAATGATTGATACCACTAAATCTCCCTATGTGAAGCCTCCTCGAGAAAATGTTAGCTGGCATTTGTTGGAGCCATACTTGCATGGAGTCGCTGGTACACAAGGTTTAGGACTTTTAGCGGGTTTTAATCTAGAGGTGAATCGCGATATCTCACTTGTCAACAAAAAATGGAACATACTGAAAAATAAATATTGTGTTCCTGGGTTTTGATGGGCTGAAAAGCATAAAGGAATGGTTCAACAAGGAAATGGATCTTGGCTTCTGATTTTGGTTTAGTTTCTTAGATAGGTCGGATATGAATTTAAAATGGGGAATTGGTAATTTTTATGAAATCGGATCAATTTTAATTGAGTAGGGAATTTTCGTCAATTGAAAGGTATAAATGATGAAATTGGTAATGGCGAGGATATAAATAACTTTGTTTTAATGATAGAGATATAATCAACTAATAAATTAAAGTAGGGTACTTTTGACCCTTTTCCCTTTAAATAATGTCTAATTCCAATCAACCCATCCACCCACGAAAACCCTTCCCCTGCTATCTCAATTCCTGTCCATGAACATCCATTTAGATCATTACTTTGCTGCTTCAATGATAAAAAGAAGAGTAAATTAGAGAAATTCACTTTGAAAAAATCATCAAGGATGGATAGACGAGAGAGCTCGGAAGATAAAGACAGTTTAGAGTTAAAATAGGATTTGTATCAATTCTGCGAAAATTCATCATTTTTGTCATCGTCGAACTTGTCGTACTGGGTTTATGTTCTTGTTCTTTCTTTATCCAGCGAAGAGTAGCCTTGTATGAGTGACAAATTAATCGTCACCAGTCGGAAGGATCCGAATAATTCCTTTGAGTTCCTTTCGCCCCACCATAAGTCTCACAAGTAAGAGTTAAGTTACAAATTGGTAAGTTTATTTGTTTTCATAAATCAACAATATATCAAAGATTAAAAAAAAGTAAAAGAAAGAAATTTTTAATCATTCTAGATTTGAAGAAAAACGAACAGGCAGCAACCTTAATGGCAAATATGATGGTGATTCTTAAAAGAAGAGGAAAAATGGGTGTGATGAGGTGATAATAGAAAATATATAAAAAATAAATGATATAATGACTGTATAAAAAGTAGTAGAAGAAGAAGAGTGTAACTGGTGTAAGGTGGAGGAATAATGGCAGTAAATACAAAGGAAGAACATGGAGATTTTTTTTATTTTAAAAAAGTCTTATTTAAACGCTTTCACGCTCTAGTTGTTCGTGAATCACACTCAGACTGCCATGTAGGAAAAATTGTTCAAATGATTTAAATTCATGAAAGTAAAGATATTTAATAAATACAAACCTCAATTTAAATGTTTATGTGAATTATGATGACAACTTTAAATCTTTATCGATGATTTAAGCCTATAATATAATATAATATAATAAAACATAATATGATATAATATAATATAATATAATATAAATAATATAATATAACATAAACATAACATAAAGAATATTATATAATTTTTTTAAAAATAAATGAAAACTTATGCAGCGAATGTAATAAAAAAGTATTGCTTGATTATTAAACTAAATTAAATAAAAACATATAATCTTTTATGACTTTTTATTTCTTTTTTAAATAATGAAAAAAAAATAAACATACCAAAAAATGTGATTATGTTTTTGTTGTTTTCAAATCCTTTTAAATAAATTTAATAAAATAAGACAAAAGTCAAAAATATTTAATTTAGATTTTTAAAATATTTAAACTCTAAAAATGATGTAAAATTTTAGGTTAGACCAATATTATGTGTCTACAATGTGCAAATTCTTTTTTACATGGGTGGTGGTAAAATTAGACCACAGAACATTTGTTTACTATGCCATATTGAAGTGTGGACTATCATATCTAAAAATTATAGTAGGATATTGATGATAAAGAGATGAGAATTAATATCATGAGATCAAATCAAACATATGTCAGTCGAAGGATGTTAGACCAGTAACCGAAATGACAATAACTAATTAGGTATAGGTAACTTTAAAAATAATAAATAAAGAATTTAACACTAATTATTGTTAAATTATATTTAGCGATGATAGTACATTTTATAACTAATGCAACATATAAAAACTTCAAATTGAGCGGTCAAATGTACGAAATCCATCCGTTCAAATATGGGAAATTTGTATAAAATAGTAAATTATTAATTCAAATTAAATGTTATAACCATAGTTTGAATAAATTCTAACCCGTAGCAAATTGTTGCCATTTCGCCTCTCTCATTGAATTTCTCGCTCGCCACTCTCGTTTTTCGCTGGGCAGTCTCTCCTCGCCTCTCTCACTTTATACAAACACAAACGTATAAAATGTATTTGTTTTTGTATAAAGTGAGAGAAAATTGTATTTGTACATATCTTTTCGTCCCCCTCTTTCCCCTCTCCCGAATCTCGCTCGTCACTCTCACTTGCCTCTGTCACTTTATACAAACATAAATTTATAAATTGTGTTTGTGCTTGTATAAAGCGAGATGAAATTGTACATACAAATACAAATACATATATTTTTATCCTATAAACTTCTGATTATATATATACAGATCTTCCCCTCGTAAGTTTTCTTTTGTCTTTCTCTTTCTCTTGCTTTGTACAAACACATATTATATAATCGATTCTTTTGTATATGTATATCGAAACTGATCATACAATTGCTTTTTTGTACATGTATAGCGAAATATACATACTAATAGCCATTGCAAATATAAAATTTGCTATGAATCAAAATTATGCAAACTATAGTTATAGCATACAAATATAATTTTTATGTTTGTTATAGGTTAAATTTCCTCTCTATTTACTATAAATAAGGAGCGAGTTATGTTAAGAACTTGTTAAGTATCACATTGCAAAATTTGTTTTTCCAACAAAATTACTTCAACCAAATTTCATAAAAATAATGAGATAAAAATAATGAAGTTAAATAAATTTTAAAAATAAAAAGTTATTAAATCAACAAGATGAAAGGAAAAGAGTCAAGTCCTCTGAATTCAGGGAGTTTTCTTAAGGAATTATTCCCCTAAAGTACCCAAGGTTATGAAATATATCCTTCCAGGATAAAATGATTTATGACAAACAAATAGTGGTACTTCAAGTTCTATGTCCGGCGAACCACTCAATGACTTGTAATCACACTTGAAGTTTTTGAAAAGAAAAAACTTTTTCTTACTATATAGTGTTTTTTGTTCTTGTAAACTTGTTTCAAAAACTTATCCAAAAACTTATATATCAACATCTACGAACGAATCAGATATTTATAGCCTATATGCTTGCCACACCTAGATTTTGGAATCTGAATGCAACTGGCGTCGTTAACCTCTCAAATGTCGCAGACAAGCCTCTTCTTAGCTTTCGTCACAATCATATAATTAAATTTGCGAAAAATTTAAAACTTTTAGAACATAATGAAGTATACATAGACTTCATATAGTTACTATATAAAGTGATATTCTAATAAGCTCAAACTAAACAACCATCAATAATCGATTAAACAATTCAAATGAAAGAATCAATATATCATAAATTGCCAAACGACCTTAATACAAATCTTTGAATAAAATGTCTGGAAAAAAAAACGTTAGGGACAACATCCACTATCTATGTCTAAAGTACTAAGCTAGAATAATAAATGTGGCATCCACGAACTCAAGAGGACCTACAAAAGTCTGGAGATCGCTAATCCAAACCGCTTCAATGAGTCTTCAATCTTCTCTCTGACCTGCGCCTATAAAATAGTAATAGTATAGGGTTGGTACACACTTGTACTAAGTATGGGTATATGCACATATACACGTAAGGACTATGCATGATCAAGGAAAGCTCTTCCTATAACAACATGTCATTTCCGGAAAGTGAAGTCGCTAGACTTTCTTAATTCGTTATTTGTGAATCATGGTATGAATATGACGTATAATTAATGCATTCAAAGCACACAACTCATTTTCTATATGAACATAACACCTTGGAATCATGAACATAATTTTAGAACAACTTGAACGAAAAATTAGAAATTTGCTCCCTCTAGGCTGAGAGCTATGTCTTCCAAACTTAGTTTATTTTTCAGTCTTTTCTTCTTTTTGTTGTCTAGTTCAAAGATCTCCTTTAATCTTATGTTTTACTTACAAGTGCAATGATTCATTATAGTGCCATACCTACAATGAATCAAGTAAGTAATCCAAGAGATTAAGCAAATGATTTAACTATAATTTTGGGCATGAAATCTTTATAAGCCAATCTTTATTGTCTATGCCTATTATTTGATCATTTGCATGATATGAAGATTATGGAGCATTGATTATCCATTATGTTTTGCTCACCTTTATTAGCATAACATAAGAAGTCATTATAAGCCAATCTTTATTGGCTATGCCCATAACTTGTTAAAACTTCATTCTTTCAAAACTGCTGATTGATTCTTGAGCTCTTACTTTTTTAGTTCACTTTGAACTTACATTTCTTCTTCTTTCTTTCTTACTTTATTAAAGAAATCTTTAGAATTAAGATCATGTGCGCTAACATGAAATCCAGTGTCTGCCCCTCACCGAAAAGGGGTAGTTCACCTATCAAAGTGAACCTAGATCATGTGAGTTAACATGAAACTCAGTGTCTGCCCCACACCGAAAAAGGGGTGGTTCACCGGCTAAAGTGAAACCAAGTCCAGTGTCTTCCCCACACCTAAAAGAGGTGGTTCACGGATAAAGTGAAACCAAATACTTTCTTTGAGAATTAACCGACATAGATCATGTGATCTAAACATGAAATCCAGTGTCTTCCCCACACCGAAAAGGGGTGGTTTCATCGGCCAAAGTGAAATCGCATACTACCTAGCTCTCTTAGGTGGAATCCACTGGATAGTTCCTATGCTGGCAACATAGTTCGAAGACTAGGAGATTTTCGGAGACTCTTATCTACCTTGGTAGAGCCTTGTCTGTTGAGGCTTACATGTGCTTGCACAAGATCATTGCTAGTCTATCGGTGTTTTGCTCAATTTCTTCTTCTTTATAACTTTTAGAGTTGACTCAAACATTATGGAAGCTTGCTTCTAGTTATGAGGTTTACTTAACTCTATGGATGACTGGTCATCCCTTTCTTTGCTTGATGAATATGAACTTAAGCTTACATTATCATCATGGTGCGAGTGAGACTTGTCTCTCGGACTCTAGCACCTTTTTATGTGAGTAATTTTGACGTAATAGATTAAGTGTAACTGAGACTTGTCTCCCTTATTTTAACACTCTATATTAGGTCAATTTCATAACTTAAGCTTTTAGTTACTTCTTTACTCACCTTAACTTGTTCAACCTTCATTGGTAGTTTTGTACAATTCTTTATGAAAGTTATAACTACTTATTCATTGCTATTACGTTCACAAGTTCGTGTGGATAGGGTATGTTGGGACTTTTCCCATAGATTTACATACCCTATGTTATGATTTCATTGATGTAGAGATTGATATGACTTTACATGATTTAAAAATAGTATGCTTGGACATAGTTTTGCTAGCTAATTTGTTGGCATAAATCATAATTTCACTAGATACTTGTCATAACGATGTCACTAGCCATGCCAATTACTTCATATATTCATTATAATAATCTATCATGTTAAACAAGCCAACTTTTAATCTTTGAATAGCACATGAAACAATTCAATGAACACTTATAACAATTTCATCTTCTCGAACACAAGTAGACATTATAGCATATAACATTCATGTAGATAACACCCTAAGTATGCGGATCTATCATGTTGGTTCCATTTGACTTTATAATCACGGAAACATACACATAATAATCAGTTTAACACCACATACAAACAACATGCTCAAAATCTATATCATACAAATTGCAAGAATCAGAAATTGGGAGAACTAGGGAGCTTAACATGCGATTCATTGGGAACAACCCTAGTTTCGATATTCTTAATTGCAAAACATTTGAAAAGCCTCTTGGAAAAAGAATTTTAGGAGAGAAAACCCATACTTTATGTAGAATTGAATCTAAGAAGATCACCTTGCATGAAAACCTTGAAGAATACCTTGAAATCGCCTAAGAGAACTTTTGTCTTTCTACGTTTTGCTTACTGCCTTTGAGTCACGTTTTCTAAGTGAATAATCGTGCGTTCTAGGTCTTAGGAACTGATATGGAAAGATTCAACTTTAGACTAATTAACTTAATTAATAAATTAATTATCTAATTACTAAAAATCCCCTCATAAATTGACTAGACATAGGAGAACATTTGGCTTAGTCAAATCTTAAAATTGGCTAAGGGTCTCGGCCTAGATTGTGAATTTTCCTTAATTAATTAAGTTACTAATTTAATTATTTAAGGGACCTAGGGTAATTACTAAAGTACCCCTAAGTTATTAGGACCATAACTAACCCTTTTGGACCATCCTAGGTTAGATACTAGGATGTTTCTTTAGTTAGTTAATCGGTTAGTGTCACTCGGTTAGATATTAGAATGCGGGCACACTAGCTAGTTCATTTTTGTTTGTCCTAGGTTAGTTAGTTAGAGTCTAGAGTTGGTTATGGAGTTAACCCCCACAGGGTGGGACCCGTTTGCGTGCCTGCCCTTAACCACCCTAACCGAATTCGGTTAGGTTGGTCGTGCGGTCCCCCTTGGTCGGTTACACATTTGCTTGCACATGTGTTGCTTCCCACTTTCCCAACCATGCACTTCTATTGTTGCATTTGTAAAGTTCACTCCTTGTCCAAGGATCCTCACTATGTCCTTGCACACTGCTTAATCTACATGATCATTTTAATTGGTCATGTGCTATGGTGCCTAGGCTTGACACATGGATGCCTCGTAACTAATTCATGGGTTAAGGAAAAAGCATTTTATCCTAGGGTCTTTATTGCAGGTACATTTCTTGAACAAGCTTGTTAATACTTAGAAAATTGGTTAACACCTTTTTAAGCCAATATTTTCTAATATGCCCAATATTACTCAATATTGGGCATTGGGATGCCTATGTACCCCCAATACCTATTCTTAAAACTTAATAGACTCTTCACTAGAGAAGTACATTTTCTGGAATGTTACAAGGCGAGCACAAAGATTCATGCATGATATGTGAAAAGGTAGCCTAAAAATACGATAGGTTGGATTCATTTGAATGAGTATTCATGAATGGAATAACTCCATTTATACTTGCAGCACTTTGACATTTTTAATTTACCAATCGTTATTCTATGTACCATTATCCATTCACACACTTTATACAATAAATCTGACAATCTCCCACATGAATGGGAATGTCTATAATGCTAAAGATAGATATACACGGACTAGCGTGTGACTACAAACAAAGACTAGTTGCATCGGGATAAGTGGGTTTTCCTTTGAACTTTCCCTAGCGAACTAGTATTGAATGCACTTGATCGATCAATAGATGTGATATCTTTAGACCGTCGTATATGAATGTACACCTAGACAATATAAGTCACACAACCAAACTTTATCCATTTGCGTTTCTCATGGTTTTGTTCGTTTCAACCATGAACACATCCCAGTTTCATGAGAGCTTAGAGAATCAGACATTACTAACATTCTCCTTGAAGTGGATTCCACTTCACTCCCACATAGGTGATTCAGAAATGGTTCCTCCCGTAGAGAAATTATTTGGTCATGCCTTTCTAATCTTAGAAACCATTAACAAACTTGAATTTAAGCTTTATCCTTGGTTACTAAACATTTTCTTCATCGTGAGAATGGGTTAGATTACTTTACAATATTGAACCGTCAAACAAAACTTTGTTTGATCTCTTTTAACCTAGATCTTGGGATCTCCAGTCTGCTAGGTAAAGTTACCATCATGTTTGACGTGTGTGAGGCCT
Source organism: Solanum pennellii (assembly GCF_001406875.1). Classification (NCBI taxonomy): domain Eukaryota; kingdom Viridiplantae; phylum Streptophyta; class Magnoliopsida; order Solanales; family Solanaceae; genus Solanum; species Solanum pennellii. Next base: position 39,611,126 of record NC_028637.1, on the reverse strand, counting down.
TAAACCCATCCTCTTAGGTGACCTTTCAACTCCCTCTCTAGTTATGCCTTATGTAAGTGGATTCGATACATTATCTTTTGTCGTTACACGATAATTTCACTAGAGAGTAGTTCTCTAATGGTATTATGTATCTGTCTTATGATATGTGATTTATCGTTATACATACAAGTGCCAACGATTTAGGTCAATACAAAATATCTTCCAAAAAGTTCCAGTGACATTCAGCTTCTTCACCGACGTTACTTTAAACAGTAAATTCAGATTTCATAGTGGAGTGATCAATACATGTCTTTTGGATGATTTCCAAGAGATTGCTCCACCATGAAGAGTAAATACATATCTACTTGTGGATTTTACTTCATTTGATCCGGTGATCCATTTTGCATCATTATATCCTTCAATTACTGTTGGATATTTATCATAATGAAAAACATAGTTTTGAGTATGTTTTATATACACTAAAACTCTCTTCATTGTAAACCAATGAGTTGATTTGGATTGCTCGTGTACTGATTCAACTTACTAATAACACATGCTATATATGATCATGTAAAGTTCATGATATACATAAAACTTTCCAACATTCTCGTATAGTCCAATTATGAGTCACTTTTACCTTTATTCTTTCAAAGTGCAAAGCTCACGTATATTGAAGTCTTGACAATATTGAAATCCAAATACTATAACTTGTCAAGTACCTTTTCAATTTAATGAGACTGTTGATACGCTCAAACTTACTTCTCAAATAAGAAGTAGAGCGGTCGTGTCAAGTAAATAACCCAACTAGTGAGGTTGGGATCGTTCCCACGAGGAAAATAGTTTAGACTTAACTTCAATTTATTACTACTATTGTTCAGTCAATTACTTCCTTGGAAAGCAAACATGATAAAAGGGGGGTTTCTATTCCTAAATAAATGAAAATAACTAGCGAAATAAAAGGAGACAACTAACAGCTTCGAATGTTGGAGTTTAATCAATTAATCAAAGTAACTAGGGTTTACGTGTTCCCCACAGGTTCATAACTTGATAAGTCTAACTATAACAATTCTTTCCTAGTATCTTGCATGCAAAGTTATAAGTTATGTATTTCTAAATCCTTGGTCCGGCATCTAGAAAATGTCACTCCGCACCTTGGTCCGGCTACGTGTGTTGATATCCTAACCGTTATCTTTACCTCATATTAAGCATCGTATTCGATATTTGACTAAGTTATTACCTCGTACCAATCAATACTAGCCTATTAGATAGTGTACACTAAATCTATGTTGATAATTCTTTTCCTATTTTCTACCTCCTTGGTCCGGCAAGTAGTATTAAGGCGAGTTCTAACGTTGGCCATCCATTAAAAAGACTTCTAAGCGAAAGAATTTTTAATACATGCAAGACACTATTCTAGAATTGTTATTTTAGTTAGGTTTTACCTCATTATTTGCCTATGGTTCCCACACCCTAGTTATGGAGTTTAGTTACCCATAGTCATAATCACAATATTCAAATATATGATATAAGAATTCATGTACTTACTTCAATGAGAAAGAGTAAAATCCGAAAGTTTGCTTGATTAATCAGTAAAAGTCACCAACAATCAATGATAAAAGTCTCAAGATAATCAATAATCTCTCAAAGAGTCTACAAAATAATCAAGAGTCTCACAATATTCAAAAGTCTAACA
>NC_028637.1:39604443-39605462 GCF_001406875.1 Solanum pennellii | reverse complement strand
CCCTCTGCGTGGAGCCAACTCATTGGCCTCATCTCTGATGAGGCCGACATCAACAGTGCCCAGAGGCGTCTTGAGCTGATCAACGTGCCATATAGGAACACCTGCGGACCTGCAGAGAGAAAAGATCATACACGGGAAAGGGTAAGTAGTTGTGACCATAAAATCCCTCTCGTGCATGACTGCCTGTAGAAGCCACGCAAAATCCACCTCGAACCCGGCTATCATCGCCGCCATAAATACTGCTCGATCCCATGTAACGATATTATCAGCGGCTGTGGGGANTATCAGCGGCTGTGGGGGAAAGGCAGTGGCGGACAATCAACCACAAAAACTTCGCCGTGAAAGTAAGGTTGGCCTTCTTGATGGCCCCCTTCGGCTCGGTCACCCAGTTGGAACCCTCTCCATCAACTGACAAGTGCAGGGCCATCCACCTCTTGGTGGTCTCTCTTAGCGATGGCTCGCGCAGGAATTGGCCATCTTTAACAAGCTGCCATCGGTAGTCAAACTCGGTAGTGAGAGGGGTCCGAGTAGCATCAACACCCTCGGCGTATAGGAACCGGCGGATGGCAGGCAGGGAGATATCGACCTGAACGCCCCGTACTCGGACCTGCTCCAGTGGGGCCGGTTTGGCGGGGGCAGCCCGCCTATCAATCTGTGATCGGAGAGTCGCTACGTAGGATGCATAGAACTCTCGGACCAGATCTTCACTATAACGTCCCAACGGACGTGCTGTCCACTCCAGTCGATGTCTGGTGAAGAGATTGTGGATCTCAAACATCGTCGGGAGACTCCCTGTAAGGACCCGTCGCTCCAATGTGAGTGTTCGAGTCATAACTCCTTTGTCATTCAGGAACTTTGCATCGGAGTAGACTTGAAATTGCCCGTCGACACACCACCGGTTGGGCTGGTCAGTAGCTGGGGTGAGGGCATGAGCTGGTGAACCAGGTGTGGATTCCGAACTGTCAGCCTCATCAGACGAGGCCGACGCTGCAGCGGTGGCGGGTGCGGGAACCTCAGCA
>NC_028637.1:39602755-39604179 GCF_001406875.1 Solanum pennellii | reverse complement strand
CGCGTGCATAGACTCGATCTTGTTTTGGTGCCATAGTAGATAGTACCTGTAAAGGATCAATATTAGTACGAGAAGTAGCAAACAAGATAACCAAAACCACAAAAAAAAAATTAAAATAAAATGACATTTCTATAGTAACAGTGACACACGACGGGACAGGTGACGGCTCGTCGTGACTATGACGGACCGTCATGGGGTCCGTCGTGTCTTACTTAGACTTTGTTTATATGGAGAACCCTGAAGGAGAGTCTCTGACAAGTATGACGGTATGTGCAGGACGGACCGTCACAGGTACGACGGTCCGTCGTAGGTGTCCGTCAGAGGACACTTGAAAAAAATATGGGGACCCTTAGGAGAGGGGTCTCTGACCATCATAACGGTCATGCAGGACGGACCGTCGTGGGTATGACGGTCTGTCGTACTTGTCCGTTTGAGGACACTTAGAAAAATGGAGAGAGACCCTTAGAAACAGGGTCTCTGACAACTAGAACGGTTGTGCAAGACGGACCGTCGTGGGTATGACGGTCCGTCGCATATGTCCGTTTGAGGACACTTGCATAAAATTGGACAGTGGGGTGTTAGGGCTTTTGGAACGGACCCTACGACGGTCCGTCGTGGGTACGACGGTCCGTCATCGGGGTCTCGTTCTGTAGATCAGTGACAGAACTGGGGGTACCCCATTCATCCCCGATGACCCAAATCGAATTTGTAGTGTTTTGGACCTACATTTGTCTAACCCAAATACCTAGTAAACTAGCAATGCCAAAGCACCTATGTCTAAGGTTGGAAACACAGCAATTTCGAAGATTTTTTTAACCTAGGTTAGACAGAATTTTATAGAAATGAAATGAACATATCAAGAAGAACTAGGCTAATACTAATTGATAAACAAAAATGCAAGATAAACGAGTAGAAATTAGAGACACATACCTGAGAATTGGAGAAAACAAGATGGAAAGGTACTTGGTGATCAAGAAGACACCCACAGCAGCAACTCCGACTAGTAGATGATAACTTTTAGGACTTTGGAGAATTTTGGGGGAACAATGATCGGTTGAAGAGGGAGAGATTTTGGAAGTTGAAAAGGGAGGGAAATAAGAGGAATAGTGAAGGAATGGGTGTGAAATGAGGGGTTGGGGAGTTTAAACAGTATGATTTTGTAAAAAAACTCCAGCCGGGTCCGGTCGGGTACGCCTCATTAATGACGCGACGATTCCCCGACGACAGTCCGTCTCAGTTGTGACGATCCATCGTTGGTTCCGTCGTGTGTGCCCTAGTTTGAAAATAACAGAAAGACGTACCTGGCACGACGGATTCATGCGACGGTCCGTCGCAGGCGAAACGGTCCGTCGCTGTATCCGTTAGTGACTGCTGCAGAGTAATTTTCTGCAGAATTTCCTGGTGATGTGCCTGCAAATTTAAAA
>NC_028637.1:39602156-39602684 GCF_001406875.1 Solanum pennellii | reverse complement strand
GTCGCGGCACGACTGAGGACACTTGATTACTCAGCCTTCATCAAGATGGTATGCCTCTATCACTTCATTCACCGATGCAGTATGCCCAAAATAGAGTTTTATTCGTTCTCTATTCACCTTAAACCGCACTCCCTCCTTGGTTTTTAACTTAACTGCTCCATAAGGGCATACTTGGGTAATCAAGTAAGGGCGAGTCCGTTTGGACTTGAGCTTGCCCGGAAGACAAGGCAACCCAGATCTGTCTAAAAGCACCAAATCCCCAACCATAAACTCTTGTTTTGCACTTTTTTGTTCATTCTCCTTCTTCATCTTTTCTTTGTGGGATATGGCGGATACCGATTGGAGCTCACCACTCTGCCTCATGGTCCTACAAATGTTGAAGGTCGCTTCTTCATTGTTCAACCGAAATTTCATCTGTCCCTTTTCCATATCAACTAAGGCTCTACCTGTAGCAAGGAATGGCCTCCCAAGAATAATAGGCACTTCAAAATCGACTTCACAATCAAGAATAACAAAATCTGCCGGAAA
>NC_028637.1:39600470-39601268 GCF_001406875.1 Solanum pennellii | reverse complement strand
GATCTTCTTTCTTTTGTACGAGGGATCTTGTAGCAATAGCACTACAATGCCGCAGTCTATCATCATCCTCGAAAGTGACCGATCTTTTCTTTGTGACCAGATCATTCATAAACTTGGCATAACCGGGCATTTGTTCTAGAGCTTCTACCAAAGGGACATTGATAGAAAGCTATTTCAGCATTGTTATAAAACGTCGATAATTATCATCCTCGGTCTTTTTCACTAATCTATGAGGGAAGGGTGGTGGTGGCCTAGGCATGAATATTACCTTCATAGGGACTTCTGCATCTTTTCCATTGCTTTCCTCTGCTTCACCACTACCCTTTACCACCTTATCATCATCCTTTCTCACATTTTCCTCATTAGACGGCATAGGTGGGTCAATGGTTTGCTTACAACCCCGAGTAGTGATTGCCATACAGTGCGCATCATTTTTTGGATTTTGGACAGTGTTGCTAGGAAGAGTGCCCGGTTGCCGTGTGTTCACTGTCGCAGATAATTGGGCCATTTGCAACTCGATCTGCTTAATCGATATTGCATGTGTATCAACTTTTTGCCCAATACTTGCTAAATCACACCTTAACTCTTTAATGTGCTCATCACTAGCATCGAACCTCCTCATCATTTTGTGCAACATATCCTCAACTCGCGCCATACTATCTCCACCATCCCTAGGAGTAACTTCACGATTTTGAGGAGGGACATAGGGCCCATTCCTATCATTTCTGTTAGCGTAGTTACCCCTGTTGAAGTTGTTGTCGCGGTTGTAGTTTCCATCTCGGACATAATGACCCTCAC
>NC_028637.1:39501123-39599733 GCF_001406875.1 Solanum pennellii | reverse complement strand
CTTAGTTGGTTCCAAGTGAAAATTGAGTTGTAAGGGAGCTCAGTGAACCATATAGCAGCCTCTCCCGACAGTGAGAGAGGAAACACTCTTAGCCCTATTACATCCAAGTCTAAGTCAGTCCTCCCTACACAACTTTTACACACTGCCCTTACCTTAGCTATATGGGCATGTGGATCCTCAGAAGGTAGTCCTGAAAACAAACCTCTGGCAGTGAGCATTTGCATCAGGCTACTAGTTACCACGAAGGTGTGGCCTGGTGGTAGAGGGAGCAAGACAAGTGGCCCATCGGAGTCTGCTATGTTGTCATAGCCTCTGTAGTATGCTTGGGGCCGTGGAGCGGGATTTTGTCCCCTCTGTTGGTGTTCACCCGGAGCATCGGGTAACAACTGACCATGAATATCAACCGGAGCTGGGATGTTCTGGTTTGGATCATCATCATTGATTCCCAAGTTTTGATTCATGTTGCGTAGTGTACGCTCTAACTCGTGATCGTAGGGAAACAAGGGTTCTCTTCCTCTCCGTGTATTTTGCATACAAGGAGGTTGGTTCTGCACAAACCAAAAACAATAAAACAAAGTAAAATCAATAAAATATCAACTAAACTATAGTAATAGATTTAAGTTAATCTAAAAGCTACATTCCCCGGCAGCAGCGCCAAAATTTGATACGTTCAAACTTACTTCTCAAATAAGAAGTAAAGCGCTCGTGTCAAGTAAATAACCCAACTAGTGAGGTTGGGATCGTTCCTACGAGGAAAATAGTTTAGACTTAACTTCAATTTATTACTACTATTGTTCAGTCAATTACTTCCTTTGAAAGCAAACATGATAAAAGGGGGGTTTCTATTCCTAAATAAATGAAAATAACTAGCGAAATAAAAGGAGACAACTAACAGCTTCGAATGTTGGAGTTTAATCAATTAATCAAAGTAACTAGGGTTTACGTGTTCCCCACATGTTCATAACTTGATAAGTCTAACTATAACAATTCTTTCCTAGTATCTTGCATGCAAAGTGATAAGTTATGTATTTCTAAATCCTTGGTATGGCATCTAGAAAATGTCACTCCGCACCTTGGTCCGGCTACGTGTGTTGCTATCCTAACCCTTATCCTTACCTCATATTAAGCATCGTATTCGATATTTGAATAAGTTATTACCCCGTACCAATCAATACTAGCCTATTAGATAGTGTACACTAAATCTATGTTGATAATTCTTTTCCTATTTTCTACCTCCTTGGTCCGGCAAGTAGCATTAAGGCGAGTTCTAACGTCGGTCATCCGTTAAAAAGACTTCTAAGCGAAAGAATTATTAATACATGCAAGACACTATTCTAGAATTGTTATTTTAGTTAGGTTTTACCTCATTATTTGCCTATGGTTCCCACAACCCTAGTTATGGAGTTTAGTTACCCATAGTCATAATCACAATATTCAAATATATGATATAAGAATTCATGTACTTACTTCAATGAGAAAGAGTAAAATCCGAAAGTTTGCTTGATTAATCAGTAAAAGTCACCAACAATCAATGATAAAAGTCTCAAGATTATCAATAATCTCTCAAAGAGTCTACAAAATAATCAAGAGTCTCACAATATCCAAAAGTCTAACAATGTTCCAGAGTCTAACCTCAAAAACGAGGTTTTTCAAACTATTTATAGAAAATAAAAACCTAATTAAACAAGGACTCTATTTGCTGGAAATCTGTCAAAACGCGGCTGGGTCGACGGACATCCCGACGGATCGTCGTGGTCATGACGGACCGTCATGGACTCCGTCGTCCCATACTTGTGCAATTTCTTCTGTTGCTCTCTTCACTACCCTCGACGGCAAGTATGACGGACCGTCACAGGCACAACGGTCCGTCGAGGGTTTTCGTTTCAAAACACTTAAACTCTTGGAATATGGGTACTGGGACTACTTCTCTGAACTTCATGACGAACCTGCAGGACGGACCGTCATAGACACGACGGACCGTCATGGACTCCGTAACCCCACACTTGGTCAGACTTCCCCATCTTCCTTTACCAGCTGCACTACGCTGCCACCTATGGACCGTCACAAGCATGACGGATCGTCACAAGCTCCGTAGGTGGTCTCTTATGCATTTCTTCGCTCTCAAACATCCGCATTCATCTTTGGACAGATTTCCTGCAAATAAGGAGAAACTTATATAAAAATTAGCAGAAAAAGGCTTTTGGACACACTAAACTTAAGGAAAAAGTATTAATAATACCGTGAAACCACGGTATATCAACTGTCACAAAGCTAAACATTGTGAATGTTGAATAAATTTTATCCCAAATATAACACTGCCACTCTAAGGTCTTTCATTTCAAATCTACTAGTAAGCATTTACTTAGTAGCATTTATGTCAGCTTAGTCCCTACTAATGATTAGCATATCATCAACACACAAACAAACAATGACCTTATGATCTGGAGTTTCTGTAATATAAACACATTTGACACACTCATTAATCTTAAATTTGTTTGCAAACACTATTTGGTCAAACTTTGCATGCCATTATTTGGGTGCTTATATCAGTCTATAAAGCGACATCACAAGTTTGCACACTTTTCTTTCTTTACTAGAACAAATCCCTTGGGTTTTTTCATGCAAATTTTTATTCCTCTAACTCTCCATTTAGACAATCTATTTTTACATCTATTTGATGAATTTTAAGATCATATACTGCTGCTAATGGAACCAACATCCGAATAGATGTAGTCTTTGTCACTAGCGAGTAGGTATGAAAGTAATCAAGGCCTTTATTTGGTATGAAGCCTTTGACTACAGGACTTTTCTTGTATTTGTCAATAGTACCAACAACCTTTATTTTACTTTTAAAGATCCATTTTGATTCTATAGACATATTTATCGGAGGATGATTAACCAACTCCCAAGTATGGTTATTTAAAATTGATTCAATCTCACGATTGAAAACTTCTTTCCAAAAAGTTGAATATGTTGAGGAAATTGCTTCTTGAAGGTTTGAGGTTTATTATCATGAGAAATGTTACAAAATCTGATCCAAAGGAAGTAGCTTTCCTTTGAGGCTTACTACTCCTTGGGATTTTTTCATTTCGCATATTTTCTTTTGGTTCATATTAAGGTCATTTAGACCCCCCATTTGAGTATTCATATACAACTTTATGTGGGTAAATATGTTCAAAGAATTCAACATTATCTAATGCAATTACCATATTTTCATGAATATCTAGATGTTTAGATTTATGAACCAAAAATAAACAAGCCTTGGTATTTACATCATATCAAATGAGCACACAATCCACATTCTTTGGTCTTATTTACAACCTTTTTTGGGTAAAAGAACTTGGATTTTTATAGACATCCCCACAATTTAAAATATTTCAAATTGGGTAAAGGGAAGATGCACAGGTACCCCCCTAGACTATGACGGAAATCTCATGACACACCTTTACTAAATTAAGGTCCTACAACCCTCTTGAACATTGTTAAATTAAGGTCCTATAACCCTCCTGAACTTATTTTTTTTGAAAATTTTTGCACCTTTTTGGTTTATGTGGCATCCAAATATCTCCTTCATGCCTCAATTGCGCAAAGTCATGGAGTGTGCCACATAAGACAAAAGGTGCACAAAATAAATAGGTACTGGGGGGGGGGGTAGTGAGACNGTACGGGGGGGGGGGGGTAGTGAGACCTTAGTTTATTTAAGGTGTGTCTCTAAAGTTTCGGTCATAGTCTAGGGGGGTACTTGTGCATTTTTCCTTCTTTCCTTTTCGTTTATCATACGGAATAGAATGTGTATGGGGCACTGTATTGAATATTCTATTTTCTGTAAGGATAGCTCCCCCTACAAGTTTAATGGTAAACCTGAATTTATAAGGGATTCATTATTTACTTCAAAGTTTGGATTTTTGATTCTGCAATCCCATTTTACTGCGGTGAATAAAGGGCAGTGTTTTGATGGATGATTCCATTTTCCAAGCATATTCAAATGGAGATTCATATTCTCACCACTATCACCTATTATCATTTTTATCTTTTTATTCGTTTAGTTTTCAACTTGAGCTTTGTATTGCCTAAATACTTCAATTGCTTCATGCTTACTTGATAGCAAATAAACATAACAATATCTTGTGCAATCATCAATAAAAGTTATGAAATAATTTTTTCCACCATGCATTGGTATTGATTTCATATCACAAATTTCTGTGAATCAAATATGAATGATTGGAATTCCTTTCAATAGATTTAGAATGAAGCTTATCAAACTTAGCTTGCACATATATTTTACATTTTGTTTTATTACTCTCAAAACTAGGCAATACTTCCAAAGTAATTAGTTTTCTCAAGATCTTATAATTGACATTCCTAAACATTCATGCCATAAACCACTCTATTCAAGCAAGAAAGCAAAACATGAACTTTTATTATTAGTAATAGCTATTACAGTGATCTAAACAAACCCTTGAAAGGTAGACCTTTCCAACATACACTTTATTTTTACTAATAAAAAATTTTTCATAAAAAATACACATTTGAAGCCATTTTTAGTAAGAAGTGGAGTAGAAACCAAGTTCATTCTTTTGAAACATGTAGCGCATTGGTGAGATTCACCACTTTGCTAGATGTCATCTTCAAGAGAACTTTTCCCGTTACTTCAACCTTTGTAGTTTCCGAGTTTATCATGTAAATAATTTCATCACCTTGAGTGAACTCATGTTAATACCCATGACGGCTACATGATTTACAGAGACTTGAGTTAATATGAACTCGAATCCCCATATCGGTGCTCAATACTACTCCAAAAAATGTACTTAGCTAATGTTTTTCAAAAACATCTTGTTCTCTAATTTGAGATTAGTTCTCAAAACTTACCTTAAAAGCTCTCTTGGAAATCATAGTTTCCCTGCTTGCTTCATTTTATAAAGCTATACTCTTTTTTTGAAAATTAGCGCGAAGGTTCTTTTGGAAACTTAGATTCCTTGTTTAAAAGTGAAAACATTTCAAAATCTCTATGGGGATACTTAGTCTCCCTATAATTTTGAAAAAAAAATAGAATTTCAACTTAACTCTTTAATCTTTACTTAGCTTGAAACTTGAGTTTTGAAATGACTTTTCGGAAAATACTTAGTTCCCTTATTTTTCTTTAAAGGATGAACTTCAACTCTTTAAGAAAATACTTCGTTCCATTATACTTCTTTGAAGGAAAATCTTCAACTTTGACTCTTTTTTTAACTCGAGACTTGAGCCTTAAAATGAAGTTAAACGTTTAAATAAGACTCTTGGAACTTTAAGAAACTCTACTTTGTCTTACTTATTAACCTTTAGACTTAACTCTTAGCTTCTTAGACTTTGATCCTAAATTTCCTTGAATTGGATCATGGATTGAAGGTTCATGATCTCATATTTATGGATGATTTTATGATTTTTAGGCATACCTTAGAGCGTTGGGATCAACTAGCAAATGTGGGTACATCACTTAGGAACTAGTACGAAAAGATGGGGAATGAATAGGTTAACTGGCGTCCTTGGCGCTATGAGAGGTGTGGAGCGTTAGACCCCATACTTCAGAGGCCATGTTCTGGTGCTCTGGTTGGCGCGCCGCCCGAAGCCACTACGGACAAACATTGTCCTGTGGGGCTATGGGAGGCGCGGAGCCCCAAGGCCCTACAGACGCGCGTTTCGACTTTTATTCTCTGTTTTCAACTCTAAACCTACCAATCTTCCATGGATATTTTCCCAAACACTTAGGATCACTAGTATAATCAATACTCAATAGTTTAGACTTGTAAACCAGCGCCAAAACACGAATCAAATCAATTAGAACATGCTACTACCCATTGAATCAAGAATTCAATAATTGTTCATCAAAATATGTTCATCATGCAATCTACTCTAACTTGCTGAATTCAATCAAATTGTTGTGTGGGTGGAAGAACCCAACACATAAAGATCTGACATACCTTTTTAGGGATTACCCCGACGATTTTCACAAGCCGAACTTCGTCGACCTTGAACGTTTTTGCTTCCTTTTCTCCTTTCTTCTGTTTTCTCAAAACCCTAACTTGTTTTCTAAAAGCATCAACTGAATGAAATCAGTTTAGACCCCAATACATTACCCAAAAACGAAATAAAATAATTGGGTAAGGAAAAGACAAAATACGGATTGGACTTTCCTTAATTCAACAACCCAACTTTCGAAAGGCATATCTGACTCATACGAAATTGAAATCGCGCAAAATTGGTAGCGTTGGAAAGATCGTTCCAAGGGATCTGCAACCATATAGAACAACCTATAACTAATCCTGAGCTGGGAGTTCTGAGCGTTTGAAGTTGACCAAAAACTCACTTTTTTCCTAACTTATTAAAATTTCTAGATTTTAGTTCTTTCCAGAACTTACTATTTTAACTTCTAAGATTCTTCCTAGCTATATAAATTTGCGAGATGTTACAATAAATTACATGAATATATTTCCTTTTCTCTTTTCCATAGATCTTCGAGGAAATCAAGACATCTTTTATAGAGTTCAACATATTTTGGTTTAAGTTATTCTTCATATTTTTTTTTTTGAAAAAAGCATGTGATTGTATGTCTTCTTATTGATTTCGCATATTTTTTTTATCATTACTTCAAGTGTTAACGAGGGCCTAGGAAAGAAAGAATCACTAGTAATCTCTTAATTTTTTTTTCATTATGCTAATGCATTAAATTTGGATATACCAAATTGAGCAATATACAAATTGATGTCCTTGTATGTTGTGTTGAAATCACGAAGCCCGTGAAAGTTTTATTTTTAGTATTCTTATTGAACTTTTCAATTTTAAAAAAAATAGTTGTCTGCTTTTTATTTTTTGTCTTTCCTTCAACGTAGTATGAAAGAAACAAAAATTCATTGTTGATTCGTTGAAAAGAATTGATTTCTCATTAAATTGATGTGTTGCATGTAAACTATTCACATAGCAAATCAAATATATAATTGACATGATTATATCATTGTGATTTCAGGTTTGTGAAGCACTGCAATAATTTTAAATCATGAAACATTTAGAAGAAAAGAAAATTAACTACAATGCAGTGTCGTACTACTAAATCATACAACTTCTTTTAGAATGAGGCCTCTTATGATCTTTGTCCTGTAACAACTATGACTTATGCAACACATCGCTCTAGAATATTTTATATAAGACAAAAATCTCATCTTACTAGTATGGTACCTAGTATTTTGGATATTTATTATTGCTTTGATGGTAGCCTAATTGTTTTTTGGACTAATGGAACAAACATATTCTATGTCATTGTTCCAAGAAATACTTTTTTCCTTTTGGATTCCACAAGAAATTATTTCCGAGTTTTTATTATTATTACCGCGTATCGTATGGAACTACATTCCATGATTGGCGGAACTGATCATGCATTTGATCGTATTAAATTACCACTGCCTGTTACCAATTATCCAAAGTTGAATTTTCTTTCACCTCCTCTTTCTTTTCTTTTCAATTATAAATTTATGACAATCTTCACATAAATAGTTTAAGTTTAAGCTCAAGTGTTATGACATAATAACGGACAAAAAATAGTATGTGTATTTCTTCTTACAAATTATTATCTTGAATTTAGGGTTTGTTCTCCCTTCAAGATCAGTCTGAAAAATTTAATACATGATTGAGTTGGGAAGTCATTTTTGCACGTATGAATCACATCATGTATCAATCAATAGAAAGATCAATCAAATCATGTATCAATCAATAGAAAGATCTATAAGTGACCATATACAGAACAAAAAATGTTGTACATCTTATCTACTATTAAAAATCTATTCATGTATGTTCTTGGTGATAAAACAATGGCTTGAATATGTCCTTCCTCCGTAAACCCATCCATTTCAACTAAAATGACATATCAAATCACCACACCAACGTTCTTTCATCACTATCAAAACTCCACTAACACCCAATTCATTGGGTGTGTTTGGTTTTCACGGAAAATACTTTCTTCAAAAGGAAGTGAATTTCTTAGTTTTCAAGAATGAAGGCACCAATTTTTATCCATTCCACTTTGAAAATTCAACGAACAAGATGTTAGATATCTTTTTTTCAAGAGGAAAAGAATTAAGATATCAATCTTGGTATACTTTTCAATCTAAATTTAGAGGGAAAACTTCGTATGTGATCCTGAATTAATGGTCAAAATGTGGTACATGATGTTTGTAATATAATAAGAACTCGTAAGTGATTTATAGGCGCCCAAACTGCCTAAACAAGTGCCAATGGTGGAAATCTACACCACATATAAACCGTTTCTCAATAAGATGCATGTCCCTATAGTTTTTTTATAATTTAAAATAAAAAAACACATCGGTAGTTACACTTTGCCAACCATCTTTTTTGCTTTCATGAGGCGTCACATAACAACAATGGGAGTCGCATAAGTAATATCAAAAATATCGGCAAATAGTACACACACATCAGTCATCCATCTGTTAATAAAGATTTGTTGGCAAGGAAAACCCAAATAGAGCACATCGGAAAATCACATTGTCTTTTGCTGCCAATTAGCTTCCCCGTAGACATCTATAGCTACACTATAATGTGAATTTTGTCTACTAGTTGGTAATATTCTCTGTTAAAGTCTGATATGCTTTGAACTAGATTTTTCATAAAATATCCTACTACTAGAGTCCCGATTACCTAACAAGGCTTATTATACCCGACGAGTACAAAAGCAGTTTGAACTTAACAATCATGTAATATTAAACATCAATCTCGGGTGGATACTACATCTTATTTTAAATTCTTCTGCAAGAACTTTTCCTTTATCACTCTTTTTAGTTATTGCCTCCTTAAATACATCTCGAGTTTTGATAGTGGTAAAATTTAAAATGAATTTATGTTTAATTCCATATCCACTAGTACCCTTGGAATGTACTTTCTCAAATCCGACTTATTCCTTTCCTCGCTCCTATTTTGTGTGCATTCAGTACTAAATTAGCAAGATAGGTATTAACTACTTAAATGCAAAACCATCCCACTTAAATAAGTAATTCAATTGTAAAAATTTGTATAAATGGATGAGTTAATAGTAAAACAAAGACTGACCAAATGAGAAAATTCAATCATTGGTAATGTATCCTCCAATTTCCAGAAGAAGAACTAAAAAATCAATGTTAATTATAAGCTTAAGATATATCATATGCTTGCTCAAAGACAACAAATAAATCAAATATGAGACACTCGACCAAAATTGTCACGCCCCGAGCTACCCTCGAGACGTGGACCTAAGATCACAAATGATCCCAAGCTAACCCTACTGGCATGATCATGAGCATACTAGAGATTATAAATTGGTGCGGAATTAAATCATTATTAAAAATGAAAAGATTGGGAATACCCATATACTATAATTGAGATATGTGAAAACTGATGAGTTTAATGCAAAAAAGATATTAACTCACTACTAAGCTGAAACTAACTATGTCTGAAAATAGGTCTAACTGACTAGAAATATTGGGACAGACCCCCACTAAGTCTAGAAAAATTTAAACTAAAGGACTAAAATATTGAAAATAAACTCATGACTATTGTCCTCGGAGAATGAAGACTCTCCACTTATTCTGCTGAACTGGATATTTGATATCGATCTAAGTGTGATCTAGATGCTGAGAACCTGAACCTATATCACGAGAAGATGTAGAGAATGTATGCGTCAGTACTTGAAAGATACTGAGTGTATAGGATAGCGTAAAGCTAAAATAATACATACAAAACAAGCACAAAAGCAAGTATAATATTCTGAACATGCTATATTGAATGTTGAGCTAGATGGATGCAATGTCAAAATTTATATCATGTTGAAACTGAATACTGAGTGAACTGTAAATATGGTCAACCCAATAAAGTGTGATTCAATTGTAGAGGCTAGTAATAACCAATAATAAAATAATCTAAGATAAATGTGGAGTCCGATATATAGACCCCATCGAGAGGACCCAATATACCCTGTCACAGGTATAAAGGCATGGTGGCGTGATTACTAAACTGATGCCCATAGAGGGGACTTACAACCCACTTGGCTAGTAGTTCTTGGACTATTTGGGTACGGTTAACCCCAATCCAACTCAGTATTATGCTACTCCCAATGAATTAATTAGTTAAATGATTATGACCGAGTTCCTTTAAATACAAGATAGATCAAACTGAACATTAAAACTGAGAATGCAACAATTAATCTGGTAATGATGCATTTATAATTGAGGCATGCATAACTTAATAACTAAAATATCTAACCTAGCATGTGTAATTCAAGAACTAAATAAAGGTAGAGTTCTGACATTCATGCAATAAACTTAGTAATGACATTGTAATCTGATTTGCAGCATACTAATTACTAATTCACGATGATCTGCTATAATTCTAGAAACCCTATGTATTTTATAATAAGGGAATCAAGAAACTGATGGAATTCTAAGGACCCAATGGTCTAAAGGAACCCATTAGTGAAATCTCACATACATGGTGATGAAATCCACAGAGAAATCTTTCAATTTCGGGGCCTGAATTGATGGGCGTTCTTGAACTAGAGTTCTTAACCTTTTTCTCCTCCCTTGTTTCTAATTTTCTAAGTTTTGATTAGTTATTTTAACATGGGTAAGTTATAGTTAGGTTTCTAGGCTTAAATTGAATAAAACCTCATGATTTAGGGTCTAAAAGATTTACTTTAGGGTCCAAACAACAAGGAAAATACCAAAATACCCCTAACTTAAAAGTTGTCGGAGTCACTAATGAAGGCGAATGACTGTCCGTATTGGTCGCCGTCGTTTTTGACTGAGAGTGGAAAGTTAGTTGGAGATTCGACGGAGTCAAATGACCGAACTCAAGTCGATTGACGGTCTTTACTAGTGGACTGTCGTTCGTGACTGAGAACAAGAAGTAAGTTGATCAATCGACGGAGTTGAATGAAGGACCGTAAGCGACTAACGGTCCGTACTGTTGGAGCGTCGCTTGCTACCGAGAATTGGAAGTTTGCTCTTCCATATACAGAGTCGATTGATGGTCCGTACTGGTCGACTCTCATTTGTGACTTAGAACTGAGAGTCAACTGGCCCATCAACGCACTGGATTGATTGATGGTAAGTTGATTGACAGTCAGTAGTTTGCTTCGTTGCTTGCACGTGCAACTTCTAAAATCACACATTTTTTGGTCTATTATTAATACGGGGTGTTAAATTATCTCTCCCTTGGGACCATTCATACTCGAATGATGATTAAACTAGCTAGAATAGAGGGAGAGAGCTTCAATGCCTACTACTAAACACTTAGAACTGAGTTTCTGAATGAATTGAGTTGCAGGAATGTGCCATTACACAGAATATGCAAGTTTAATCTGAGGGAACATGATTCTAAAACTTAATTCATACATGAATTACTCAAACTTTAAGATGAACTATTTCCCCAAGCTGGAATGGAATTGTAAGGAAATAAATGAGGATACTTGGCTTTCATGGGTGCTTCTACTTCCGAAGTAGCTCCCTCTACGGACTGACTCCTCCACAAAACCTTGACTGTAGAGACTTCTTTGTTTCTAAACCTTCTAACCTGACAATCATGAATCTCATCTGGTACATCCTCATAAGAAATACTATCTTTCACTGCCACACTCTCTAATGGAATTATAGAGGCTGGATCACCCATGCACTTCTTCAAAAGCGAGATATGGAAGACTGGATGCACTACAACTAGTTCTGGTGGCAATTGTAACTCATATTCACCTTGACATCACTTTTCAAGATCTTGTAAGGGCCTATATATCTAGAACTCATCTCCCCTTTCGTGCAAAATCTCCTCACCCCATTCATAGGTGACACTTTCAAGAAAACTCAATCATCAACTTGGAACTCTAGTTCCGTTCTCTTTACATCTGCATAACATTTTTGACAATTCTGGGTTGTCTTAAGTCTATCAAAGCTTCTCCACCTACTTCAAACTTACCAACAGGAGATCTACATTCACTCCCGCACTGTGCTTTATAAAGGGTCATTTGAATGTTGGAATTGTCGTTATTGTTGTAGGCGAACTCAATAAGAGGAAGGTGATCATCCAAACTACCCTTGAGATCGATCACACAAGATCTCAACATATCTTCTAGGGTGTGAATGGTACGCTCTGTCTTTTCATTTTTCTGCGGATGAAATGTTATGCTAAGGTTAACCTGAGTACCAAGACCCTTCTGAAATGACTTCAAGAAATGATAGGCAAATTGAGGACCTCTATCCGAGATGATAGACAAAGAAACCCCATGCAACCTCACAATTTCATTAATGTAAATATTGGCATAGTCTTCAACCAAATTTGTAGTCTTGACTGCCATAAAGCGAGAAGACTTAGTCATCTTGTCAACTATCACCCAAATGGATTCATGTTGTTTATGAGTTCGAGGTAACCCTATGATGAAATCCATATAGATGACATCCCACTTCCAAGTAGGAATGTCAAACTCTTGAGTCATACCCCCTAGTTTCTGATGTTCTACCTTGACTTACTGGAAATTGACGCACTTACTCATAAAATCTGCTATATCCCTTTTCATGCAATTCCACCAGTAGACTTCTCGAAGATCGTCATACATCTTAGTGGCACTTAGATGAATAGAATATCTGGTGTTATGGGCTTGTGCAAGAATATGTTGTCTTAACTCCCCATATCACGAATACACAATCTACCATGGTAGTGAAGTACACCATCTCCCTCTTGGGAGAAAACCTGTACTCCCTGATTATGGACTGCATCCTTAAGTCCAAGCCAAATTGGATCACTGTCTTGTTTTACCTTAAACTCCACAACCAAAGAAGATTCTGCCCCATTCTAAAATATCACACAACGATCTGATATGTTCATAAGGCGAACTCCCAAGCGAGCATGCCTATAAACATCCTTCACTAGTTCCTTCTTTTCTTCCTCAACATGGGCTACACTACCCATAGATAATTTTCTAAGAGCATATCCTACTACATTTGCCTTATCAGGATGGTAATGCACACTCATATCATAATCCTTAAGGAACTCAAGCCATCTCCTATGGCGAAGATTCAACTCTTTCAAGGTGAACACATATAGAAGGATTTTATGGTCAGTGAACACATCTACATGAACACCATTCAAGTAGTGTCTCCAGATCTTGAGTGCAACACCACTACTGCAAGCTCGAGTTCATGAGATCAATAGTTCTTCTCATAAACATTAAGTTGTCTAGAAGCATAAGTTATAACCTTATCTCGCTGCAACAACACATAAACTAGGACAACTATGGATGTATCGAAATAGATCACATAACCATCTCAACCCTCTAGTAGAGTAAAGACAGGAGTTGTAGTCACTCTAGTTTTATATTCTGCAAAGCTCTTCTCACTATCATCTGACCATTGAAAGTTTACAATCTTCTAAGTCTATCTAGTCAATGGAAATGCTATGGATGAAAATCCTTCAACAAACCTTCTATTATAACTCGCTAGACGTAAGAAACTTCTGATATTTGTTGTAGAGGTAGGTGTTGGCCATTGTTTCTCTTCTTCTATCTTCTGCGAATCCATTTGGATCCCCTCAGTAGATACAATATGAACAAGGAAAGGAATGAATTGCAACCGAAACTCATCTTTTCTAAATATAGCAAATAACTAATGATTATTGAAAGTCTTCTGAACAACTCTCAAATGACTCACATGATCTTCCTCATTACTAGAGCAAATGACGATATCATCAATGAAGACGATAGAAAACAAGTCCAAATACTTTTTGAGTGTTTGTTTATCAAATCCATGAAAGTTGCAGAAGCATTGGTTAGTTCAAACGACATAACTACAAATTCATAGTGATAATACCGAATTTTGAAGGCGTTTTTTGGAATGTCACTATCTCTAACTCTTAGCTGATGATAACCTGATTTGAGGTCTATCTTTGAGAAATAACTAGCACAATGAAGTTAGTCAAAAAAATCATGAATCCAGGGATGAGATACTTATTCTTTATTGTGACCTTGTTCAACTTTCAATAGTCAATGCACATTCTGAGAGAACCATCTTTCTTCTTTACGAACAACACTGGTGCAACCATGGCAAAGGTCTCATGAAGCCCTTATATAGAAGGTCTTTCAACTGCTCTTTCAATCCCTTAAGATCAGCTAGTGCTATTTTGTAAGGAGGAATAGAAATAGGCAGGGAATCTGGATTGGAGTTTATTCCAAAGTCCAATTTCCCTTTCAGGAGGAACTCGGGGAAGATCTTCTAGAAATACTTTTGGACACTCACTAATACTGGAACTAACTCATGAGTTGGGGTTTTCAGAGCTAGAATCCTTAACCCGAACTAGATGATAGATATAAGCGTTAGAGATCATCTTTCTGCCCTTAAGGTAAGAAATTAATCATCCAATAGTTTCTATGCTACTACCCTTCTATTCTAAGATTGGTTCGTTTGGAAACTGAAAACAAACAATCCTAGTTCTACAATCGACTGAGGCATAGCAAGAATGTAACCAATCCATGACTAGAATGACATCTAAGTCTATCATTTCTAACTCTACAAGATCTTCTGAGGCGACTTTCTAAGAGACTGTGATAGGGAAATTTTTGTATACCCGTCAAGCTATAATTGGGTCACCGAGTAGAGTAGAGACTGAGAAAGGTTCTCATATAATTATTGGACTAACACTGAATTGGACTATTATGTAAGGAGTTACAAAGGAGAGAATAGCCCCTGGATCATTCCATTGAGTGTACCATATATGAGCCACATCCTTCAGCTGTAGAATGCCAACTCAAATCTACCATTACCAATCCTTTGCATCACTCCAAATATTTTTCTTAAGCTCATCATTGAAGTTCTGTGGGTCCTCACTAACTTCCAACCCTAAAAACTTAGGTAAATTCATCCTAAAAAACTCTTTAACTCTAGCTGCTACTGATCGATCATTTATATTAGTAAGAACTGGAACCTGCTGATTGTTCTTGTTGGTTATACTTTTAGACAAAGTAGAATTGCATTCCAATACTCTTCTTTCAAAACCTCATGGTCTGCGACTAGAAGAAGTGTGTTAACATTCCTTTCATAAGCTTTACTAGATGGCATGATCTTAAGCCCATAGCGATGGATTAGAAAGGAGAGCATACAAAAGCACGATGAGAATATCAAGAAAGTGAAAATTTCCTAAAATACTTTATAGCTTCCCTCTCATTAGATGTGATGCACTTCACACCCACGAAAAGGTCTCTACATAGTGCAACTTTTCAGACATCCTAGGACACTTAAACCTAGTACTCTGATACCAAGTTTGTCACACCTCGAGCTACCCTCGAGATGCGGACACAGGACCTTAGACCACAAGTGATCCCAAGCTAACCCTGCTAGCATGATCATGAGCATACGACAGATAATAAACTGGTGCAGAAGATAAATCATAATTAAAATGAAAACATGGGTAATACCCATATACTATATCTGATATATATGAAAAATGATGAGTTTAATACAAAGAAGATATTAAATCACTACTAAGTTGAAACTCTGTTTGATATAATCCACTAACTGAATAAAAACGCTAGGACAGGCCCCAACTAAGTCTAGCAAAACTGAAACTAAAGGACTAAAATAAAGAAAATAAAGTGATGACTATAATCCTCAGAGATTGAGAACTCAACATTGATTCTGCTAAACTAGACATAGGGGATTGATCTAAGCGTGATCTCGATGCTGAGAACCTGAACCTACATCACGAGAGGATGTAACGCATGTATGCTTCTGTACTTGAAATGTATTGATCATATAGGATAGAGTAAACCTGAAATAATACATAAGTGAACAAGCACACAAGCAAGTATAATATTTAGAACATGATACACTGAATGCTGAGCTAGCTTGATGCATTGACCAAATTTATAACATGTTGAGACTGAATACTGACTGATTTGTAAATATGGTTAATGCAATAGAGTCTGACTGAACTTTGGGAGCTACTAATAACCAATAATAAAACCACATGAGATAAATATGGAGTCCGATGTGTACGCCCTATTGAGAAGACCCAATATACCCTGCCATAGGTATAAATACATACTAACGGGATCACTAAGCTAATACCCACAGAGGGGTTTTATAACCTAGTAGGCTAGTCGTTCTCATATTATTTGCGTACGCTGAATCCTAGTCTAACTCGATATTATGCTATTCCTAATGAATTAATTAGTTAACTGATTATGACTGAGTTTTTGTAAATATTGAATAGCTCAAACCGAACATGCAAACTGAGAATGCAACAATTTATCTGGTAATGATGCATTAATAACTGAGGCATGCATAACAAAATAATTGAAATATCTGACCTAGCATGTGTTATTCAAGAACTAAAGAAATACGTAAGTAGGATTCTGAAAATTCATTCTATAATTTGAGTAATTACATGGTAATCTGATTTGGAACATGTTAATAACTAATTCATGAGGATCTCTTATAATTATATAAACCCTAGGTCTATTCATAATAAGTGAATCAAGAAACAGACTGAATTCTAGGGACAAAATGGGCTAAAGGAATCCATTAGTGAAATCCTACATACCTGGTGTTGAATTCCACGGAGAAATTTTTTGATTTCAGGGCAGGAATTAATGGAAAATTTTTGCGTTATTGTACTATGGTTCTTGACGTTTTTCTCCTCTCTTGCTTTTAATTTTCTAAGATTTGATTAATCATTTTGACTTGGATAAGTTCTAGTTATGTTTCTAAGCTTAAACATACTAAAACCTCTTGATTTAGGGTGTAACCGGTGTAACTTAGGGACCAAACAAACAAGGAAAAGACCAAAAGACCCCTGAAATAAAAACAGTCAGAGTAACTGATGGAGTCGATTGAGGGACCATAAGTTGACTGGCGGTCAGTACTGGTCGACCTTTTTTTCTGACTGATAGTTGAAAGTCAGTTGGCGAATCGACGGAGTCGACAAACAGACCGTAAGTCGACTGACGGTCAGTACTGGTCGACCGTCATTCGCGACTGAGAATTGGAAGTAAGCTGATCAATCGACGGAGTTGACTGACTGACCATAAGTAGACTGACGGTCCGTACTGGTCGACCGTCGTTCGCAATCGAGAACTAGAAGTTAGTTGTTCAATCGACAAAGCCGACTGACGGACCATCAGTCAAATGACTGTCTCTATTGGTTGACCGTCGTTCGCGATGGAGAAGATGAAGTTAGCTTTTCAGCCAACAGAGTCAACTGTCGGTCCATACTTGTCGACCATCGTTTGTGATTTAGAACTAATAGTCAGCTGACCCATCAACGAAGTCGACTAATTGTCCATAGTTGGCTCCGCACTGGCACCTGCAACTTCCAGAAATCTGCATTTTTTGGTCTACTTTTGATACAGGGTGTTACATTTAGTACCTCATTATTTCTTCTTTATCATTCCCCACCTACAACATAATGGCCAGCTTCTACTCCTCTATATATTTATGATGAGATGTTTATGAGTCAGGGTTTATAATCTTGTACACTAGTATTTATTTTTCTCATTAAATGTTTGTAATTATTTACAAAGAGCTTTAGTACCTAAAAACAATTTTATTTACCCTAAGCATAATCATGTCGGCGAACCTCTATTTTCACTTTCACAAAATTATCAATTGTCTTTACTATATATGTGGAAAACCTTGTACTATCTACAAGTATAGAAGAAATAATTGATAAACTTTTCAAAAATAAACTAGAGAATTGTTAACGTTATTATGTTGAGGGCAAATCTAATAGCTTTGAGGCATTAGATATCCATAAATATTTTTAAGCATTGAACGAGAAAGAAAACAAATGAATACTAGTTTATAAGTTTATGCACCCCGGATCAAAAACGCCTCCAGATAAACACATGGATGAGCAATACTTAGCAATAAAGTTGCGGGTAGGAGATGTTCTAGAATAAACAAAAAGTTCTACTTGTTTTATTTTGGAAAAGAAAAAAATATTTATGTTTGAAGACTTTGTTAGAGTCACCACTTAATTTTTTAATGAAAAATCAAGAAAACATGATTTTCAAAAGACTAAGATAGGAAATCGATTGAAAAACCTAAGGGTGGGGGAGGGGGTCGGGGATTCTCATTTATATTTTAGGAAGGTTGTTACGGCACCTAAAATATTCGCTAACTCGCGATTATCCAACAACTATCTTTATTCGGCTAAAAAGTCTAACATAAATATTGAGATAAAAATTATTTAGAGTTGTTTGAAAATGACGTACTAATTTTACTATCTACTTGAAATTTGCAAATTTTATTTCTTAGTTTATTTATTTGATTAGACTAAAACGAGGTGGCGTTTTGCGGGGAATCAAATTTATTTTAACCCTAAAACTACTGGCAGAAATCGATAAGCAAATAGACAAAAAGTAAAAGGAAAGAGGGAGAGAGAGTTGGTCCAAATCTGGTTTCTGTCCGCCTTGACCGGTATTTGGACCCAATTTTGTTTTGTGTTTTAGTCCCATTCGATTTGTACCTGTCCTAAACTGAACATGAAAAATAAATATTTTTTCTTGGGCTTTCGACCTAATACACAATATAATAGCTAAAAAATAAAATATGGGCTTAGGCCCAATCTCGTCAATTTTCCTTCTCTTCGAATTCTTTCAACTCTAAAATCTGTTTGTCGATTTTGAGGTTGGTCGACTCGAATGAAAAATAGTTTTGAGGGGGCCTTCATGGCCCCTTTGGAGTTAGTGAGGACTTGGACGGGTCTCACATGCAACAAATGAAAGTAAGGATTAGCACTCAAATAACAATATGTCGAAAAAATGCATATTTAAGCAACAACAACCTTTGCTGACTACGAAATGAGGCATCAAAAGAACGTAACTAAATAGACTTTAAAACAAGCAAGCCGAATAAGATGAAGTTAAACAACACAACAAAACAAATCGGTGATGGCTATGACTGAAAATCATGTCGCAATAATTGGAGCTACTGATACAAAATTAATAGTACTGAACAGAAAAAGTAATAATAACTAAAAGTGACACCATGTCAAGAAAAATTTCATGCTTGAGCTATCCAATTTATCACTTGAAAAACACTCAATTCTAAATACACATATAGAATAAGACACTCATTTACACATATCTAGAACGTGTGAATAAGACAATTAGAAAATATTCAACTTCACATTATGAGTAATTAATGTCAATAGTCTATGACCTTTAATAAGACAGAATCCTTTTGCATTAGCTAGGGGAAAACGAAAACATTTGTTTTTTTTGCTTATGTCATAACAGAGACAAGAATAAATTCAATATGCAAAAGAGATACAGTAAACGGAAAAGGATCTAAAATACCCTTAAAGTATTAAAAATGGTATAAAATTACCCTCCATCTACCTATTGGCTCCAAAATACCCTTCCCACTTGTTGGGTTTTGTTTGCCCTAAATTTCTTACCATAAATAGGTTTTCCTTTTAGGAAAAGGTTTTGGATTGACTAATCCTTTTCTTGTAGGAAAAGTTTTAGGACTCTATAAATAGAGGTATGTTCCTTCTAACTTAATCAGCATTCGCAATGTAGTCTTAAGGGCTTTGAGAGTTTTGGTTAGGGGGAGAATTTACGGGTCACAAGTTGGATATGTTATCACTTGTGTGAACCTCCCATGTATTCCGAGTGATTTGGTTGAGGTTGTTTCCCTCTGTATTTTGTACTCTCATATTTATAGTGGATTGCTCATCTCCTTTGTGGACGTAGGTCATTGACCGAACCACGTTAAATCTTTGTGTCTTTTGGTATATTTCTCGTTGTCTTCTTACTCGTGGTCTTTCGAGGTTTGCTTTTCTAGCTTCCGCGTTTACACCTGCTTATTTACGATCCTAACAAGTGGTATCAGAGCATTGGTTATTGTTGATTGTCGTTTTGAATGATGGTGGCAAATATGAGCAAAATGGTGTGTTTAAATGGTAGTAACTATCATATTTGGAAAGGCAAGATGAAAGATCTTCTATTTGTCAAGAAGATGCATTTACCTGTGTTTGCTTCTAATAAGCCTCAGTCTTTGAATGATGAAGAACGGGAATTTGAGCATCTGCAGGTTTGTGGCTATATTAGACAATGGGTTGAAGATAATGTTAGAAATCATATTGTGAATGAGACACATGCCAAAAGTTTGTGGGACAAGCTCGAGACACTTTATGCTTCGAAGACTGGCAACAACAAGTTGTTCCTATTGAAACAATTAATGAATATCAGGTATAAAGAGGGCACTCCTATTTCTGATCATATTAATGATTTTCAGGGTGTTCTTGACCAGCTGTCCGGAATGGGTGTAAAGTTTGATGATGAGATACAGGGACTTTGGCTTCTTAATACTCTGCCAGACTCTTGGGAATCTCTTCGAGTTTCTTTGACTAATTCTGCTCCAAGTGGTGTTGTAACCATGGAATATACTAAGAGTGCTGTCTTTAATGAAGAAATGAGAAGAAGATCTCAAGCCTCATCTTCTTCAGCTTCACACTCCGATGTTTTGGTTACTGAAGATAGGGGGAGAAACAAGTCCAGAGGTCAGAATGATAGAGGTAAAAGTAGAAGCAAGTCAAAGTCTAAATACAAGAATATTACATGTGACTATTGCCACAAGAATGGGCATATCATGAAATATTGTTACAAGCACAAGAGAGATATGAGACAACAAAAGAGAGAAGGCGATAATGAAAATCGTGTTGCTGTTGTTGCTAATGATGATCTTCTTGTTTCTTGTGATGCAAATGCCATTAATCTTGTTCGTGATGAGTCTAGCTGGTTTGTGGATTCTGGTGCTACTTCTCATGTCACGCCAAAGAAGGAATTATTTTCTTCTTATACTCCAGGTAATTTTGGAACGTTGAAAATGGGCAATAATCATGAAGTTGAAGTTATTGGTATTGGGACAGTTTGTTTGGAAAGTAACAATGGTTCCAAACTAGTTCTCAATAATGTCAAGCATGCTCCAGATGTTCGCTTGAATTTGATTTCTGTGGGATATCTTGATGATGAGGGTTATGTTAATACACTTGGTGTTGGCCAGTGGAAGCTTACTAGAGGTTTGATGGTTGTGGCCCGTGGTGACAAGTTGTCTAACTTGTATGTATTTCAGGGCTCCATGTCCAGAGACTCAGTAAATTTGGTGGAGAATGATACTTCATCAGAGTTATGGCATAGAAGGCTGAGTCATATGAGCGAGAAGGGGATTGATAGTTTGGCTAAGAAAAATTTGCTTTCTGGAGTGAAACAAGCAAAGTTGAAGAAATGTGTTCATTGCTTAGCCGGTAAACAGAAAAGAGTTTCTTTTCAGAGTCATCCGCCTTCAAGAAAGCTTGATTTGCTGGAGTTGGTACATTCTGATTTGTGTGGTCCTTTTAAGGTAAGATCTCATGGTGGTGCACTTTACTTTGTGACTTTTATTGATGATCATTCTCGCAAACTCTGGGTATTTCCTTTGAAGTCCAAGGATCAAGTACTTGATGTGTTCAAGAGTTTTCAGGCCTTGGTTGAAAGACAAACAGGGAAGACATTGAAATGCATCCGCTCAGATAATGGTGGTGAGTATATTGGTCCTTTTGATAGATATTGCAGAGAGCAGGGTATTAGGCATCAGAAAACTCCTCCAAAGACTCCTCAGTTAAATGGTTTAGCAGAGAGGATGAACAGAACTCTAGTTGAGAGGGTTAGATGTATGCTTTCAGATGCTAAGCTGTCAGATTCCTTTTGGGCAGAAGCACTTAATACTGCTGCTTATGTTATCAATTTATCTCCTGCTGTTGCTTTAGATGGTGATGTCCCTGACAGAGTTTGGACTGGTAAGAATGTTTCTTATGATCATCTTAGAGTCTTTGGGTGTAAAGCCTTTGTACATGTTCCTAAGGATGAAAGGTCAAAGTTGGATGTTAAAACTAGGCAGTGTATCTTCATTGGTTATGGTCAAGATGAATTTGGCTATCGTTTCTATGATCCTGTTGAGAAGAAACTTGTTAGAAGCCGTGATGTTGTGTTCTTTGAAGACCAAACAATTGAAGATTTTGACAAAGCTGACAAGGCTGATTTTCAGAGTAGTGAGAGCTTAGTTGATGTTGATCCAGTTCCTTTGACTATTGCACCGGAAGAAAATCTTCATAATGATGAAAATCAAGTTGATAATGAAGATGGTGATCATGTTCAGAATGACCGGCATGATGTTGTTGATGCTCCAGTGCAAGATGATGTGGTTGTCCAACAACCAATTATAGATGCTCCAGAGAGTTCTCTCAGACGATCTAGTAGAGAGAGAATTCCTTCATCTCGTTATTCTCCCAATGAGTATGTACTCTTGACTGACGGGGGAGAACCTGAGAGTCTTGATGAGGCCATGGAAAGTGAAGAAAAAGAAAGGTGGTTTGATGCTATGGAAGATGAGATTAAATCCTTGCATGATAATCATACCTTTGATTTGGTTAAGTTACCTAAAGACAGAAAAGCTTTGAAAAACAGGTGGGTTTTTCGGGTGAAACATGAAGATGGTAATCCAGTTCCACGGTACAAAGCTAGATTAGTTGTCAAGGGATTTAATCAGAAAAGGGGAGTTGATTTTGATGAGATATTCTCTCCAGTTGTGAAGATGTCATCCATTCGTGTGGTTCTAGGCTTGGCTGCAAGTCTAGATTTAGAGGTTGAGCAAATGGATGTTAAAACTGCTTTCCTCCATGGTGACTTAGATGAAGAAATTTATATGGAGCAACCGGAAGGTTTTGAAGTCAAGGGTAAAGAGAATTATGTTTGCAAATTGAAGAAGAGCTTGTATGGTTTGAAACAAGCTCCCAGGCAGTGGTACAGGAAGTTTGGTTCTTTTATGAGTCAGCAGGGCTTCAAGAAGACTTCTTCAGACCATTGTGTTTTTGTGCAAAAGTTCTCTGATGGTGACTTTATTATTGTGTTGCTTTATGTTGATGACATGCTTGTTGTTGGTCATAATACTTGCAGGATTCAGAAGTTGAAGCAAGAGTTGAGTAAGTCTTTTGCTATGAAAGACTTAGGACCAGCAAGGCAGATTCTTGGCATGCAGATTGTCCGTGATAGAAAGGCCAAGAAATTGGTATTATCACAAGAGAAGTACATTCAGAAAGTACTTCGCAGATTCAGCATGGACAAAGCTAAGGTTGTCAGTACACCTTTAGCTATGCACTTCAAATTGAGCACGAAACAGTGTCCTTCTAGTGATGATGAGAAGGAAGATATGAAGAAAGTTCCTTATGCTTCAGCTGTTGGTAGTTTGATGTATGCGATGGTTTGTACAAGACCGGATATTGCTCACGCTGTTGGAGTTGTTAGCCGTTTTCTTTCTAATCCGGGAAGAGAACATTGGAATGCTGTGAAGTGGGTTATGAGATATCTCTGTGGCACTTCTAGTCTGAGTTTGTGTTTTGGTACAGGGAAGCCTATTCTTTGTGGTTATACTGATTCAGACATGGCTGGTGATGTTGATACTCGCAAGTCTACTTCAGGGTACTTGGTTACTTTTGCAGGGGGAGCTGTGTCTTGGCAATCTAGGTTGCAAAAATGTGTTGCTCTATCTACTACAGAAGCTGAGCTTATTGCTGTCGTTGAAGCTTGTAAAGAATTGCTTTGGATGAAGAGATTCTTGGGGGAACTTGGTTGTGCTCAAGAGAGGTATGTGCTTTATTGTGACAGTCAAAGTGCTATACATCTTGGCAAGAATTCTACGTTCCATGGTCGGTCTAAACACATTGATGTGAGATACCATTGGATTCGAGATGTGTTGGATTCTAAGTTGCTTGAGCTTGAAAAGATTCATACAAATGACAATGGTTCCGATATGATGACTAAAGCTTTGCCAAGAGGGAAGTTTGAAGATTGTTGCATGGTCGCCGGGATGGCGGTCTCCTCCACATAGTCGTGAGGGGGAGAATTGTTGGGTTATGGGCCTTTTTCCCTTCCTATGTGGATAAATAAAAGCCCAATTTGGACCAACCCATTTTTGCCCATAGGCCCATTCTTATGAGGCAAATATAAGCCTATTTAGGTCTTATTTTCAGACACACAGAGAGTTTTTCAGCAGCCAAAAAGAGAGAAAGAGAGCAGATTTTCGCAGTCAAAAATTCAGCCCTAACAGCCAACTTCAAATTGCGATTCCCGCTTCGTTTCTTGTCCGATTGAGCTGATTTTTGGACAGCATATTATATTCATCTCAATCTTTGATTAGGAACTGACAGAGTTGGATTTGGTGGCCTGCAGCTTAAGTTTTTCTGTTGTGAACAGTAGCTGCGAAATTGGTGATTTTGCTCCTTTAATTCTCTAGATTTTGTGCAATCTTATTTTTGTTGTTGCTCGTTGTTTGGCACTTGTTTTTGTGGCCAATTTTGGAGAACAATATTGTAACTCTTGGTGATTATAGTGGAGCTTTTGGTCCCGTGGTTTTTTACTCTTCACATCGAAGGGTTTTCCACGTAAATCTTGGTGTCTTGTGTGATTTGTTTATTATTGCCTTGTTATATTTGTTTGGTTGAATTACTTGCTGCCTTACTATCATATTGCTTGTGGTTGTTTGTCTTCTCTTGGTTCAAAGCGAAAAGGGAAAGTATAGACTTGGGTATTCTTCCGCTGTTATCCTGTCAGGCATTCTTTGTTAGTGCCTTGTCTTTCCCAAGACTTGTTTTTGTTAGTGCCTTGTCTTTCCGCATTTACACCTGCTTATTTCCGGTCCTAACAAGTGGTATCAGAGCCAGATACAATGATGGAGTCAGGTTCAGTGGTTCGCTGATCGATGATTGAACCAAGTTAAAAAGAGGTGTTCATCTTGGCGGGTGTAGTTCTAGCCGCAACCTTTTTGACAGTAACGAAGATTTTGTTGGAGAAATTGTTTCAGAGAGGTTCTCTGTGTTGAGACATAAATTTTGCAAAGGAGATTATGGAGAGGAGAAGCAAGTTGTTGAAGATTAAGTGAAGAAGGTGGACAAATTTATTTTGTCAGAAATTCAGGCCAAGGGGGAGATTTGTTGGGTTTTATTTGCCCTAAATTTCTTACCATAAATAGGTTTTCCTTTTAGGAAAAGGTTTTGGATTGACTAATCCTTTTTCTGGTAGGAAAAGGTTTAAGACTCTATAAATAGAGGCATGTTCCTTCTAACTTAATCAGCATTCACAATGTAGTCTTAAGGGCTTTGAGAGTTTTGGTTAGGGGGAGAATTTATGGGTCACAAGCTTGATACGTTATCACTTGTGTGAACCTCCCATGTATTCCGAGTGAATTGGTTGAGGTTGTTTCCCTCTGTATTTTGTACTCTCATATTTATAGTGGATTGCTCATCTCCTTTGTGGACGTAGGTCGATTGACCGAACCACGTTAAATCTTTGTGTCTTTTGGTATATTTCTCGTTGTCTTCTTACTCGTGGTCTTTCGAGGTTTGCTTTGCTAGCTTCCGCATTTACACCTGCTTATTTTCGGTCCTAACAAGTGGTATCAGAGCCAGATTCAATGATGGATTCAGGTTTAGTGGTTCGATAATCGATGATTGAACCAGGTTAGAAAGAGGTGTTCATCTTGACGGGTGTAGTTCTAGCCGCAACTATTTTGACAGTAATGAAGATTTTGTTGGAGAAATTGTTTCAGAGAGGTTCTCTGTGTTGAGACATAAATTTTGCAAAGGAGATTATGGAGAGGAGAAGCAAGTTGTTGAAGATTAAGTGAAGAAGGTGGACAAATTTATTTTGTCAGAAATTCAGGCCAAGGGGGAGATTTGTTGGGTTTTGTTTGCCCTAAATTTCTTACCATAAATAGGTTTTCCTTTTAGGAAAAGGTTTTGGATTGACTAATCCTTTTCTTGTAGGAAAAGTTTTAGGACTCTATAAATAGAGGTATGTTCCTTCTAACTTAATCAGCATTCACAATGTAGTCTTAAGGGCTTTGAGAGTTTTGGTTAGGGGAAGAATTTACGGGTCACAAGCTTGATATGTTATCACTTGTGTGAACCTCCCATGTATTCCGAGTGATTTGGTTGAGGTTGTTTCCCTCTGTATTTTGTACTCTCATATTTATAGTGGATTGCTCATCTCCTTTGTGGACGTAGGTCATTGACCGAACCACGTTAAATCTTTGTGTCTTTTGGTATATTTCTCGTTGTCTTCTTACTCGTGGTCTTTCGAGGTTTGCTTTGCTAGCTTCCGCGTTTACACCTGCTTATTTACGATCCTAACAGCACTCACCTAATGAGTCCAAAATACTCTTGTCATCCACCTTTTTGTTCAAAATTGACCACTTATTTAACGATTTTATATTTAAACTATTTAAATATTTTTTTAAATACGTGACGCTCAACTGTTTGTTATAACTTAACGTATTAGTATAATTTATAAATCAATCCACTACCCATCCATTAATAATTAAACCCCTCTAAATTAATA
The DNA here is from genome assembly GCF_001406875.1 of Solanum pennellii. Classification (NCBI taxonomy): domain Eukaryota; kingdom Viridiplantae; phylum Streptophyta; class Magnoliopsida; order Solanales; family Solanaceae; genus Solanum; species Solanum pennellii. The sequence continues at coordinate 39,573,305 of NC_028637.1, read as the reverse complement.
AACCTGTCACATTATTAATGCAACAACAGATTAGCTACTGCCAATTGAGTGTTTTTAAAAATTTGAGGAGAAAATATTTACAGAAGTAAATTATCATACATTCAAGTGTCTAAATAAAAATTATCGATAAACTTAAAAGTCTGACTATGTTCATCTTAATTATTCTTATGTCTCAATTATGTGATGTTACTTCATAGGTAACTTTTTTGCAAAATAATATATTAAAGGTTTTAAAACAAATCATAAATATTTATAAAATTATATTTAAAAAAAGTGCATGAATTAATTCGGAATGTATTACTTCTTTACCTTTAATCATAAATTTCTAATTCAATTTTGAAAGAAAGAGTCCTCCTAAATAAGCGGCTCAACCTAAATTTAATTGGTGTTTGATTCAGACTCGAATAATTTTGGATGTCATTTTCAGGAATCTATAATTTCATTGTGTTTTAGTAGTGTTTATGACGATTTTGATATTATAATTGAATTATTAATTGGGTGAAATTTAGTTAGTAATGAATGGATAGTGGGTTAGTTTATAAATTACATTAATAAATTATATTATAAGCAATAGTTGAATGTCAAGTATTTTAAAAAATATTTAAAGAGTTTAATTTTAAAACAATTAGAAAAATGGTTAATTTTGAATCCAAAGTTGGATGATAAGGGTATTTTGTAGCCAATAGGTGGATGAAAAAGAACATTTTGGAGCCAATAGGTGGATGAATGGTAATTTTGTACCATTTTCAATACTTTAAGGGTATTTTATACCATTTTCCGTACAATAAAATTCAAACTAAAAGTATCCCTAGTCATAATAAAATCCACTCACTTTATGAACAAGTGACCACAAATGATCATAATAATAATAATAATAATAATAATAATGAAAATAATAATAATAATAATAATAATAATAATAATAATAATAATAATGCATGATGTATATTAGAGGAATATCATACTTCACGAGTTGAACCCAATAACACATAATTATCATTTAAATGATTCAAGAAAGGCAAGGAAAAAATATGAGATTCGGATAATCATGTTGCGAGCCTATGATAAGAGATAGAAATAACCAGAAAGATGATAAAACGAAGCATAATGAAACAGTATGGGAAAAGGACAGCATGACCAACACATTCTAATGTTTAAACCACATGTATCATCAGAACAATCTTGAACAAATGAGACGGAGACTTAAACAACCTTTGAAGGTCAAAAGACGAATTAAATATTCCAAATATCGACCTATGAAACCAAGAAACTTCATTGGTGTAGGAATAAGAGACAGAACAAGATGAATATGTAACTCGAAACAACGCGAGGATGAACCCAAATAACTGCCAAACTCATTCAAAGTGGACCAAAGAATTGGTCTTTAAATGGATTTAAGGGATTTCACTAATAGTTCAATAAAACAAATAAACATAACTTAATTTATGAGTTTATTAATCTTAATGAAATAAAATAAAATAATTAACTTAAATATGAACTAAATAATCTAAAATATAAACTATCATATGACTAAACTATTTAAATCAAATACTTAGGGAAGCCAAAATCCTTTGAGAGGATTCTCGAATATTTATAAAATAAGTTGATTGTATACACAATTATAACAACATATATATAACTTAATAATTGTAAAAAATGGTAAAATTACTTTACGATAACTCGCAAAATATTTTAAACTTTATTTAAACTAATTATTTCAAATCGTTATAGGATTAGGAAGCTCGTCAATTAATTATTATCGGAGAGGGTCAAAATTAGGTGTCAACACTACTTTGATCAAGCATTTAAAGTTTGATTGTTGCCCCTAAGCTAAAAAAGGAGGAGAGTTCTTGAACTCATAATTATAATCGAATTGGTAACTCGAGTTCTTTAAATTTGAGCAAAGCTTCAAAATGACTTAACCAGTTGTCGAAACTTTTAATATTATAAATTCTTTTCTTTGTTATTAAGTTGGTCCTGGTTTATCTTCACTCATCCATTTATATGATGATTTAGATCAAAAAATTATTGAAGGTTTTGGTGTTCTTATGAAATTAAGGAAGTTTCTTTGTCTCATCTTTAATATTTATTATATCATGAGTTGCCTAAATTAGTACGTCAATTGATGTATAACTAAAATAACTACTTCCATGAATAGTTTCATTCGAGATTGTGCAACCAAGAAAGTCGTGGGCCTCGTAGTACCCGCATACGACAACTCTGTGGAGCCTTTCGGGTCGATCACCTGTTCGACGTCAGAACGTATAAAAATTTGTATAAAGTGATGACTCAAAACAAAAACAAAGATTTACCAGATTAGAAGATTCAATCATTGGTAAGGTATCCTCCAATTTAACGAACATCTACTACTAATTAATGATAATTATAAGCTGAAGAACTCTCCTCTTATGGCTCAAATACAACAATTAAATCAAATTTTAATTGCTCGACCAAAATAGGACATCCTTATTTCTTTTTTATCATTCTCCATCTGCAACTTAATGGCCAACTTCTACTCTTCCATGTATTTATCATGAGGTGTTTATGTGATAGGGTGTATAATCTTATATATTAGTATTTTTTATTCTCATTAAATTTGTGTAATTTTTTACAAACATCTTTAGTGCCTCAAAGCCATTTGATTTTTCCCAAGCATAATTAGGTTGGCGATCCGCTACATTAACTTTGAAAAATTTATCAATTATCTCTACGATACTAGTGGAAAACTTTGTGTTGTCCACAAGTATAGAAGAAATAATTGATAAATTTTTCAAAAGGAATCTAGGGAATGGTCAACATGATTATGTTGAGGAACTATCAAGTCTTTGAGGCATTGGAAGATCTCCATAAAAATTTAGAAGCATGAAACAAGAAAGGAAAAAAAATAATACTAATTTATAAGGTTATGCACCCCCGGATAAGAATACCTCCAAATAAACCCATGGAGGAGAAAAAGTTAGGGAATAAAGTTGTGGGTTGGGGATGTTCTAGAAGAAACAAAAAGTGCTACTTTGATCGAGCATTCAGGTTTGATTTAGTTGGTTTGCCTTAGATTAATATGGAGGAGAGTTGTTTAACTCATAATTATCATGGACTTGGTAATTGGAGTTCTTGAAATTGGAGTTATGCTTGGAAATTACTTGACAGTGGTCGAAACTTTTAATGTGATCAATTCTTTTCTTTGTTATTAAGTCAGTTGTCGTTAATCTTCTGTCATCCATTTATATAATTTTTTAGTTCACAAAATAGAATGTTTGGAGTTTTTATGAAATTGAGTATGTTTTTTAGTTTGTTTGATCTTTAATATTTATGATATAATGAGTTGTTTAAATTAATAAATCAACTTAAGCCTTTTCAAAGCTAGTGAACAATGAAAGTGATGGATCAAATAGAATACTGATGCACTCACTTAAGGTTTAGTCATGGTTCCAAACCTAGGGAGCGTTGTGCATATACATGTTAAACCTGAGCTAGATGTCTATGAGATGGTGAAATATTTTATAATGAGATTATTGTTACGTTTTAAAAGGTGTAAATGGAAAATGAAGAGTTTTGACTTTTATGAAGAGTTGCGACTTTTATGAAATGTTGCGACTTCTATGAAAAGTTATGACTTTTATGAAAAGTTGTGACATTTATGAAAAATTGCGACTTTTATGAAAAGTTGTGACTTTTATGAAAAGTGACAATCTTTTCGAAAGATTGTGACTTTTTCAAAGGTTTGTGATCTTTCTGGTAAGGCACAAAAAGAATATTTTCACACTACCTTTTGTTTTCTATAAATTGAGAGATTTCCTCTCATTTTAAAAATAGAACTTATGAACTTCTTATTTTACTTCTAAATCTAGTATTCTAAATGTACTTTACTGCTGTTGAGTGACTCGCTGACACCAGCGTTTTCGATATCAATACACTGGTATTCTACCCTGGGAGGACATATTCAAATCAAATTTGGATACTAGAGGGAAATAATTTCCTTAAGGGGACACTGTGCATTCAATGGGCTTGATCTTTTTTCTATTTTTTCAAATTTTGGTATGTGTTACAAATTTTAGATTTGTTAATTAATTTCTGTTCTTCTATTCTTCACTGGTTCATTGAACTTTGGTGACTTCGTATTTGTGCAAAGTTTGTTGGAATCAGTAAGATTCTTTAAACACAGATTGACAACAATTCTTCTCTAAAAAAATATTCCATATATTTTTAAATCTGTATATGATTCTAGTTTCTCTACTAGTTTTTTATTTTCTAGTTATGAAAATGTTCTTAAACTTTTTTATGTCTTACTGAGTTCTTCAAAGTTTTGTTCTAAGTATCTTACGAATATAAGATGAACAACAATCTTAAGGAAATTATATATACTTCTAGTATTATTTGTATTCTACTGATTGAGAGAATCTAATCGTGAAAGTAGAAGATAAATGCATTATTTCTCCATAATTCGTTGCTTTATTTAGCAAGGTCGAAGTGAGAATGTAACAAAATTTTTTTGTGGTAATCCGATTAATGATTAAAAGGTAACCTTATTATAATATCTAAGGAGGAAAAGAGTTTCTAAGAGTTATCATCTTTGATTTTTTTTTATCATGTATATCTTTGGAAAAAGATCTTCAAACCATATGTTGTGGAATGAATTTTATTTGACAAATATTGTTGCCTTTAAAATTCTTTAGTTCGCAAAAATGATAGACGCATATTTTTGTTTGATTAAATAGTATGTCAAAATGTTATAGTTGGAAGACTATTTGATATAAAAAACATTTCTATATGATAAAGACTATGTATTATTCTATTTGGAGAAAAAAAAACTTTTGTAGTTTTGTACTCCATGAGAAATGTTCTGTGTCTGATTTTTGTAGACTAAAAACTTTTGTGGTTGTCTAGTCTGTATATATTGGACTATGCAATTGGTTTGAAGAATATTAAAACTTCACGTAATAGGTCAGTGTTGTACTTTTGATTTTCTATAAGCTTCAATGTTATGTAGAAATAAATTGTAAATTTTTTTTGGTCCTTATTGTTAGTATTTAGAATACTAAGTGGTATGTCTATTTGTGAGAGAGGAAAAATACCAGTGACTTAGAATTAGTGATTTTGTGCCTCTATGGAATAAACTTTGACATTGTGTAAACATTGTCAAAGAGAATTGAAGGAATATATTTCTTTTGTAGAATAATATTTTCAAAAGAGATTTCATATTGTCAATTATATTTTGAAAGTCTAGGAAAGTATGTGGAAAAACTATTTTCAAACACTTGAAAAATATTTTTGAGATCACATTTAAAATGTGGGGGTTCGTTGCATATTATTAGACTTGGTGTCTAATTTAACTTTGGAGCAAAATATATGAAATTCAATGACACTTCTGTATCATGTTAGACCCACAAAAGTCTTGGACTATATTTGGTATTGTGGTTTTTGAGTTTCTCTATCACTAGTATACGGTATGACTAGTATGAAACTACCAAATTATATGTATACTTGTTCAAAAATGATTGTATTCTTTTATGAAAAAACGTCACTTGAAGTGATGTGATTTTTCATGAAAAATATTTCCATAGACATGAATATTGATGAATAGTCATTTGTTATGTTTTTTTAAAAGTAACACATGGATTATATTGTCTTTATTGGACCCGATGAGACTTTGTTCATGGGTAGTTCTATGACAAGCAAATGAAAGTTATGGAAAGGTCCTTCTGAAAAGAACATTTGACAAGGTGATGACTCTAAACAATGTTTGTATCACACAAAATTGTAAGAAATAGGAACAAAATATTAGTGAGGAAAAAGCTACCTCGCAAAGAGCTTTTCGAACTCAATGTTTTTATTTGTTCTTACTTGCTTGAGTCAATATTTGTGACATGACCACTTGGGGCATGTCAATTACAAAACCTTGCAAGGAAAACTGATCAACTTAGAAGTTTTGTCTAACTTTGAGTTTAATAAATAGGAATGTCAATTTTTTGTGGAATCTACGTATGTTGAGCATTCTTATAAATCTGTTGAAAGAAATTTTAATCCCTTGGAATTGATTTACACTGACATTTGTGATATGAAGTTAACACCATTTCATGGTGGGAAAAAGTATATTGTTACTTTTATTGACAATTGCATTAGAAATGACAATGTCTATTTGGTTAGTGGTAAGGATGAAGAAATAGAAATATTTGGGCAATGTAATATCAAAGTTGAAAATCAGTGTGGAAAAAGATAAGAAGTGATAAAAATGGAGAACATAAATCTCCTTGTGCATAAATATGTTTGGAAAATGTAATTATCCATCAAACTACTACCCTATTCACCTCAATCTAACGAAAAACCGAATGTTGACAGAAATGATGGATGCATTATTTATATGTTCGGGTTTACAACAAAACTTGTGTGGAGAAACTATCCTTAATGCAAAAGGGAACAACAAAAAGTTGTCTTTTTAGAAAGAAAGCGATTTTGTTTGTTCAGGATACAATCTTTTCCATATGAGAAATTGAAAGGAAAGAAATCTAATTTGAAATATTTCAAAGTGTGGGGGTGTCTAACCAAAGTCCAAGTTCCTATTCCTAAAATAATTAAAATAAGACCTATGCCTATTGACTGTAAAATTAGACTTGAGTAGTCTAGAGAAGGGTCTAAAAGGCCTAGGAAAGCAAAATGATAATGAGATTCTTAGGCTTAGTATATGTCAAAGGACATAAACTTCCTTCGAATATGACTTTGTAACATTTATTGTGTCTTCTGGAGACTCATCCTTTGAAAATATTATGTCAATAGCAACCATATTGGAAGTTAATTGATCTTCTTTTAGAAAATAAAATTTTTGGTTCAAAGTGAATCTTTTGAAGGAAAATAACAGTGATGGAACTGTAGAAAAATATAAAGCAAGACTTTGTGTCTAAGATAAAAATAAGGTTTTGATCTTGTTGATATATATACTCATGAGTAACTAGAATTACATCCATTCGGATGCTAAAATTATTAGTTGTTGTATATGACCTCCAAATTCATCAAATGAATGTGAAAAAAACTTTCTTAAATGTATAATTGGAGGAAGAAATTTACATGGAACAACCCGAGGGTTTTGTGGTTCCGGTAAATAAAAGAAAGTGTGCGAACTTGTTAGGTCACATTATGGACTAATACAAGCATCCAAACAATGACATCAGAAATTTTACCAAACCATGTTGACAAATGGATTTAAGAATAATGGAAGTGATAAATGTGTTCATATTAAAATCATAAGGTCGTCGTTTGTTTGTCTATTGGTGATATGTTGATCATTAATAGAGACATTAATGACATAAATTCTACTAAATGTATGCTAGAAAGCAAGTTTGGAATGAAATATCTTGGAGTTGCTGATGCGATGTTAGGTATAAGAATCCTTAGAACTCCATAATGTTTAGCATTTTCACGGTCTCATTGCATTGAAAAGATATTTGAATAGTTCCAGTATTTGAATTTCAATATTGTCAAGTGTCCAATAAATGTGACCTTGGCATTTCAAAAGATTGAAAGTGAAAGTGAATCACAGTTGGATTGTGCTAGAGTATTGGGAAGTATGATATATATCACGGAGTGTGCGCGATCAGATATAGTATTTGCTATTAATAAACTGAGTCGGTTCACAAGTGATGCTAATAGAACTCATAAGATGACAATAAAAGTGTTTTGGAGTATTTGAAAATACTTAAAACTATGTCTTGAATCATAACAATATCCAACAGTATTGAAAGGATATAAAGATGCAAATTGCATCACCGGACAAATGAAGTAAAATCCCTGAGTGGATATGTCTTTATTATTGGTAAAAGAGCAGTCTCTTGAAAATATTTCAAAAGAGACATGTATCGCTAACTCTACAATGATCTCTGAGCTAGGTGCTATAGATAAGGCCACTGAATAAGCCGAAAGACTCCGGTGTTTCTTGATAGATATTCTATTTTGGCCCAAATCATTGGCATTAGTCTGCATATAGTTTGACAGTAAAGATGAAATAGGTAGGGCATGGAGCATGCCGTATAATGGAAAGTCTCGTCATATATGACATAGACATGATACCGTTAGAAAACTACTCTCTAGTTGAATTATCAGAATTGACTATGTAGAGTCAAAGGATAATGTGTCGGATCCACTTACATAAAGGCCTAACTAGAGAGAAATTTGAAAGATCATCTAAGGGAATGAATTTACGGCTTAGGACAAGTCATTATGGCGGTAACTCTATCCCAATAGCTACATTCTAGGAGAAAAAAAAAGTTGTGAATGACAGTTCGACATTGTTAACAAACTCAATCCATTCTCAAGATGAATACAATGCTCAGGGACAAGGATACAACATTAAGGTTTGTTAGTGTGTTAATAAATCTTAATGGTTTTAATGATTTGCTAAGTTTGGCAGAGTCTACCATATAGTGTATCTACGCGATAACATGGTTAGAAATAACCAATATGAGAGTGAAGTGTAAGCTACATCAAAGTAGATGATTGTCAAAAGCCCATCTCTCTATACACTCATGAAACCAGGAGGTGTTCATGACCGAAACGAACACAATCATAAGAACCATCAAAGGTAAAGGGTTAATTGTGTGACATATGATTGTCTAGGTATACACCAAAGCTTGACGGTTCAAAGATATCACATCTATCGATTGACCGAGTATATCCAACATATGTTCACTACGGAAAGTCAAAGGGAAAACCTACTTATCCATATGAAATTATTTCTTGCTTGTAAAGTACACATATTTGTCCGTTTTTTTGCCTTGGAGTCATTCCCCATTCATGTGGAGGATTGCTGGGTTTTAAAAGGTGTGAATGGAAAATGAAGAGTTTCGACTTTTATGAATAGTTGTGATTTTTATAAAAGATTGCGACTTTTATGAAAAGTTATGACTTTTATAAAAAGTTGCGACTTTTTGTGAAAAGTTATGATATTTATGAAAAGTTGTCACTTTTATGAAAAGTTGTGACTTTTATGAAAGATGACGACCTTTTCGGAAGATTGTGACTTTTCCAAAGGTTTGTGACCTTTATGGTAAGGAACAATAAGAACATTTTCACACTACCCTTTATTTTCTATAAATTGAGAGATTTCCTCTCATTTTAAAAATAGAATTTATGGACTTCTTCTTCTACTTGTAAATCTAGTATTCTAAGTGTACTTTACTGCCGTTGAGTTACTCGCTGACACCAGCGTTTTGGGTATCAATACACTGGTGATTGAGATCATTCTACCCTGGGAGAACATATTTCAAATCAAACCTCGGATACTAGAGGGGAATAATTTCCTTAAGGAGACACTGTGCATTCAGTGGGCTTCATCTTCTTTCTGTTTTTCCAAATTTTGGTATGCGTTACAAATTTTAGATTTGTGAATTAATTTCTGTTCTTTTATTCTTCACTGGTTCATTGAACATTGGTTACTTCGTGTTTCTGCAAAGTTTGTTGGAATCAGTAAGATTCTTTAAACACATATTGACAACAATTCGTCTTTAAGAAAATATTTCATATATTTTTTAATCTGTTTCTGATTCTAGTTTCTCTACTATTTTTTTTTATTTTCTAGTCATGAAAATATTTTAAAACTTTGTTGTGTATTACCGAGTTCTTAAAAGGTTTGTTCTAAGTATCTTAAGAATACAAGATGAACAACAATTATATCACATCCATTAACGGTTCGTAGTATTTTATGTTGATTAGAATAGGAGGTACGAATTTGTGCATTACTTAAAACCTGATATGGAGATATCTATAGGAACACGATACGGAGAATTTTATCAAGTACATGGTATCATTCGCTCTTAAAATCTAATAAGTTTTGAACTAGATTTGACATCAAATATCCTAATAGTGGAGACACGATGACCTAACCATGCTTAATTTACCCCACAAGTATAAATAAAGTGGAAATTGAACAATCATGTAATCTTCAACATCATTCTCAGGTGGATACTACATGTTATATTCAATTTTTATAGAAGAATGTTTCCCTTATCACTTGGTATTAATTATGATGTTAATGCTAGTATGACAATAATTAATGATGCAGATGTCGAAATTAATGAGAGTAAATTTGAAGTGAGCTAAACAGTAGTTAGCTTTAATGGTAACAAGGAGCATCATATGGAGAATATATATAATGAGCAAGCTATCATTAGCATCCCTAACCAAGTAGATGCTATTAAAATATTTGTATATCTAGATAAGGTTTTGCATGATACAACCAATCTTAATTTCGAACACGAGGTTATTGAACGCACAAAGGAGGCTCAAGCAATAGGGTTCCACAATTGATTAAATCTGCCAAAACAGGGAAGAAGCAATGAAATGTAGATCTACATCATCCAATCAGGGGACAGTTGAGAAGAAATAAATCTGCTAATAATTTATGAAATGTATAATTTGGAACATTCGGTCTGTAAAGTCCCAATAAGCTTTCCATAGAGTGCAAATACTGCATAATTTCATAAATTTTCTTTTATTAGCTTGGTTGAACCATTTCAACATGTCAGATATATCAACAAATATAAAAGAAGGTAAAAGATGCCCCTAGTGAAAGAAAATTACAATGGAAAAATCAGGTGTTTCATTAATTCAGAGTCTGATGTTACCGTGCTGATTGATATAGAACAACAAATTACACCGTGTTTAACACAACAACAATAGTCTAATAGATTTCATGTTACTTTAGTCTATGTTAAATGTAATGTTTAAGATAAACTAATGCTATGATTGGATATATTAGATGAAAACAACTATTGATAGCCCTTGGTTAATTGGAAGAGACATTAATATAGTCTTGAATGCTGATGAAAAAATGGTTGACGTCCTGTTCAAGATATTGATTGTGAAGACCTTATGACATCTATTTAGAGTTGTGATTTATCAGAGATTCAATTCAAATGCAGCCTTTTCACCTAGTAGAATTGAAGAGTTGGAAATGATTGTGTTAGTCAAAAAACTTACAATATAATAGAAATGCAAGATTATAATTGAAAATAAAATGAAGAACTAAATCTTTACGCTGAGGAAAGGATATCTCGCTCTCTTTAAGGAGATTCAATCCCACTGCGGCATAATCTACACCGATCCAGCAGTAATACTCTTGATTTGTCTCCTCCAGGATACAACAGCCCAACAACAGTGTATAACTCAAGCAACTACGGATTAGTTGAAGAGTCCAAAGCTCCACAAAAGAACACCTTCCTTCAACATATATTACTCTATTTTGTATAGTGAATATAGTTGAAGACTTGTAATATTTTCTATATGTCAACTCTCTCTTCACTACACTAACCTCAATATAAACCACTCATCTTTTTCACTCTATATTTTCTTGTACTTCTCTTGTTTCTTCTCCTATCTCAACACAAATAAAGACTACACTATTTATAGGTGATGAATCCTTTCTTGCAATGAATAGGAGAATAGTGGATAGTAAATTTGCCAAATGAATGGCTCAATGTTACATAAGTTACAATACATAAATATAGAATAATAGATGAAATGAAGAGTTGGTGGTTATATAAGTTACTAAAAACTAATGACCATTTTCTTCCAAAATTTATGAGAGTAAAGAGGCACAAATGCAATGTCTATTGATAGACATTACATGATATATAATATGACATATAATATATATTTTTATTAATATTAAAGTGTCACACCAACAGATTGTTTTTTTGAAAGATTAGATAGGACTCTCTCTTATCAGCACAGGCAACACTAGTTTAATTTTATGGAAAATGAACATCTTGCAAAAACATGATCAGATCATGCACCTCTTTTATTGACCATGGAAGAGGGGATGAATACATAAAGGAAAGAATTGAGGTTTCATATGTTCTTGACTGACCATAATCAATTTATTAAGGCAGTGAGGAAGAGTTTGTGTATAGATGTGTCCCAAAATCTTTTTTTTCTTTTTAAAGAAAACATCAAAAGGGTAAATCTTCTTTGACCAAATGGATCAAGGATATTGTCAAAACAAAAGAAAAACTATTTGAGGAATCTCGTAATGTTGAAAGCAGAAAAGTATTGCATAGAGCCCAGACGGAGTATAAAAAGTACTTACATTTTGAAGATGTTTTTTGGCCATAGAAAGTTGGGTATGAATTGTTTGACAGTGTAGATAGTAGTACTATATATTTTGATAGCATTGTTAATGGTAGTAGGAAAGAACTGCAATAAAATAGAATTCAAAATAGACTAGGGGAGTTGTTAGTGGAAGGGAGTAAGATAGTTGCTGATGGTTTTTAATTCTAAGAGGATCAGTTTAACAAGGATAGAGATGCTACATCCTTTTCATTGTTTAGGCATAGTCCACTGTTGTTACAAACGAAGAAAATATTGGTTTCTGTAAAGAGCCTGATAAGGAGGAAGTAAAGAGGGTTGTTTTCTACATATTGTTAGAATAGTTCAAGAATTAGTTGTTGTTACTCTTTCTATGTCTATTACCCATACTAAGTTGTCTTTTTTCCGAAAAATGAAGTAACACCCTTGCAGACTTGAGATCAATCAGTTTGAGTAGTTTTATCAACAAAATTCTATATAGAGTAGTTCAAGACAGAATTGAAGGTATGTTGCCAAAACTCATCTCTGCAAATCAATCATGACTTTGCCAGAATAGCAGCTGCTGGCATATTGCTGGTTCAGGAGCGTACAGGTTTAAATACAGTGCACATGTTTAAATGCAGGCGAATTCCCACTCATGTATTTGGGGTCTCCTACATATCATAAAAGGAAGAGGCAGGATCATTACTTTGATCTTATTACAAGGGACAAATCTAAACTACAAGCCAGGAAAGGAAATATGTTACCCTATGGAGGTAAAGAAGTTCTAATCAATAATGTTTTCCAATCTTTTCCCATTCATGCCTTGTCTGCTGTGAAGGTGTGGAAAAACAATTTCCACACCTTTTAGGATATCTTTCTTAGATTTGAAGGTGTGGGAAAAACATTTATAGAGGATACTTAAATGAAACAATGGAATCTTAACGTCTCTCATTTATTTGGTTGCTGAGAGGTTCCAGCTGATGAGACAGTGGATCACTCATTTCGTACAGGAGAAGTGGCAGATTCTTTATGGAGATATTTTGCTGGTGCAGCTGGTCTTTTGGGACCATGGGTTCAAAAGAAACATGTTTTGATGAAATGGTGGGATGTTAAAGGTAACTCTAGACAAAAGATGAAATTTAATGCAATTCCTAATATCATCTTATGGTTTCTTTGGAAAAGGAGAAATACCAATCTACATGGTGCTTCTAACTATACTAACAAAGTTATTTGGGATATTTCCAAGATTAAAAATAATTTCATTATGTTTAAATTTAAATATCCTAATATTCCAAATAAATGGCCTTAGATGGTTGCTCTAGTTGATAGTTTCAAGCCTAGTTTTGCATATAGGGTGGTAAGGTAGAGCTACCTCCTTTGGGATAGTGGAAATGTAACATTTATGGGGCATCAAGAGGTAATCTTGGAACTAGCACTATTGAATTTTGTGTTAGGGTTTCTTCTGGTGATCTTATGGGAGCAAGGGGGCTTAGGATCTAGCACTATTGAAACTTCACTTTTTAGCTATGAAGGTTCGGTGGTTGTTATTGAATTCATCTAGTTGTTGGTCATGTACTCTTAATCTTTTCCGGATTAGATTCTATTGGTTATGTATCATGCACGTGGTGAGAGCTTTGATGTGTCTTTCATGGTAAAAAAACCAGGACGAGTGAATTTGTATTTTCTTTTCTACTAGATAGTTTATTGACAAGTTTACCTATGAGCTTGGTTGGACATTCCGACTCCAAATTGTGCGGATCACATATGAGTATGGTGTTGAAGCTATATAGTTTTAGGCTCAGATTCAATCTTTTACATTTGTAGTTTTTCCCATAGATCCAAATCTAGATGGTGGTATTTATCCTATGTGTGGTTCAATCCATCAGATATGGATTGAAGGGGAGGGTTTACTAATGTTAGCTAGGTTGATTGAGCCCCCTTTTTCTATTTGCGGAAAGATGGAATTGATAATTACTATATAAGAAGCCTGTAAATAAGTTTATTTGACTTACTTACCTCTACAAATCAACAAGGGACATGATCCAACTCATTTTCTAGTCAAGGAGAGGCTATTTCATAGAGAATCAGGGTTAGACAAAGCTCTAGTAGAAGAGGGTTATGGTTGATCTTACCAGAATGGATCCGCTTACCTAAATTTTATCTTCAATGAACTCTTGAACGACGAGTCAAAGACGATGAAGAGTCTTAGATCCACCTGCTCTAACAAGCATCAAGCCTCAAAATTTTTTCTAGACTTGATTTCTTCTTAGTTTATTTATTAAGTTTAGGTTGTCTTTGATTTAGTAATTTGCTGGACCAGATCTCAGTTGGGCCTGCTCATTTTTAGGTCCTTTTATGTTAATAAAAAAATGGGCTCTTGCCACCTTAAACCCAAAAAAAACTTTAGTGCCACTTATTATACATCTCGAATTTTGATAAAGGTTAAATTTTAAAACTATTTTTTTAAAAAAATATTTATTCACAAGAAAAGAAAGACCATCGATTTTTTTAATAAACGCAATTACTTCCATTTAACTACCGGTGTATTTTCCCACCTACACCATGCCTTTATTTAGTCCCCACTCAAATGGGATAGAAGTTTGATAAAATGAGAGATTTTCAACGAAAACACAGTAGGGAAAAAAGACTTTCAATTTAGTGAAATAGAGCATATTCATTAAAAGAAAGGAGGAGAAAAGTCTACACGGGCTTAATAGAGAGATGCCGTAGTAGCTCAAGAAAGAATTAGAATGAACAACACTAGGAGATAAGTTCTTACTTTGAACTTTGTCCTTTTAATAGAGAATGCACTCGCAACGTACAAAGCTATCGTTTTGGCACGAAAACTAGCTCAGTCATTCCGCTCCAAGAGATCGACTTTGTAACATCCCATTAGGCTGTTTTGAGTACTAAAGCTTCTTATTTCATAAATGACTTCAGGTACATTCTAAATGGATTTTTTTGGACAATTCATAAGTACAATTATATAATTAATGGGGTAATTTTAAGAATTAATTTGATTTGGTGGTTAAAGAAAATAACATTGAAATTAGTAGTGTACAACTTTCAGAACTTAAAAATTCAGCATGCATAATAATAAGGGTAGTAAATAATCTGTATAAAAGAAAAAGAGAAAAAAAGGAGAAACTCAATGATTGAGAGAGAAAAAGATCAAGAATTCGGTAAATCAATATGCCCCTAAATCTTTTGTTTTAGATATATGGGTTGGATAATATTAATATATTAGATATGCGGGAATGTAATTGCCGATATGAATTTGAATTGATGCACTACAATGTGTTACTACTGTGCATGTCTTTAAATAATACGTTTACGACTATCAGTTGAATGGTGTTATTCAATCATTAGGATTGAGTTATGCAGTTATCATTTATTGTAAATAGTTTAGCTTTGATAGATTATGTTTGTGTAACTAGGTGATTTCAATATTATTATTTTGTTGTCATATCATATTAAGTTTTGATATATTGAGATCCATAATTATATATTAAGAGTATTGTATTATATGAATACCATTAGAGTTATGTTATTTGGATGATTCAGACTTAACCCTAGGCTTGAATATATAGGAATGACCGAGACGTGATGTATTAGTGCTATCAAAATGTAGGATTTTAATTAATGATATGCATGAGTCTAGGCTAGATCTATAGTAAAATTGATGTCTATGGACTCATCTGCTTATGAATATTGTATACTTGATAGATTAGAAACATTATAAGGAATTGAGGATAGAAAAAAATTATGGAATTAGCTTCATTTACTTCGATGAAGGTAGGTCATGGTTTATTTTATGTGATAGAGAGACTCTTAATAGTTATTTATAGTCATTGAGTTATCATGTGTTGTTTGTGATTAGTTTAATCCCAAAATCGCGAAATACATAATACTGAACTTATTTTGTTGAAGTGGTGCCTTGAATAAGAAGGCTTTGTCAAACTGTTAATGAAGTGTTTGTTATCTCGTATGTTCAGATTAGCAAACCAAAAATAATTAAAGAAGATAGAAAAACCGAAGAACTAATCTAAGTCCATATAACTCATTGTGTGTCCTTAAGAAATTTAAGCCTCTCTATTAACCGAGGTCGCACATCAAATCCTTCCAAGATAAAATGGATTAACCATTCAAGAAGTAGTGGTACCTCAAACTTCTATAATTTCAACAAACTCGAAATGACACCAACAAACCACACATACACGATCAATCGATTTTGATTTGTAAGAAATATGTGCATAAGAAGGGAAGAATTCAATGCAGAAAAATGAGAGAAAACCTCTTTATTTATAGACAAAAAGGGTAAAGGTCACAACTCTTAGGAAAGAAGAAAATCTTTCAGAAAAGTCAGAAACACTTCCGAAAAGGCACAACCTTCCAAACGGTCACAACCCTTTGAAAGGACACAACTTTTCATGAAGGTCAAAACCCTTCAGTATTGTCACAACCCTTCAAGAGGGTCATAATACATCATTTTCTTATTGACAATATTAAAGCCAACAATTCCCCACATGAATATGGAATGACTATTGCTAAAGCATATGAATGAAAAACTGTGTGATTCGTAAATAGGGATTGGATTCATCTGGACAAGTGGATTTCCCTTTGATCTTTCCATAGTGAACATATATCGGATATACTCGATCAATCGATAGATTTGATATCTTTGAACTGTCAAGCTTTGGTGTATAACTACACATTATAAGCCACAGAATAAACCCTTTAGCTGATTTTGGTTCTCATTATTTGGTTCGTTTCAGCCATGAACACATCTTTGCTTATAAGTACGTAGAAAACTAGTCTTACTGTATTCTTCTTGAAGCGGCTTACAGTTTACACTTACATAGGGATTTGTAAATGTTTTAATCCAGTGGATACACTATTTGATATTACCCTGTATCAATTTTAGAAACCATTAAAAAGCCTTAATGTATTTATCCTTGTAAATGAACATTTTATTATCATGAGAATGGACCATAAAAAAATATTTTGACAATGTTGAAACATTATCAATGACTTTATTTGATCTCCTTGAACCAAGATCTTCGGATCTCCAGTCTGCTTGGTAGAGTTACTTCTACAATGTGTTGTCCTCGGCCATAGTCTCATTCCCTTTGATAATCTATCAACTCCCTCTCTAGTCAGACCTTTTGTAAGTGGATCCGTCACATTATCCTTTTAGTTTTACATAGCCAATTATGATAATTCAACTAGAGAATAGTTCTCTGACGATATTATGTATATGTAATATATGAAGAGAATTTCTGTTATACATCATTATCCATGCCCTACTTATTTAAAATTAACTCTCATAGTGTATGCATACTAGAGCTAAAAGTTTGGGTAAAAAATCATTCAAAATTTTTTAGAGTCATTCATCTTTTTCACTGATCTTATCTAGAGTGATAATCACTAAATTCACAATAGACCGCACATTTCTATTTGGCATATTTTCAAGAGATTGCTCCTCCCAAAGAGAAAATATATATACATCCACTTGTTGATTTTACTTCATTTAACCTGGTCATTCACTTTGCATCACTATATTATTCTAGTGCGTTTGAATATTAGTTATAATGAAAAACAATAAGTATCTTCTAAACACTCCAAAACTCTTCTCATTGTCATCTAATTAGCTTAATTGATATTACTTGTGAACTGATTCAACTTAGTTATATCTTATTGTGTATATTTAACATGACATATTTCATACTTCTCAATACTGTAGCTTAATAAAATTGTGAGTCACTTTTGCCTTGAATCTTTTTAAGTTCAAAGCTCACAGTTTTTGGAGTTTTGACCATATTAAAATTCCAATACTTGAACTTGTCAAGTACTTTTTCAATCAGATTAATAACTTCAATGACTACCATATCGAAGTTACTTTCTAGCATATTCTTAGTAGCATTTATGATAGAAATGTCTCTTTCGATGAGGAACATGTCATCAAAATAAAATCAAACAATGACTTCGTGATTTGAAGTGTTTTCAATGTAAAAATGTTTATCACATTCAATAATTTATAATTCATTTTCCAACATACTTTGGTCAAACATTGCATGTCATTATTGGTTCTCTTGTTTTAATCCATAAAGTTACTTTACAAGTTCACAAACTTTTTTTCTTTACAAAGAACCATAAAGCACTCGTGTTTTCCATGAATATTTCATACTCCAGTTATCCATTTGCTTCAAAAAATAATGCTTTCGCGTCCATTTTGACAAATTTACAGGTCATATACAACAACTAGAACAAATTCATATCAGAATTGATGTACTCCTAGTAAGTGAATATGTAATAATAATTAATGCCTTCTTGTTGTCTAAAGCCAATGAAAATAATTCTTGCTTTGTATTTGTTAATAGTTCCATCAACTTTCTTTTTCTTTTGTAGATCCACTTTAAAAAGAAAAGGTTATTTCCTGGGTGACGATCAACCGAATTCAAGTATGGTTGTTCAATATTTAATATATCTTGCTATTTAATGCCTCTTTCAAAAAAAAATAAAAACGAGTCCACCGAGGTCATAAATTTGAAAAATTTATGAGAATCATTTTCAAGAAGAAATGTTACAAAATCAAACTTGGAGAAAGTAATTTGTCCATAGATTTTTACTACGCCTTTGGATCACTTTATTAAGTACCTTCTCTTTTAGTTCATTACAAGGTCATATAGACCCTTAACTTAACTATCCGACGATTAGGACATATGAACAATAAATTGATATGCTTTAATATTTGTAGCATATCAAATGAACATAAATTCAAAGTCTTAGGTACTGTTTTGACCCATTTGCGAATAGTTTTCTCATTTCCTTTTCTCATATGGAATAGACTATATTGGAAATTATTAGATCACTAACTTTCACTAGTTATTGCTTATATATACTTAAAGGGGAAAGAATTAGTTCTCTATTAGGATATAACAAAGTCTTAACAAACAAAATTTGTTGTTTCTCAATTTCATAAAAAAAACAAAGATTTTTTTACTATGATCGAAAAAACTATTTTACCTACCGCTGGTTTACTTGTTTTTCAAGCTAGTCCCACGTAGGCCGAAAAGGGGTAGAACTTACTTATAAAATAAGTTCATGGGGTAACATGACCTTACTATAATATAAGTGTGTCTCTGGAATTTCGGGCACAGGTGAGGGCGTACTTGTGCATTTTCCCAAAATAAAATAAAATCCAATAACTTTTCAATATAAAATAAATTTATATAATAACAAGATGAAATATTTTTAATTTCAAAGTAGATGAATGTTTGCATTTTATGACTAAAACATGCTTAATGCACTTTAAGCAATGTCAATACTAATACATAATTTGCTTATTTTTACAGTATTTTGATTATCCAATATAAAATTAATTAAATAAATAAAATGTAATTATAATTAATAAAAGAAATGTACATTTGAATTATATATTTTTGAAGGGTAAAAAAATTTACATTTTCAATTATAGAGAAAAATAGTTAGTTCTATAGAATAACATAAAAATGAAGAGAAGTTACACTATTTAGTGATATCATGAATTTTGAGTAAATAAAAGTTAGAAGCTTAGCCCATTTGACTAATTCATATTTTATGGGTCAAATATGGATACCGACCCATATTTTACGCATGTGAAAAATCACTCACCCAACCAATTAAAATATGGACGGCTTGGGTGGATCACCAAATATGGGCTCATTTTGCCAGCACTAGTTGAGAACACGGAGGATGATATATTGGATGATAACAATTCCTACAAACATTGTAAGAATTATGTATTGAGTGGACATAAAAATATACTGAGTAATTGTAATGATGATTATCTGTGTGAGCGTATTTCGGTTACGACCGAAAAATAAGCAGGTGTAAACGCGGAAGCTAGCAAAGCAAATCTCAAAAGACCACGAGTAAGAAGACAACGAGAAATATACCAAAAGACACAAAGATTTAACGTGGTTCGGTCAATCGACCTACGTCCACAAAGGAGATGAGAAATCCATTATAAATATGAGAGTACAAAATACAGAGGGAAACAACCTTAACCAATTCACTCGGAATACATGAGAGGTTCACACAAGTGATAACGTATCAAGCTTGTGACCCACAAATTCTCCCTCTAACAAAAACTCTCACAGCCCTTAAGACTACATTGTGAATGCTGTGAAAGTTAGAAGGAACATGCCTCTATTTATAGAGTCCTAAACCTTTTCCTACAAGAACAAGGATTAGTCAATCCAAAACATTTTCCTAAAAGGAAAACTATTTATGGTAAGAAATTTAGGGCAAATAAAACCCAACAAATCTCCCCCTTGGCCTGAATTTCTGACAAAATAAATTTGTCCACCTTCTTCACTTAATCTTCAACAACTTGCTTCTCCTCTCCATAATCTCCTTTGAAAAATTTATGTCTCAACACAGAGAACCTCTCTGAAACAATTTCTCCAACAAAATCTTCATTACTGTCAAAAAGGTTGCGGCTAGAACTACACCCGTCAAGATGAACACCTCCTTCTAACCTGGTTCAATAATCGATTATCGAACCACTGAACCTGACTTCATCATTGAATCTGGCTCTGATACCACTTGTTAGGACCGAAAATAAGCAGGTGTAAACGCGGAAGCTAGCAAAGCAAATCTCAAAAGACCACGAGTAAGAAGACAACGAGAAATATACCAAAAGACACAAAGATTTAACGTGGTTCGGTCAATCGACCAAAGTCCACAAAGGAGATGAGCAATCCACTATAAATATGAGAGTACAAAATATAGAGGGAAACAACCTCAACCAATTCACTCGGAATACATGGGAGGTTCACACAAGTGATAACGTGTAAAGCTTGTGACCCACAAATTCTCCCTCTAACCAAAACTCTCAAAGCCCTTAAGACTACATTGTGAGTACTGATTAAGTTAGAAGGAACATGCCTCTATTTATAGAGTCCTAAACCTTTTCCTACAAGAAAAAGGATTAGTCAATCCAAAACCTTTTCCTAAAAGGAAAACTATTTATGGTAAGAAATTTAGGGCAAATAAAACCCAACAATTGCAACCCTTGAACAATCAATGATGGTAGTTGTTGTTTTTATACAAGATAAGAAATTGAGAAGAACTCAAACGAACAGGAAAATGAAGGTAGACTAGTTAATATACTATTTTTGCAAAATAATTTATTTGGAAAAATGTTAAGAGACTAATCTTGCAGTAATTGATGAAGACTATACAATATAAACACTCGATAAAGATGGTGTTGCAATTAATATTGATGAAAAAATCGTATTAGCAATAGTTGGTGAAGTGTTCTTTTTGCAGTTCATGAATATTTTGCAGAAGAAGTTAATAAAGTTGTAGAAAAGATGCTGGAAGGATAGAAAGAACAAGAGTTTCATATGTGGTGCAACCACAAACTAGGATTCCTTTTTAATTTATTTATTTCCAAAATTAGCCTTCCCTTTTATGAAAAGTGGTGACTTTAATGAAAAGTTGTGACTTTTACAAAAAAATTGTGACTTTTTATGAAATGTTGCGACATTGAGGAAGAGTTACACCTTTTGCGAAGAGTTGTGACTTTTATGATGAGTTGCAACTATAATGAAAAATTGTGACTTTTAAAAAAAATTGTCACTTGTTTTAAGAATTGTGACATTTTCAATAAGGCACAATATGTATTTACTCACACTACCCTTTGTTAACTATAAATAGAGATATTTTCTCTCATTTTAACACAACGAAAATTTTGAACTTCTTCTTCTTCTGCACAATAAAATATTTGTTTAGTTTTCTCCTGTTGAGTGACTCGCTGACACCATTGTTTTTGTCTCAACACACTGGTGAATAGAATTGTTCTGTCTTGAGAGCATCTATTCCTTTAAACCTCGGGTACCAGAATGAAATAATTTCAATAAGTGAACAATGTGCATTCAGTGGGCTCAACTTTTTCCTTTGTGTGTCATTATACTATTAAAGATCCTAATAAATTTTTCCTTTCATTAATTTATGCTTATTTAATTATTTTTTATTTTTGAGTACATGTTTTAAACTTTGTTGTTTATGTTTATGCTTTTAATAATTATGTTGAAGTAAATATGTGTTAATCAGGAGTGTAATCCAATCATTAGACTATTGGTGTCATGTAGATTAGAATTCTTAAGTTTGTAAAATAAATGTCTTTGATCTTTATAGAGTTTTCAGTGGCTAAAAGATCAAAGGGATATCCATGAAGGGACTTCCGTGTTCAAAAGATAGGTGGTTCCACACCACCTTGGAGTTTTATTTATTCAACTTTATATCTTATCAAGACATTCAATCGATTAGTGACATCCAAAAGTAAAGGAATGTAGTGAAATGGTAAGTATTCAGTTAACCTTAATCAAAAGTCAGAGGTTAAAATGTTCGGTTGGAGCCAATGAATTACCTCTCAAAGTAGGATGAATCTACACTAATCAAATATTAAAGAAATAATTATCTCCTTAACTTTAGATTAAAAGTCATAAAAATAATATTTTAACCATATTGACCGAAACATAAACAAGAAAACATGCTTGTTGTTTATCAAAGCAGATTAACCGACTGCGTATGATTTTGATTAGACTTACCAAGACATCATTTAATCTAAATTATTTTAGAGACATACATTATTTCATCGAAATCCATGAGTTGTGTTTTTTTATTTTAATAAACTTATCAAGTACACAACTAGTTATATAGAATGTATAACATTTATATTATGTATGTAGAGACCTTGAATATGAGAAAAGCCCTCGAAGTTGATGTATGAAATGTTTGTGCCACTTTTTTAAAATAAAAAGACAATAAAACAATTACATATCTTTTCGAAAGACTTTGGTGATGAACAACTACAGTAAAATGAAGAGTCAAGAACGAAATCCATAAACATTTAGAATCAAATATTTTTTCGGTTTAAGAAAAAAATTTCATATCTTCTTTGGATAAATATTCTTGAAAATTTATCATTGGGTTTTACCCTCCCTAAAACACTTATATTATCAAATGTTCAGAAGTAGATTATTGAGGTAGTTCACCACCGTGCGAAGCGAGGATAATTTACCTAGTATTTATATAAAAGAGAACCCTAGGCCGCCTACGTGACGCCACCACAAACTAGAATATCTTTTTAAATTTATTTATTATTCATTTCCAGAAATAGACTTCCGCTTTCATGAAATGATTTAAATTTATGAATAATTGTGACTTTTATGATGAGTTACGCCTTGTATTAAATATTGTGACTTTTGTGAATTGTTCTGACCTTTTCAAAGGGTTGTAAATTTATCAAAGTGCTGTGACATTTCTTACAAGGAACAATTATAATACGTTGACAGTATCTTTTGATGTCTATAAATAGAGGGATTTTCTTTCAATTTAAAAAAACAAAAATTCTGAACTTTTTCTTCTTTCTTCTTCTACACAATTAAATATTCTAGTATATTCTAGTACTTTGATCCTGGCTCACTAACACTATTATTTTTATATCAATATACTTGTGAATAAAATCGTTTCATCCTAAGAAGATATACTCCATTAAGCATCTAGTGTAGAGGGAAATAATTTGCTTAAGGGGACACTGTGCATTCAATGAACTCAATTTTTTCCTTATTGTTTANTATTTATATATATATATATATATATATATTACAATTATTAATTTATGCTTATGATATTAATTGTTGATTTTTAGTATATTCGTAAAACTTTGTTGTTGATATTTCTGCAAACTTACTTTATAAGTATTTGTTAGTACATATACATATTATTTATTTATTAGACATTTAAATATCTCATGTTGATTTTCATGAAATTTCCCAAAAATATCAAATAGTAACGCTTCTTGGAGGCAAAAAGATTTAAATTACAAAATCAAATTTAAGATGGTTGATTGAAGGATAAATGATAAGATGTTATAATTATTATTTTACTTTACATTATTAATGTACATTACTATGTAACCTTGTGTGTAAGATACTATAGTGTTTTAGTTTTAATAACTAATAAATTGAAAGTATTATTTTATAAATTCTGTGAAATTAAATTTTTGCGCGGAACGTTTTACTAGTTAATAATATAATGATGAAAGCAAATCAATATGATCTTGATAAAAATTGTGAAGTATGTACCATTGAATATACTCCATTCATTAAAGTGAGTGTGACAATAATGCAATAAAAGCACAAAAGATGACAAGATTATTTTCTGATTCGACATATGAATATGGATGTGAATGGGGAAAATAATAATATTTATCATTGTGAAAATTATAAAAGAAAGAACATTATGAGTTATCAAAAGAGTCCTTCAAAGAGTGAAGGTAATTTTTTTTAATCAAAATAGTATGAAAGGTCATCAGAAACATGTTTGTTACGAGACCTAATAATTTGATAAGTTTATAAATCTTCTATTTAAGAAAATGATGAAAAAGTGGTGATAAACATCGAAAGTGATGTTGAGGTATGCGTATGTCATATGAATTTGATAGATTTGAAAGCATGACAACAAACTTCTAACGAAACTAAAAATAATAATTATGAAGCATGTGTATATAATTATATTTAATTCCTTGAAAAGATTATGACTTGTGGCAAGTTACATAAAAAGTGGACCATTCTTGAAAGTCAATGTGTCAAGAGATGATGAAAAATATGAATAAGGACATAGACATGTATGATACAATAAATACCAAAATTCACCCCTATGGGTGGTTAGAGAAAAATAATAAAGTTTTATATTGATATAAATTGTCACTGGTCAATTACTTTTGTACTTCACAAATATTAGGGTATGTTTTAGTATAAACTACCAAAAGAACAAAAGAAAGAAATAATATTTAGCGGCACAAATTTGTCATTAGTTATGTACTTCTATTTGTCAAAAATATTTTGCCAGGTATTAAAAGTNGGGGGGGGGGGGGGAGATACTAATGTCTTAAGTAAATCAGTAAACATGTTTTGCCTATAATGATTTTGATCATGACAATAATGATATAAATTTCTCCTTGAAGGATATGTTCGCCACACAAATAATGTTATAACATATGTAGTATCAAAAGTAAATTGTGAGCTTTGATGAGATAGTGTACTCCTATCTAAAGAAACAAAATCATTCATGATATTTGAGTTGTAGTAAGTCTTAAAAGAAAAAATTTCAACTTTCAAAGATTTTAGACGATAAAATATTGGAAGATTTTACATCTATATATCACTATAATCAAAGTAAGGTATAGATATTCATATGAAAGATTACCCATATTGTTTTGGTAACTAAATATAAGGATGACGATGAAATCACATGTAAAATAAACTAGAAGTTTATTTAAAAAAGTATCAGTTGGCATGACCGATTGATGACCATCTCGATTCAAATATGATAAGAAAAAAATTAAATTTATGTGGTTATACATATGAAGAACTAATAAATTTTTCAGGAATTCTTTCATATTGTTTGTACCAGCTAAGGTTTAGATTGTATCTCTTGAAATTTTAAATGTATAAAAAGGTGAATATGAATCTCATCACCCGCCATGTGGACCATTTAATATTATATATATGCATCTATGTCATGCTCACATGTTCTTTATTATCAACTTGCAATTTTATTTTTGCAATGGTAGTTTGCTCGAATTGATAAATCAAGTGTCATGACTCGAGCCCACACCCTAGACGTGGCCAGCACTCGAGAACAATTGTTGGTCCCTAAGCGAACCCTCATCCTGACTAACTACAAGAGGAAGACTAACTTAAGCATCCAAACCTTAAAATAGAATAAAATTTTTCAAACTTAAATACAAAGCCTTAACTCGAAGAAAACTCTGAATATCATAATATATTCAACTCACCCCTTAATAAGCAATTTAAGTATTTAAAACATTTAACAAAATAAATGAACACACTTCTAAAACTCTACTATCTATCAATGAAGCCTCTAAATGACAAAGATGGAAGTTAGAACTAGACCCATGACATCCTAACAACTCATATAACTGAAAGTTAAATTAAATCCTTGGAAGGAAAGAGGCTGATCATAGCTAACTCAAACTCCACATGATAGTAACAAAGCTCCTATTGATGACCCTGAATAAAAGTATCTGCATCATAAAGTTATGCAGGTCAAATGGCTAAGTACGTGGAATGTAGAAGCATTTAAGGTGAATTTTAAAGCATAAACATAAGATTCAACTAGTTGCAAAAAAACATACTTACGTCTTCTCAAGCTTACTCAACTCAAATATACTAAAAAATACTCAAAAATACTCAGATCAATACTTCAAGGATAAGATACTCAACTCAGTAATAAGGTACTCAACTCAGTGAAATGGGGATCAACTCAACAATAAGGTACTGGACTCAATGAAGCACAATTCAACTAAAGATACTCAATTCAAGACACTCAATAATCAACAACAATAACAGATGCAATATATGGAAACCTTTTGAAACAATAGAAAACAACTCAATGTATTAAAGAATACAATAAAAATTCAATTTGTATATATTTAAATATAATATAACTTTGTGGGAGTTTTTCTAACTGACAACCATCACTATGAGCTATATGATTATACAACGTCTCTCCCACGCAATCAGAATTTTCTTATACTTTGCCATGATATGAGACCTCTCAACTAAGTGGATTCACTAGTCAGTGCTAAAAGGTACTAAAGAACATCTTAAATGTATGACTCTTTCTACCCACATCAGTTATATGGCCTATGGAGACTTGAGTTATCTGAACTCGTACCCATATCGGTTACTTAACTGCTCAAAACTCTTTTTGAAATCTCACTTGCCCCCTCTTTTAAATGTGAAAACATTTGCTCTTGGAATTACTTAGTTCTCATATATCATTTTAAATAAAATAAAAATAAACTCGATTATTCTCTTTCTCAACTCAAGTACTCAAGTCTTTAAACAAGTTTAGAAAAATTTGTCAAAAACTTCTCAAAATATGGTTCATGCCAAGTCATGGACGTGAATGACTCAATTCAAGGTTTCTAAAAATGATAGATACAACTCAAAACTCAAAATTTAGAGCTTGAAGATACTACTCCTCTTAGAGATACTGAGCTTATAGACTTCATACAGAATTATGGTTATGATTGACTCGACTCGAGGGTCTACATAATCAATATGGAACTCAAGTATCCGAATTTTCCCATTCTTATGCATACTTCCTCAAAACTTATCTCAAATCTATAGTTGATCTCAAATGATTCAAAATTAAACTCAAAGACTTTCTTGAACTCTACTCCTAACTGTCGCTTGAATGTGAAATATGAATTCAATAAATATGATTCTCTATATGAAGGGTCTCATGATGATAAAGTAAACTCATGAATAGATTCTCATACTACCTTTCTCGAGTCTTGAAACAAGATACTAAAAGTTGTAGAAGACTCCTCAAAAGGTCTCGAAGGGACTTTCTCAAAATTTGTAAATGAACTCCCAAGACTGAACTCTTAACTCTTCCTTGAATTTGAATTTGAAGTATGAAGTCAATGTTTTTATACTTCATGTTATGAATGATTTCAAGATATTTGTAAGTCATTTAGAGTAGTTAGAATTAATTAGAAGTGCAACCACAATTTAAAAGGACTTAAATGGGCTAAATGATGAAAAATGGGTTGGGGCGGACGGACCTAGTGCATTGTTGACGTGCCGCGCCAGCCCCAATTTTCAGAGAGCCATTTCTAGTGCACTACAGATGCACCGCCCCAGCCATCCTGGCCCTATCGAGGGGGGGGGGCTTCGTGCAAGCATCACCCAAGGCTAGACTTTCGAAATTTTCCTCTCATTTTCTAACCTTAATTAGATTAATGTCGATTCTTTTTCTCAATATCTCTTTAGATTCAGGTACCCAAAACATATATACAACAATATAACTTAAAGTAACTCTAATAATCAACATTTAACTACCAAGAACTCCTCGATGTTGACCCAAATTCAAGAACACCCATCAAGAACATTCAAACTTCCAATTTTTTTTAGGAAGAACTCACGCTCAAACAAACATGTTTGGCATGTGGGTGAACTAATCAAATCTTATGAAACTCTCACATACGTCATAGGTATCAAACCCATGGCGAAAAGCCGCAACAAAATGGAAGAGTGTCACGAACGCTTTGATCCTCTTCTTTTTTCTCTTCATTTCTCCTCTTAAACTCTCAACTAAAACCCTATCCGAATATTGGGATTATGAAACTGAACCTAAAAGGATTAGACCCTTAAAACTCACTAAAAATGAATTAAATACGAATCGGTATGGAAAAGACCAAAATACCCCTTACTATTTTTGGGTAAGTTTTCCTAACTGGACAAACTGACTTCAAAGGGCATATCTCACTCATCCGATTATGAAACTGAGCAAACTTGGAGGCGTTGGAAGATAATTCAAATATCTTTCCTATGATATCTTGTATAACACCTAAGGCATCCCGATCTAGGAGTTATGACCATTTGAAGTTGATCCTAAACTCATACTTAGCATAACTCTGTCAAACTTTCCAAATTTTATTTCCAAAACCGGTTTCTTTCAAATTCTAAGTTTTTATATCTCTTCAAAAGGCTAGGTGTTACATAAATAACACATTTCTATATAAACCATATTGTTAATGTTGGTATATATCCAAGTGTTTTAAGCAGAAATTACATTCCTCCAAATATAGCTAAATCTTTGTTATGAGAACAAAACACCCAAAAGAAATTTGGTATAAGATGCTCTATTTAAATATAGCGACATTTGTATATATGAAAACAACAAGGATCCCTTGTCACAATAGGTTCAGGGTAAGGAACCAAATAATTCTCATCTAGAAATTTGAAGTGTGCGGTATATTATCACTCCGCCATTACACAATGCAAAAAAATGTGTCCCCAAATAAGGTTGACTGAATGTTAGATTCTCTAACATTAGGGGAAGATAAGCAACTGGAAAAATATGTTATATATAATTACCGTTGGTATGATTCTCATTGAAGAGATAATTAATGTCAATTGTTAGGCGCATTCGCTTACTCTACGTTATAAACCAGTTATAAATGCTCTAGGAAAAAGTCCTTATTTCACATAATTATAAGCGTGATAGATAAATTGATTCGAAAGATAAAAACTTCTTGAAGAAGAGGAGCAAATGACTACGATGGTCATAATAATGAGACAAGTTCTTTAAAAAGAACACCATGCTATAACACTTCATAAAAGCTTGGCAAAGGTTTAGGTACTTGAAAATGATGAAATACAAATAGAGTTTGGCAAGTTATGTCATATTAGAGTCGATATCAAATAAATTGTGGACGATATATTTGTTATAATTTAGAGCGGAAAATAACAAATAGTGAAGAGGATCTTGATATTAAATCTGTCGCTGACACGTAAATGGTTGGCCAAAGAAAATACAATTCAAGTATATTTTATTTCATTTAAAAAAGTGATATTTTGGATTTATTGTCCATATACCAAACTATAATGTCAGTGGGGTACAAATAAATTATTATGTGATAAGTAAAAACATAAAATATAAAATACTCTTGTGCAATGGAAAGTAAAGTTTTTCTGCAGATGTCCTGACATTATTATGTGGAGATGTAATCTCCTAAGATGGATACAGTGAGGTTCTATCGAAAATATATGAAAAACATTAATGTGCATGATGAATGATTATCATGTCTATCTAGACACTAAATATTATATGAATATTCCTAAAAGGTTTAAAAAATTATAAAGTGATTATATTTGTCACACCCCGAGGCTATCCCTAGACACGGATACATACCTAAGATCACGAGAGACCCCAAGCTAACCATGCTGGCATATCACAAGCATAATAAAGAAAACTGAATCAATAAATATTGTGTGGAAGCTAAATCATATGAATAATATGATATGATGGGGAAATACCCATATACTATTTGAATAAATAAAATTTTTGAGATTTTGAATATAAATGAAAAGTCAAAATCTAACACTAGATGAATCTAACTATGTCTGAAATAAGCTTTTAAAATTAATAGAAGTGTTGGGACATGCCCTAACTAAATCTAGCAAACACTGAAAGCTAAAGACTAAAATGGAAAGAAAACATGTAAACTATACTCAAAGAATGAGGACTCACCACTAATGTTGTTGAATTGAAGATCAGGAACCGATCTCTGCGTGATTTGACTACTGAGGACCTAACCGACATCACAAGAAAATATAGCATAGAGTATGCGTTAATACTCGAAAGCTATAGATCATGCATGATAGAATAAAGCTTTAAAATAACATACATGAACACTTAATAAATCAATGATATAATCTCAACATGGTAAGGATACTGAAAATAGAATACATGACTAAATTCAATGCAATGACAAAGTTTATGACATGCTGAGACTGCATACTAAACTATATTGACAACGTAGTCAATGCAACGTAATCTGAGTGAATTGTGGGAGCTACTAATAATCGACATAAAACCACATGAGCTAAATGTAGAGTCTGATGTATATGTCCAATCGAGAGGACCCAATATACCCTTCCAGATGTATATAGGCATGCTGACGTGATCACTAAAATGATCCATAGAGGGGACTTACAACCTACGGGGCATGTAGTTCTGCTACTTGAGGGTGACTGACCCTAGCCCACTCGGTATTAATCTTCTCTCAATTAATTTATTAATTTAGATATTTATAACTAAAATCTTGTAATACTGGATAGCTCCAAATACTGACTTGCTAAGTGAAAAATCAACATTAATGTACTAATAATTAAACTTTCAGAACTAGAGCATATAGAACTGAATAAACTGACCTAGCATGTGCCATTCACTAACTAAAAGAACTACATAGCTAGGGTTCTAAATTTAGGAATGAATACATACAAAACCATACTAAAATTAAGAAAATTTGATTGGGAACATCATAGTAACTAATTTATATTGATCTGCTGAAATTCTAGAAACCTTAGGTCTAGATGATATTAAGGGAATCACAAATTTGAATAAATTCTAGGGACCTATTGGGCGAAACGAACCCATTAGTGAAATCCGCATACCTCGTGGTGAATCCCGCTGAAAAATCTTTTGATTTTAAGGCTGAAGGTAATGGAGACTCATTGCGTTCTAGGACTAGGGCTAGGCCAACTCTTTCTCCTTCTGCATTTTGATTTTTCTAAGTTTTTGGTGAATGATTTTCTTAGGGTAGATTCTAGTTAGGTTTCTAGGATTAAATTAACCAAAACTTCATAGTTTAGGCATTAAACAACTTACTTTAGGGTTCCAACACAAAGAAAAGAAAAAAATACACCTTAATTAACTGTTATCGGGGGCCACCAATGGATGGGACAGAAGAATCGTGGATGGACCGAAGGTTTGTTCTTGTCAACCATCGGTCGACATCTGGGGCTGAAAATGAGGGTCTGACCTACAATCGTGGACTACAAACCGTGGCCTGACCTACGATCTGTGGGTCCGGCCGTGGGTGGAACTTAGACGAATTTTCTGTGGGTTTCTGGGAAGGGTCACATGTAGCCATCCACGTACCAACGTCCAAGGGTAAACCTATGCCGCGAGTGGCATTCGTCGGTTGCACCTATACTTCTAAAATGTGTGTTTTGGTATGTTGTAGCATACATGGTGTTACATTACCCCCCCCCCTGGGAAGATTCATCATCAAATGAAGACTATACTAGGTGAAATGGAGAGAGAGAGAGCTGTATCTCCTACCTTCACACATTGGAAACTCATTTTTGACTTAACTAAGTTCCAAAAACATGAAAATAACATGAAAATGTTAGTACGACTTAAGGAATATGATGCCACGACTAAAACAGTAAGTGAATGACTAAAAACTGGAGTGGAAAGCTGGAATGAAATCGGAAGGAAAGAGATGAAGATACTTGGCCTTGATGGCTTCCTCTGCTTCCCAAGTACCTCCCTCTACAGACTTACTACTCCAAATAACTTTAACTAAATCGACTTCTTTATTTCAACCAAATGATTACGAATCTCAAATGATACCTTTTCATAAGTGAGACTATTATTCACAACCACACTTTCTAAAGGCACAATCAATGTTGGGTCACCCACATACTTCTTTACAATTAAATGTGAAAAAACAGATGCACTACTTCTAGTTCTTTTGGAAAATCTATTTCATAAGTCAGTTTACCAACCCTTTTCAAGATCTTGTAAGGTACTACTAGGATTGATCCTCCCTTTCTTGCCAAATCTCATCACCCCCTTCATAGGCGTTACTTTCACAAAAACCAAATCATCATCTTGGATCTATAACTCCCTTATACTTGCTTATTCATTGGACTTCTGGTGATTCCGAGCTGTCTTAAATCTATCTATAATGAGTTGCACTTTCTCCATAGCATCATGAACTGAATGTGGCCTTATAAAGGTTGCTTCACCTACTTCAAACCAACCTACTGGAGACCTACATAACTCCCATACAATACCTCATGAGGGGACATTTGAATGTTGAAATGACAACTATTATTCTAGGCAAACTCTAGGATAGGATGGTAGTCATCCTAACTACCCTTGAAATCAATCACACAAGCTCTCAACATGTCCTCTATGGTCTGAATGGTACTCTCTTCCTGATTATCCGTCTATGGATGAAATATTGTGCTATGATTGAGCTGAGTACCAAGACCATTTAAAATGACTTCTAGAAATGAGAGGTAAATTGAGAACCACTGCATGAGATGATAGACAAATGAACCCTATGCAACCTGACTATCTCATTAATGTAAAGCTTGGCATAGTCCTCCGCCGAATCTATAGTCTTGATAGGAAAAAAGTTCATAGACTTAGTTATTCTATCAAACAAACACCCAAATGGAGTCATGTTGTCTACGAATCGATGCAAACCTGTACAAAAGTTCATGTTTATCACTTCCCACTTCCAAGTAGAAATGTTTATATCTTGAGTCATACCTCCTAGTTTCTGATGTTCTAACTTGACTTGCTGACAATTGGGGCACTTAGCTACATAACCTACTATATCTCTTTTCATAACCTTCCACCAAAAGACTTCGCCACAGATCGCAATACATTTTTCTTGCAATTGGATGAATATAATATCTAGACTTATATTTTTATACAAGAATATGCTCTCTGAACTCACCCACCTTAGGAATACATAATCAACCCTAATAACGAAGCACACCATCTCTCTCTAAAGAGAAAACTTCAACTCTCTACTGATGTACTGTACCCTTAAGTTCAAGGAATATCGGATCACTGTATTTCTTTTCCTTTACCTTCCATACCAATGAAGATTATGACCCATTTTGAATTGTAACACCACCATATTATATGCTCAGAAGACAAATGATATGCTCAAATTATACCTCCCTAAATAAGTATAAGCGGCGTAATCAGGTAGAGAACCCAATTAGTAGGTTGGGATCGATCCCACAAGAAAAATGGTTTAGACTTAACTTCAATGTATGATTATATATATTTTGCCAAGGTTTTTCCAAAAAAAAGTAATAAGAAGGGGGCGGGGAGTTTGTGAAACAAGTTTCTTTAACACTTCTAAGTTAACAAGTAAGAAAAAGTAAAATTTGAGCCTCTTTATCATGTTGTGAGACTAACTAGGGTATATGTGTTCCCCATAGGTTCGTAACGTCATATCCCTAGCAATAAAAATTCTTCCTAAGTGTTTTGCATATAAAGTGATAAGTTTGAATCTCTAAATTCTTTGTCCGGCATCTAGAGAATATCACCCCATACCTTGGTACGGCTACGTGTATATTAGATACTAATTCCTACCTTTACTTCATATTAGACATCATAATCGATGTATGACTTAGTTATTACTTCACACAAATCGACAATAGCCTATTAGATAGTATCCCACTAAATCTATGTTGATAATTCTTTTCTTATTACTACCTCTTTGGTCCGGCAAGTAGCAACAAGGCTAGTTCTAAGCCTGCAGTCGTTAATAATACTTCTAAATAAAAGAAATATCAATACATGCAAGAACCTATTCGAGAATTACTTATTTTCTAAGTCTACTTTGTTTATTACCCATGGTTCCCACAACCCTAGTTGTGGATTTAGTTACCCATGCAAGCAAGATCACAATTCATAATTTTTAAAGAAGAAATCATGAACTTACTTCAACAATAAGAATAAACCTAGAAAATCAACTTGAAATTGCAAGATAAATCTTCAAACCAAATCCGAAGATTGAATTATTGCCAAATTTCGCAAAAACCAATCTTCACACAAAAGTTGAACAATACTAACAATGTCTAACCACAAAAATGAGGTTCTAATCCCTATTTATAGAAAAAATTTTCATAAATAAAAAGGAATTAAAATAAGGAAATTTTGTCCAAAAAGAAGACATTGATCGTTTATCACTACTCATGAAGCGTCGATGGAACGACAGTCCGTCGATTGCCTTTGTTAGTCAAAACTTAGAATATTTTTCTCTTCTTTAGATGACACCTTCTCTGAATCAATCGCTGCACAAACAACACGGTCCTTTGATGCACCTAAGGTCCGTCGGCCCTCCCTCGCTCCATCCTTATAATTTTTCCAACTTCAGCAACTAGAACTATCTCTGATCAAAACAACAGTCTACCAGTACGATCTATCGTTCAATCGACAAACCGTCATTCCCTTTTGTAGTTTCACACTTAGTCAGAATTCTCAGAGTTCCACTCTCAGCCTAAATTTCACATCAACGATCACCACCTATGAACCATTGATTGAACAACGGGCCGTCGATGGCCTTTGTAGGCCATCTTTCTGCGCTCTTTTCTAGCTGCCTTATGCGTTTTTGATTTGGACATCTACCCTGCAAAACAAATATAAAAGCATGTTAAAACTACTATGAAAGGGCTCTAGATATACACAACTCTTAATCTAAATTCATTGAAAGCATTGTGGAACCACGATACATCAACAACCTCAACTTAAATTCGCTGTTTTTCCTCAAGCGACGCACTATGACTCAAAACCACACTTGTACAAAAGTATACTCTCTTAAGCTTTTGCAATCACATTGCTATCAATCCTGACTTTTTCATTTTGTTAGTACATGCTTACTTTCTCAGTTTTGACAAGCTAAATCATGTGGATCACATCATGTCACAAACTCACCATGCAGTGGCACTACTTTTTTGCCTCTCATTAAGGTACCAACTTTCTTACACTTGCAACTAGTTCCTTTACTTCAAAAGAAATCCTCATTTTCCGCAGAGTGATTTTAAATTTGGGTATAAGGATCTTTGTTCAATACTCACACTAAGAAACAAGTACAAACATAGCTAGTACTCGTCGTCATAGGCTTGTCCTTATTTTCACTGCTTAGGTTCCCCAAATTAGATTATAGGATCACGATAGGAATTTCTTGGTTTGCAACGTAGGTTCAGGATAAGGTATGATACATATGGGTGCATTTCAATGAGTTTTTGCCCTCCTTGACATTACTGCTAAGCATCCTACCTCAGTTCATTGATTTTTTACGCCCTACTTTTCTTCTATATTCATCTTTGTCTTGATCCCATTTTTTCTTTTTGGATATGACTCATACTTTTTTTTGTTCAACTTTATCTTTTCAAACTCTTTTCTTTCTTTTCTTTTACTTTTATTTTCTCTTTCATTCACATTGATAATTTCACCAAGACACATCTTTCACTCACTTTCTCTTTTCTTTTCAACATTCAAATCTTTTCATACCCAGGGTTCTCACTCATAATAGCCACCCTAAACTCATGGATTTTCCATGAGATGAGGTACACGATACCCGAGGTCGGGTCAGGGCCAAGACGAGATCAATTTATGCATTAGCCATCCTCAACTTAGGCTTTTGACCTTAGACGAGGTGAACATGTCCAAGGAGGGACCGGGGCCAAAACATTAAACCGGCAGAAGGTGAGTAGGTGAGAAAACAAAATAGGTCTATTATAGGCTCAACAGAGTTTGATCAAAAGGGATAAAGCTTCCGTTTAGGTAACTTCATTTTAGGCTAGATGTTTGCTAATTTGAACAAGGGCCTATGATCCTTTCCTAGTCTTCTAATACAGATTCCCTTTGCAGAACTAATCGGGCAAGATCTAGCTAGGTACCAAGTGTTTGAACACTCAAAAATCCTCACACTCTCTTGACATCATGCTTCATATTTCATGTTTTTTATACTTTGTACAAATAATGACATGCCGTTTCAATAGAAAATTAATCAATATCTTGGGAAGAAACAACACATGCAAGAAAACCCCAAGAGAGGATTGTGTGTTGGGCTACTCAGACTTCACCCTAACACTAGCTTTCCATTTACCCTACCCCCAACAAAAGATCATGACATTGTCTCCAATGCAGAAAAATATAAGTACATGGTGGTAGGTGAAACAAACCTGAGACGTATAGCACCGACAATCTCTTAACAAGTGGCGAGCCTGGTTTCCTGGAAACCGCGATGATAGTACTTGGTCCACCCTCAGTGATGCCCACATCAATCTCCGCACTATCAGTGGTTCTTCTATCACCGATCACCAGTATGGAATTAGATGACCCAATAGCAATCTCTCGTGAACTAATCTGGCAGGCCTCCTCATCTACCAAAGAAGCCCTCCTAGAAGCTTCAAGGTCTGTTCTCTTATTCTTTCTCGCATGGGCATTATCTTCTGCATCAGTAGTGCGGATAGAACGGTGCCTCTTGTCACGACCAGGGGGCTCAAGTTGCGGCTTAACAGAAGGCTTGAATAAAGCGTCAAGCACTATGTCCTCTTCAGCTCGATAGGCAACACTCTCTGGTTCAGTCCCCCTCATCTCTAGAATGAAATCCATATTCACTCGTAGACTAGCCACCGCATCCTAAAGAGTAGTGAGGTCTATGGTAGGGGTTGATCGTGCTAACACCCGTAGCTCGAAGGCGTCAAGGGGCTGATAAACTGCCTGAATCATCTATTCAGCCTGCTGGGCCACCCTCTTCTGTATTCGATCCTCAGCCTCATAAATGGATTTTTGCATCGAAGGCGGTATGTGGGGAGCAGAGTGGCCATATGGGATCGATATGAGCTAGGGGCTCGACTGACAGCATGTGCAGAATGAGACGAGGTGGTGTCAACAGGCTCTTATGTAGCAGGGTTAGCCCCTTGGTCTAACTTCACAGTGTCCGCCAAGTTCTTACTCAATGAATGCATCTCAACTCTGAACCATCTCCGTGGTGCCGCTATATTGATATCATCATTGATGGGACCTATATCAACAGTCCTCATCAGACTACAGAGTGTATCACAGTGCAAAAGTGGCACTCCGACATCCCTTAACAAGTGGAAGATGAGGCAAGCGAAGGGGTAAGTACTATGGAGTTTTTGAAAGCCCTCTCATGGATCACCTTGATAAGCACCTTAGCAATGTCTTTTTCCAACCCTGCCACCAAGGCTGCTACCAACACCGTCCTATCTTAAGTAAGAACATTATCGGCATTTGTCGGCGATAGACGGTGTCGGACTACAAACTAGAAGAACTTGGCAATGAATGTGAGGGTTTCCTTCTTAATTAACCCTCAGGGGTCTAACACCCAGTAGTCCCTCTCAACATCAGTCGCTAGATGTTGAGCCTACCATTTCTTCATTGTCTCTCTTTACTCGGTGGTCCTTTGAAATGCACAACTTTTGACAGTCTCCCACATATAGTCAAATTCTTGAGTAAGGGGGTCCTATTGTGTCTCAGTGGTGGGGCCATATAGGAACCGGCGAAGGGCGGCCTCCGAGATTTCAACCCGACATCCCCAGACAAGTACACAGGTGAATGAGCCCTTTTTGTCAGGTTTCGCCTGCCTATCAATAGAGCCTTTGAGAGTAGCCACAAAGGAAGCGTAGAACTCCCTGACTACCTCCTCACTATAGGTACCTAAACTTTGCGATATCCGGTCTAACTTTTGCCGGTTAAACAATAAGTGCACCTCGAGGACCGTGTGCAAGCTCCCCATAAGAACTCGACGGCCTGCTATCACTAAGAGGGTCATCACCCCATTCCCGTTCAATATTTTGACGAACCTGTATAGCAGGTGCTGCCCATCGACGCACCACCTGTTGGGTTCCTCAGCAACGGGTGAACTCTTATAAGCTCGAGTTATAGGTGCAGACTCTGAGCTATCAACCTCATCAGACGAGGTTTGTTGGTCGTGACTCTGCGACCAAGAGGCTCGTTGGGATGCGAGACCTGAGGTAGTGTCCACATTTGACAAACATGATTGGGCTGACCCTTCTTCAGAAGCATATTCGGAGCCTGATTCTCTCTTAGAGCTATAGGCAGCCCCAGAAGATGAGACGGTCAGTGTGTGATCCTCATTAGACTGGGAGCAGTGACTACGCTGGAAACTACCTTTCGAGGTGTACCCCTAGTGACTCATGCAGTTGATAATGGTGTAGTGGTACCCGGAGGGACATATGCAGGATCTTTTTCATTGTTGGTGTCTTCAACCATCCGACGCGATAGGGCAACTGACTGGGATTTGCCCCGTTTGACAAAGAAGACATCCTTTTTGGGAGCCATGTGTACATGTAAAACAGTTATTAGTGTCACTTTAGCAATACGACATACTCGAAACAAATAGAGCAAAGAAAGGAATAGAAATCACAACATAGTTCAGTTTGTAACTTCAGGTTGACGGGAACTATCAATGATCCATCGATAGGGTCCGTCTTCTGACACTTAGAATTTTTTCAAATTATTCAAACATTGAAGTCCTCTAAGATCAAAATGACGGACGTGCAGAATGGCCCATCGATCAATCGACAGAACATAATCCACTTCCGTATTCTAACACTTAGAATATTTTTAGAAATCAGTAAAAACATGTTCTCTCAAGGAAACAACGCACGTGCAGAATGTTCCATCGATTAATCGACGGACCGTAGTCCAATTCTGTCATTTTAGACTTCAACAATCTTGAGGTGATCCAATTGACGGGCCTCATCAATGGCTCGTTGATCCATCAAAACTCCATAGACGGGGTCTTATACTGTTGGCTTGAGACAAATTTCAGGCCTTTTTTCAAGGTCCAATTTTTAGATAACTTTTTACTCAATAAAGTTTAGACTTTCAATTTTAACACCCTAACGACGACTTCGTCATTACTAGGGTTTTGTTTTCGAATAATATTTTGTTCTAATTAAGCCATAGTAGGAAACCCTAAGTCGGAATCGTCAGAAATTCAGAGATACCCATATTTTATATAGACATAAAGTGCTACACAACCACTCTCTATCATTCTGAGGGACATAACTTCATAAGTTTTAGCATGTAATTTTATATAATGTAGTCCCAAGGTCAAGAGCCACTTTCAGATTCCCAATTTCGACTATGAACGAGAATTCAAAGTTTTTAGTGAGATTGAAATACATTTCTGAGAAGTGGAGTGATAGTGTGCACTTGCAAACATTTAAGGACTTGCCAACGCGCCCGAACTCGATAACCTGCCGAAGAACAATGGAGAAAAAGAGAATTCAGGGAGGAGAGTGTTTGGGAATGGAAGGTTTCATACTTGGGAGTGATATGGGACATGGGAAGATGGTGGTTTTGTTTTAAAGGAAAGAACTAAAGGGAGAAGAAGCAATTATGGAAGGATATTTTAAAAGAATTTGAAGGAGGGAATGAATTTGAATCATTATGTCATTTAATATTACTAGCTGATCGATCGGGAAACTTGTAGTTTGGATGTATGAGACCGCGTCGAGAGTCCGTAGGTTAGTCGACGGTACGTCGACTAGAATCGTCATTTGTTTTTAGACCTAAAAATTTTAAGAGACATACTTGGGATCTACGGACACCATCGACGGTCCGTCTATTGAACGACGGCCCGTCGATGGGATTCGTAGACCTATGCACCAGACCATTTTCTACAGTTTTTTTTGTTTTGGTCCTTGAACATGTAACACCCATTAGGCCATTCTTTTTGTGTTTTTCTGGACACTTTGAGACACGTACCCTACACTAATATCTAGACAACACTAGCACATAATAAAAAATGAACTTATATTAAAAACAAAACGAAGCAAGAAAATATGAATATTTCTACAAAGAAAATAAAACCTATCATTGGCTAGAGGATAAACCTTACGTTGCCTCTCAAGAAGCGCTTGATATAACGTCGCTGCACGACGTAGGCTCCTTGATTACTCAGACTTCATCAAGGTGACAGTCCTCAACCACTTCATGGACATTCTCCGCATGTCCTGGTAGATCTTAATCCTTTATCAGTTGACTGTGAACTTTGCTCCCTTCATATTCTCTAACTCAACCGCTCCATGTGAGAACACTTTAGTAATGAGGAATGGCCCTGTCCACTTGTAATTTAGTTTGCCCGAAAATAAGTGTATCCTAGAGTTGATTAGAAGCACCAAATCACCAACCGCAATGTGTCGCTTTTCAATCCTTCGGTCGTGGTACTTTTTCATCTTCTCTTTGTAGATGACTGAACTTTCGTAAGCTTTGAGGCAAAACACATCAAGATTATTCAACCTATTTAGTCTTTGTTCCGCCGCTTTATTCCAATCCATCTTCAGTTTGTTCATTGCCCACATTGCTTTGTGCTCTAACTCGACCGACAAGTGGCAAGCCTTTCCATATACAAGTTTGTATGGAAACATACCAATGGGAGTCTTATAGGTAGTCCGGTGAGCCCAAAGAGCATCATCAAGACTCCTTGACCAATCCGTTCTTTTAGCATTCACCGTTTTCTCCAGAATTTGCATAATCTCTCGATTGGACATCTCAACTTTCCCGCTAGTGTATGGATGATAAGGAGTAGTCACATTATGGCGCACCCCATATTTATCCAACATCCATTTGAACAACTTATTAAAAAAGTGAGAGGCATCATCACTAATAATGTCCCTAGGTGTGCAAAATCTTGAGAAGATATTCTTTTCCAAGAACGCGGTGATACCCTTTCCTTCATTGTTAGGAAGCGCTATAGCTTCCATCCATTTACAGACGTAGTCAACAACCACAAGAATATACTTCATCCCATGAGAACTCATAAGTGGGACAATAAAATAAATGGCCCATACATCAAATAACTCAATCACCAGAATAAGATTTAACGGGAGCTCTTGCCTCTTCGAAATTCCTCCATCTCGTTAGCATCAATCACTTTATTTGGCAAACTCCTGAGCATCTTGATTAGTGGTTGGCCAATCGTTCCCACAATGCAAAATCTTATGCACAGTCCGAATACCACTATGGTGCCCACCCACCAGGAGTGACATGACTCCAAAACACTCAACATCTCAACTTCCAGTACACAACTACGAATAATCCCATAGGCACAACTCCGGTATAAGTATGGCTCATCCAAAAATATCCTTTGCACATCATACATGATTTGTTCTTATGATGGAAAGACAAGTCAGATGGAACTATATCACTAGAAAGATAATTTGCAAAATCTGCAAACCATGAAATCAAGTATTGAGAAGCGGCCAATACATGTTCATAAGGGAATACATCATCAATTTCAGCCTTTTCTCCCACTTCACTCTTAGATTCATCCTCTAACCTAGACAAGTGATCGACAACTTGATCCTCAGTCCCCATTTTGTCTTTGACCTCAAAATCAAACTCTTGCAGTAATAGCCCTCATCTAATCAACCTTTGCTTTGCATCCTTCTTCGCCATCAATTACATTAACGCGGAGTGGTCTGTATGCACTATGACCCTCATGCCAAGCAAATAGGAGCGAAATTTTTCGAAAACAAACACTGCCATAAGAAGCTCTTGTTCGGTTACCATGTATTTCTTTTGAGCTTCATTCAGAGCCTTATTTGCATAGTAAATGGGGTGAAGGATTTTATCCCTTCTCTGTCCCAATACCACACCAAGAGCAACCCCACTAGCATCACACATCACCTCAAATGGTTTACTCGATTCTGGGGAAATAATAATGGGCGCGGACACTAACTTCTCATTAAATTCTCCAAATGATTTCTGACAGGATTCATCGAAATAGAACTTACATTCCTTCTCGAGTAGCTTGCACAAAGGATGTGCAAATTTGTAAAAATCCTTAATAAACCTCCGGTAAAAGCCTGTATGTCCAAAAAAACTTCTTACACCTTTTATAGAGATGAGTGGAGGAAGCCTCTCTATAACTTCAACTTTAGCTTGATCAACCTCTGTCCCTTTCCCTGAGATGCGATGGCCTAACACTATACATTCTTTCACCATAAAGTGACAAATTCCCTAACTAATAACTATATTACAATCCTCAC
Organism: Solanum pennellii; assembly: GCF_001406875.1. Classification (NCBI taxonomy): domain Eukaryota; kingdom Viridiplantae; phylum Streptophyta; class Magnoliopsida; order Solanales; family Solanaceae; genus Solanum; species Solanum pennellii. The sequence continues at coordinate 39,531,006 of NC_028637.1, read as the reverse complement.
ACCTTTTGAGCACCTCATCTAAATTGCTCAAACACCGATCCAAGGAGTATCAAACCAAACAGAAGTCGTCCATGAACACCTCAATAGTGTCCTCAACCATATCTTAGAATATCGACATCATACATCACACGAAAGTGGCCGGTGCATTACAAAACCCAAACGACATCCTTTTGAATGCGAATGTCCCATAAGGGCAAGTAAGAGTGGTCTTATCTTGATCCTTTAGGGCAATAGAGATTTGATTGTGACCTGAATCACCATCAAGAAAACAATACCATCCTTTTCTTACGAGTCTATCTAACATATGATCCATAAAGTTCATGAGAAAGTGGTCCTTTTCAGTCCACGCATTCAACTTCGGTAATCAATACAAACTCTCCATCCGGTCAGTGGCTGCATTGGAGCCAGCTCGTTTCTCTCATTAGGCAGCACTGTCATCCCACCCTTTTTTGGCATGCATTTAACATGGAACACCCAAATACTGTCTGCAATAGGATAAATGACTACGACATCCAACCACTTGATGATCTCCCTTTTCACTACCTGTTGCATAGATGAATTCAACCTTCTTTTATACTCATTACTTGGTTTGTGATTGGGCATGAGTTGGATTTTGTGTGAACAAATTCTGGGGGGAATCACAATAATGTCCGCAATAATCCAACCAATGGCTCATTTAAACCTCTTCAAAACCTCCATTATACACTGTACTTGTTGCTCATTCAAATCTGTTGCAATTATTACAGGTAAAATTTCATCTCTACCCAAGAACACATACCTCAGATGAGGTGGTAGAGACTTAACCTCTAATTTTGGAGCATCCTCAATAGATGGTTTCGCGGGTGGAGACTCGTAATGCTTCATATCTAACTCTAGTTTCTTTGGTTTTGACCAATATTCATTTCGTTCAGGTGCAGCCACTAAAGACCCATAATCTTTAATACCATCACTTTCAAAATTCATGATCACTGCCGCTAGTGCCTCGATGCCTAGTCTCTCTTCAATTTGTACCTCAAATATATCTCAACCCTATAGGATATAGTTGTATAAAGAAGATACCGTGTGGAGCTTATCACTGTACTTCTTGGACCTACATATGTTAACAGTTGCTTCTTTATTGTTCAACCTAAATTTCATCTGCCATTTTTCATATCAACCAATGCATGCCGGTGGCAAGGAATGGCCTCCCTAGAATAATGGAACCTTCAAAATCAATCTTACACTCAAGAATCACAAAATCGGCCAGAAATATAAATGACTCCACTTTCACAAGCACATCATGGAATATACCAATGGGCCTTTTCACTGTTCGATCAGCCATAATTAACCGCATTGTAGTAGGCTTTGGGTCAGCCAGGCCTAACTTCTTATAAATGAAAAGAGGCATGAGGTTTATGCTTGCACCAAGATCACATAGTGCTTTAGCAAAGTGTAGCAACCCGATTATACATGGAATGGTGAAAGCGCCAGGATTTTCCTTTTTCTGCACAAGAGACCTTGTAGTAATAGCACTGCAATGCTGCAGTTTGTCATCATCCTCAAAACTCAATGATATTTTCTTTGTCACCATATCCTTCATAAACTTAGCATAACCGGGCATTTGTTCCAAAGCTTCTATCAAATGGACATTGATGAAAAGTTGTTTCAACATTGTGATAAATCACCACTATTTACCTTCCTCAGTCTTCTTCACTAATCTCTGAGTGAATGGTGGTGGAGGTCTGGGAATGGGGACCACTTTTTGAGACACCTCTGCTTCTATCACTGTGTTGTCCACCAACTCTCCACTAGTCTCTACAATCTCTTTGTATTTTCTCATATCATCTTCTACCACAGACGACATAGGTGGATCAATGATTTGCTTATCACATTAATTAGTGAACTCCATGAAATGCCCATCATTTTTAGGATTTTGGAAGGTGTTTCAGGGAAGATTGATAGGTTGGCATGGATTCACAGTAGTAGACAATAGAGTTATCTATAACTCAAGATGTTTAATCAAAATCGTATATGCATCCGCCTTTTGTGAAATATTAGCTATATCACCTATCATGTCCTTGGCATGCTCATCACTAGTATTAAATCTCCTCATTTTTTATCATATCCTCAACTCGGACCATACTACCTCCACCGTCCCTAGGAGCAACTTTCCAATTTTGTAGGGGAATATAGGGACCACTCTGATCATTCCTATTACCATAGTTACCCTAGTTGAAGTTTTTGTCGCAGTTGTAATTTCCATCTTAAACATATTGGCCCTCTTAATTGTAGTTACCATAGTTCTGACCTTGATTTCGTTGACCTTGGTGCCGATTATCCGGATTGGAGCCTTGAATGTTTTTCTGAAAACCCCCCGTCTGCTTATTCACAGGATAGTCATATTCATCATAATAGTAGTCATCTACCGATAGTTGTGGTTTAGTCAAATAGTTCACCACATTTACCTTTTTTGCACCTCTGCTCACATGTTTCAAAACCAACCCTAGCTCATACCTCATCTGTGCCAACTCTTCACGCATCTCATCTGTTGTTGGGTTGTTTGTAGCTTGTACTGCAAAGGTGTTTCTCCCACTGTCCGACTTTCTAGTGCTCCAAGCCTTGTTTTTGCAAGATATCTTCTGCAACTTCTGTGTGATCTCTGCATATATGCACTCTCCATAGGAACCCCCTCAATATTTTTGAGTATTGCTTTTTTGTGATCATCTTGAACCCGATAGAAGTACTATTTCAATGACTCATCATCAATGCGGTTATTTGGGAGGCCTTTCACGAAAGCTGTAAATCTGTCCTAAGAGCTACTAACCGACTCCCTCAGAAGTGCCATAATGTTGTTCACTTAATCTTTATGGTCGAACTTCTTGGAAAATGGGTAATACCTTGCTAAGAACGCATCTCTCAACTGATCCCATGTATAAATAGAGTTGTAGGGAAACTCAGTAAACCATATGGTGGCATCTCCTATTCATGATAGAGGAAACACTCGCAACCTGATGACATTCATATCCAAGTATGGCCTACCCACACAACTCTTATAAACAAACCTCAGTTTTGCTATGTCAGCATGAGGAACCTCTGATGGCAGTCCCGACAATAAACCCCTCACAGTGAGCATATGCATCAAACTACTTGTCACCATCAATGTGTGCCCAGGTGGCAGAGGGAGTAGGACAAGAGGTCCATCCGAGATAGCAATGTTAACGTTGCCCCTATAGTAATCCTGAGGTCGCGGTGCTGGGAGCTACATCCTCAAAGCATTCTCCAATTGATTTTCAACCTGAACTTGATTGTGTTGTTCAATAGGTAATAGAGGTTGATGGATTTCCCTATCACCTAGATTGGATAGGTTCTATTGATTTTCCATCTTTCGTAATGTACAGTTATGCTCGTGATCGAATGGAATGAGTGGTTCTCCTTGGCTTCGTGTACGTGACATACACTAGAGTTAGACCAGAAAGACATTAAAACAAAAAAGAAAAAGTAAAATCAAGAAATCGTTGACTAAGTGTCAATAACGTATTTTAGGTTAATCTAATAGCAAGATTCCCCAGTAGCGGCGCCGAAATTTGATACGCTCAAATTACACCTCCCTAAAAAAGTATAAGTGTTCGTAATCAAGTAAAGAACCCAACTAGTATGTTGGGGTCGATCCCTCAAGGAAATGGATTAGAATTAACTTCAATGTACCATTGTATCTCTTTAGCCAAGGTTTTTCTGAGAACAAGTAATTAGAGGGTGGGGTTTGTGATACAAGCTTCTTTAACACTTCTAAGTTAACAAGTAAGCTAAAGTAAAAATTGAGTATTTTTATCAAGTTGTGAGACTAACTAGGATATATGTGTTCCCCACAGGTTCATAACGTCGTATCCCTAGCAATATCAATTCTTCCTTAGTGTTTTGCATGTAAAGTGTTAAGTTTTATATTCTAAATCCTTGGTCCTGCATCTAGAGAATGTCACCCCGTACCTTGGCCCAGCTACGTGTGTATCAGCTACTAATAATTACCTTTGCTTCATATTAGACATCATAATCGATGAATGACTTAGTTATTACTTCAAACCAATCGACACTAGCCCGTTAGATAATATCCCACTAAATCTATATTGATAATTATTTTCCTATTACTACCTCCTTGGTCCGACAAGTAGAAACAACGCTATTTCTAACGCGTGCACTTGTTAAAAATACTTTTAAACGAAAGAATTATCAATACATGCAAGAACCTATTTAAGAATTGCTTATTTGCTGGGTCTACTTTGTTAATTACCCATGGTTCCCACAACCCTAGTTGTGGATTTAGTTACCCATGCAAGCAATATCACAATTCATAATTTTTAAAGAAGAAATCATGAACTTACTTCAACAATAAGAATAAACTCAGAACATCGACTTGAAATTGCTAGATAAATCTTCCAACCAAATCCAGAAATCGAATTATTTCAAAGTTTGCAAAAACCAATCTCCAAACAAAACTAGAAAAATACTAACAATGTCTAACCCCAAAACTGAGGTTTTAATCCCTGCATATAGAAAACATTTTACTAAATTAAAACGAATTGAAATAAGGAAAGTTTGTCCAAAAACGCAGCACTGATCGACAACCACTACTGACGGTCCATCAATAGAATGACGGTCCGTCAACTACCTTCGTGAGTCCAGACTTAGAATATTTTTCTCTCATTCGGGTGGCACCTTCTCTGAATCAATCGACGGACCAACAACAAGGTCTGTCGATGCACCTACGGTCCGTCGATGTTTTCCGTCGCTCCATCCTTAGATTTTTCCAACTTCGGATATTGGAACTATCTCTAATCAAAATTACGGTCTACTAGCACGGTCCGTCCATCATTTAATTTAGTTGTTCCACACTTAGTCAAATTTCCCCGAGTTTCTCTTTCAGTTTGAACTGCACAAGGGTCACCACCTATGGACCGTCGATTGAACGATGGGCTGTCGATGGCCTTCGTTGGACGTCTTTCTACACTCTTTTCCAGCTGCCTTCTACGTTTTTGATATGGATGGAAAAAAAATATGTTAAAACTACTAGAAAAGGTCTCTAAACACACACAACTCTTAATCTAAATGCATTGAAATTACCGTAAAACCACGATATATCAACAAACACCTAATAGAGCAAGCATGTGAACTTCCTTCGCTAGTTCCTTTTTTCTTCCTCTACATGTGCTACACTACCAAGCGATAGTCTACCTATGAAATCTGCTAATATTGGCCTTACCATAATGGTAATTCACACTCATATCATAGTGTTTGAGGAACTCAAGTCATTTCCTCTAGCGAAGATTCAAATTTTGATGGGCGAATAAGCTATTATGGTTTGTGAACACATATACGTTAACACCAAACAAGTAATTCCTCAAAATCATAAGTGCAAACACCACTCCTGCAAGCTCGAGGTCATGAGTTAGGTAGTTCTTCTCATGCACCTTAAGTTGTCTAGAAGAGTAAGTTATAACCTTACTTCTCTGCATCAACACACAACATTGGCCGACGTTGGATGCGTCAGAATAGATCACATAACCAGTTGAACCCTATGTTAGAGTTAAAATAGGATTTGTAGTCAATAAAAAGATAACGAATAAGTTTAAATACTACTTGAACACAATGTTCATTAAGTCCATGAAAGTTGCAAGAGCATTGGTTAGTCCAAATTACGTAACTATAAATTCATAATGACCATACCGAGTTCTGAAAGAGGTCTTCAGGATGTCAATATCTCTGACTAAGAGCTGATGATAACCATATGTGAGGTCCATCATTGAATAATTACTAGCACCCTCAATTTGGTCAAACAAGTCATCAATTCTCGGGATGAGATAGTTTTTCTTGATTTGTGACCTTGTTCAACTATCATAATCGATGCAACTTATGAGAGAACCATATTTTTTTCACGAACAACATTGTTGCACTCATGGGGAAATGCTACGCCTGATGAAACCTTTATCTAGAAGGTCTTTGAAGTCTTCTTTCAATTCCTTAAGCACGGCTGGAGCCATTATGTAAGGATATAAATAGGTTGTGTATGTGGAAGGAGATCAGTTTCAATGTTTATTTCCCATTTGGGAGGAACTCTAGGAAAATCTTCTGGAAACACTTGTGGAAGCTCGTTAACTACTAGAGTTGACTCAAGTGTTGGGGTTCCGAAACTTGAATAATTAATCAAAACTAGATGATAGAGATACCCCTTAGAAATCATCTTTTTGGCCTTAAGGTAAGAAATGAATCGACCCATAGGGGCTAAGATACTATCTCTCTATTATAAGATTGGTTCGCCTAGAAACTGAAAATGAACAATCCTAGTTCTACAATCCATTGAGGCTAAACTAGTACCACTTTACTCTAAGTCCATGCCTAGAATGATATCGAAGTCTACCATATCAAGTTATATAATATTTAGTGAGGTTACTTTCGAGAGATTATGAGAGGGAAATTTCTATATATTCGTCAAGCTATGACTAGGTCACCTAAGGGTACTGAGAGAGATTCTGGACAAATACTAAAGTTGACTGCTATATAAGAAGTTACAAAGTAAAGAGAGGCCCCTAGGTCAAAGAATACATAAACATCTAAGTTAAAAACTCATAACATACCAATGACTACATAAGGAAAATCATCTCGAACCTGGCAAGCCTGAAGAGAATACAACATATTTTTGTGCTGACTGCCACCTGTACAAACGAGTTACCCTGTTATGTCGGGCGACCTGTTGGTGCTGCCGAAGTTGTGGATTGAGCTCGACCATTGCTACCTCCTTGAACCTGTATAGAATGACAATCTTTAAACATGTGACCAGATTGGGCACACCAAAATCATCATTCCTTTCATGCTAGACACTCGCCTGGATGGTTCTTGCCACACTTTGGAAAAGGTGGGTAGGTTATGTTTCCTAAAAGACTCCCGTGGTACTTAGAGCCTGATGCCCTACCTTTTTGATCATTTTGAACTTGGAGGATGGAACACTAGCTAATGAAGATACTGGAGCTGAAGTCTTTTTCTTGAATGGCGAGCCATTTACACCGCCCAATTTCTATTGAGAGTATTCATAGGTGCAAGTTCTAGTCTTCTTACTCTCCTTAGTTTGTTCCCTAATCTTGTCTCCCTCAACCACTAAGCATGAGTGATGAACCTAGAGATGTTCATATTTTCAAACAACATAACATTCTTAAACTCTGTTTTCACTAGAAAGGATACCACATAAATGAACTTGTCCATTTGAATCATGGAACCGGCAACCATGTGAGGAGCATTCCTGTAGAGTTGGGTCAACTTGAGTCCATACTCGTTGATTGTGATAGAACCCTGCCTCAAATTCTTAAACTCCTGAGCTTTGTCTCCATCAACTCTCTTGGGAAAATTCTATTCGGAAAGGTCTCACAAAAGCAATTTGAAGTTGTAGGAGCTGCATCTCTACGCCTGTTCTTTCTATTGAGTGTACAAGATATCCTCTTAATCGGTCTGAGAGGCTTTAGGATACTTGTAGATATTTTTCCCAATGAAGAGACCTTAATATACTGATTAGTGAAGTATTTCTTTGAGCGCCATCTAATAAATGTAACCGTACTTAACATTTATTATTGATACAAATCCAACTTGTCAAAGTAGTTTGTAGAATAAAACAAAAATCCAATTTTTCCAATGATAGTTACTAAATTGAACCTCAACATCAAATTATATAAGAACTGTAGTACACTCCTTATGAGATTCAACGTCAACCTAGTTGAGTTACTATATTTTTCAATCGACCACTTAAATCCCGTACAAAAATATAGTTTGAGAGATATTAAGAAACTCCTTAACAAGCGAGTTATGAGCGATGACATGAGCATATATACAGTGTCGATCATCCTAGTTTCAAGTAAGAACGGGACTTGGCATATATCTGTTGACTGTCATGCCATAAACAAGATCACGAAAAATTACATTCTTGATGAGTTGAATGATTCAAGCATCTTTTCTAATACATATTTCCGGAGTGGTTATCATCAAACTTAGATTAAACTCAGAGATCAGAACAAAATGACATCAAAGACCATATGATTTGTGATGCATTTTGTTAAAACTAATGCCTAGTACTTTGAATGTGTTTTCCATTTTATATGTTGCATGCACCTATGCTTATTCAATTAATGTTTCTCTCTTCACAACATTATTTCTTTTGTTGATGTTGCATACACATATGTTATAACTTGTATTTTATGAATTTGTATTTATTTGTTCTATGTTATGTGAACTCGTAAGAAAAGGCAATCAAGTAGAACAGTGAGTTTAGTTGTTTTCCCCCTTCCCTCCAAGGTATTAATTTTGGGTTCGATACACTTATCGACGAATAATTTAGGTTTTTCAGTTCTTGTTGCATTTTGTAAGGGATACAACCTATTTCACAATATATGAGCTAAATAATCTGAAAAATTTCATCACTTGTAGATAGTTTTATTGTTTTCACTTCAAAGGTGCAAATATCTGTGTGTAAAAATGTACCTTTCAAAGAGCTTAAAAGTGCAAATTTTTTAATGTGAAAATTTTAGCATAAGTACATCTTTTTATCTTAAAAGCGCAACTTTTTAGTACAAAACACAGCTTTCAAATGATAATAAAAATATTTTCTTGAAGGGGAAAACGTGTTTTATATATTACTAGAAATGTGGTCTCTTAGGCCTAGAGAAACCATGTTAAAGTGTGTTACACAAGGATTTTTCCAAAATGGATGTAGACGATTCAAATTATTTGTTTCACAATAAGACCAAAATGAGGGACAAAAAACACCAACCCAAAGTTTCTACCTTGTGTTATATTTTAATAAATTATTCTATTTTACTAAAGTTTATAATGTCATAATAGTTTCTACCTTATACGGATATACTATTTCTAATATCTATGCACATTTGTTTTATATATGTTACTTATTATATGTTCTTTCTTTTTCTATCTTTCATTAACCACATTTATATTTTTAAGAAATCATTTTTTTACCATTTTGAGGGGCAAAAAACACCAACCCAAAAAATAGGAACATTTGTGCGAATGACTCTCTATAATTTCAAAGGTAAAAAGAGAATAATTATGCTAGAGTATAAAAAACTAAGAAAATGTTTTCCTTATTGGAAACAAAATAATATTTTTTTCAAAAAGGTTTGGGACTTTGGGTTACGGTGTATTAGATAGTTTTGTTTGATAAAATTTCAATTATTCAGCACTCTTTCACGCCATCTATGTTCAGATTTTAAATGTATAATTCATAATTTATTTTAAAAAGTAAAAACAAATGGACAACAGAAAAACTTTGTTAGTCCTAAACTCTATCTAGGATAGTCTACAATATAAGCTTTCTCATTTAGAAATAGGAACAGAGGCGGACTCACATGCACCCGATAATATTTTTAAAATTTTAGTATATGTGTATCGAGAGTCTATCAAAAAATATAGTATATTTAATTGTTCACCTTTAAAATCAAAAGATGTTTGGGAGCCCTAGTTTGAAGTCACCATTTTAAAGTGCAACAATGTGGATTCCTATCCCGCCAAAGCTAGTACTTTTTGGGCTTTTAAATCGGATTTTTCTTTAAAAATTATATATTTTAAAAATTATCTTTATTAACCACTCGTTTTTGTCATCTCATCAAGTCCCAGCCTTAACCTTACCATTGGTATCCCCCCACCCCCCCACCCTCCTTGTTTTCAAATTTTTGGTTCACCTCTAAAGATGGTATTCACAATTTTTAAAAATCCTAGCTATTTATTTTTTACACCCCTATAAACCGTGTCATGACTCAAATTACGGAATTGTGTGGACACGTACCCAATTTCCTAACTAGTTAGGCCAACCCTTATCTCCCAACCAAAAACATGCGGAAAATCAGTTATAACTGTTTAAAAACATAATATAACGAACACATTTTTAATGTCAAACATTAAAAATCTTAACACCATTATTAATTAAATAATTGAATCTTAAATAACGACTCATTCCCACGACCTAATCTAAGCATGTACAAGATATTATAAACAGAATAGGACAAGAAAACACAACTTCTGTAAGCCGGAGATATGCAGGACTTGAGGTTAAGTCTTTGCCGCTTCAGATAAGAAAATTCTAGTGAACCAGCAAGCCATCTGCACCCTAGAAGTTATGATATAACAGCGTACTGGTGTGGTACCCGATCAAGCAAAGCACTCAAGCATCCAATTTCACGTCATCAAGTTAAACATGCCTGAAGATCAATCAACAAATGCATAAATATAACTCAAGTATACCTCTAAGCAACCATAACCTATGAATTCCACATTCATTACAACAATGAGCAACCTCATAAGAAAAACTAAGCCCTCAAAACTACACCCTCATGCCCTTCAGATGAAAAGTTTATCCCTACACGGAGTAATTAAACCTTATTCCTAGACTACGAGGTCATTTAGTTCTTTTAATGCTACCTGCATTCACATATTACTTTGTAATTTCTCAAGTAAGTCATATCAAGAAAAACATTCATCAAGGATTCATACAATCCGATCAATACACAATTAGAACTGTTTTTCTTGAATGCAATGTTTTATCTATCCAAACATCGTGTTCCAATGCCTAATTATGATTCTCCCATAAAATTTATGTTATACACACATTTTCTAATCACAGTCTGTTGCTTATAAACTATAGCCTTCCTAGATGTTAAGTTGTTGCTATGGAGTGCACGAATGCTTACCTTGATATTCTTTTCCAGCAAAATTTAGAGGAGGCTTGTGATTAGAGAGTCAAGCCTTAGGGTTTTTCTCATGGTGGTAACTATAGGGTACTTTTAAGATGGGACCACCATTTTGAACTTGGACAAAAATGTAAAAGAGGGAAAATTCCATGTAACAACCGTCGTGTGATCGGTGACATCAACAAAGACACAACCTCCAATGCAAGTGTCGAAGATCATACCGTAGTATAGTAACCCAACCAAGGGTTGGGGTCATTTCCACATGGAATGGTTGTGAGAATTAATACAAAAGTAAAATCTAGTTCTAACTAGTCATATCGAAAGACATTATCGAATAAAAACATATTAAATCAATGGGGGCAACACAAGCGTCAACTACCGATGGGGGATTTTGTCACATGTAAGTTAAAGAACTAAGTTAACAAAAAGTACTAAATATAGGAGAAGGGGGACTCTTGGGATGTGATAGGAATACGGAATAAACAAAGTTATAGATACATGCTTTTGATAGAAAATTCATAGAGTAATTGCGACTTGGCTAGACTTTAAGGGGGATAAGCTCTCTCTCGAGCAACTTACCCCATTTCAAATGGGTTCCTCTTGAAACCCATTTGCTGCATGAAGCACGGACTCAACCTTAACACATTCATTTCTCGAGTTGAGTGTGTGGTGTGATACTAGGGTTCACTCTCTCAAGCTGAATGTCATGTCGACCCACTCCCACCGGCCATCAATTTAGTAGTCTTAGTTTTTCAACTACAACCTCTGTTGTGCGGAATTCGAGATAATACGAGAATATATAAATGCGAAAAACAAGACAACAGATTTACGTGGTTCACTAATAAATTGGCTACGTCCACGGGGAAGAGGGGGAGCAGTTTTATTATGGAGAGGCAAAAACAGAATACAGAATAGGGTTTGCCATAGCGTCTATATATAGTGTTAAGCTACGCCCTAACGGGTCCGATTCAAGGCATTCAACAAATCTCCACCTTGACTTGAATTCTCCGAATAGATTCTTCAGACGCACTATGATAGTGCAAGGCCTCCCCCTCTTCCTCAGAATTGCCCCGCAGGGCAATTAACAGCTTCTGATGTTGAGCAAGTCCAAACAGTGTTGAAACATGCTCCGTGGAACCGGCTTTGTGAACATATCAGCAGGATTATCAGCAGTTCCTACTTTCTTCACCTTGATTCTCTTCTCACTTCTCAGAAAATGATACCTTACGTCAATATGCTTGGTTCTCTCATGATGGACTTGATCCTTGGCTAGACAAATTGCGCTCAAACTGTCACAATACACCGTAGCCTGCTCATGATGCAGACCAAGATCACTAACCAGCCCTTTCAGCCAAATCCCTTCTTTTGCAGCCTCTGTCAAGGCCATGTACTCCGCTTCCGTAGTAGACAAAGTCACTGTAGGTTGCAAAGTTGCCTTCCAACTGACGACAGATCCTCCAAGGGTAAACACATAGCCAGTCATCGATCTTCTTGTGTCAACATCTCCAGCATAGTCAGAATCAGAATAGCCAGTAACCAAGCACTGAGTATCACCTCCATAAATGAGACCAACGTCAGATGTACCTCTAAGGTACCGGAAAATTCTCTTCACAGCCTGCCAATGTTCTCTCCCTGGTTGTCCCATGAATCTGCTCACTACACTGACTGCATGTGCTAAATCTGGCCTTGTACAGACCATAGCATACATCAAACTTCCTACGGCACTGGCATAAGGGACTCGTGACATATACTCCTTCTCTTCTTCTGACTGTGGAGCGAACATGGCAGTGAGATGGATATTGGCAGCACCGGGGGTATCAATAGGCTTAGATGAAGACATGCCAAACCTCGCCAAGACCTTCTGAATGTAGCTTCTCTGTGACAAGAAAAGTTTCCTTCTCTCTCTGTCTCTAATGATCTCCATCCCTAGAATCTTCCGAGCGGCTCCCAGATCCTTCATCTCAAACTCAGCACTAAGTAAACCCTTCAGCTTCTGAATGTCATACTTCTTCTTTGCAGCTATCAGCATATCATCTACATAAAGCACCAGATAGATGAATGAATCATCCTTGAGCCTATTGTAGTAGACACAACAATCATATGAGCTCCGAGTATAGCCCAACTTCACCATATAGCTGTCAAACCTTTTGTACCACTGCCTTGGAGACTGCTTAAGTCCATATAAGGACTTCTTCAACTTGCAGACGTGATTTTCCTTCCCTGGAACTTGGAAACCATCCGGCTGAGTCATGTATATCTCTTCCTCCAACTCTCCATGTAGAAACGCTGTCTTCACATCAAGTTGTTCAAGCTCCAGATTCTGATGTGTAACTATCGCTAGTAACACTCGGATGGAAGTATGTCTGACCACTGGTGAGAAGATCTCATTGTAGTCCACTCCCTCTCTTTGGTTGAAACCTCTGGCAACAACCCTGGCTTTATACTTGACTCCTTCTGCTGGTGATATCCCTTCCTTCTTCTTGAAAACCCATTTGCAAGTAATAATCTTTCTCCCCGAAGGCTGTATGACCAGATCCCATGTCTGATTCTTGTGTAGGGACTCCATCTCATCTCCCATAGCGGCAAACCATTTTTCAGAATCAGAACTTAAAATGGCTTCTTTGTAAGTAGACGGCTCAGATGTATCTACCTCTTCAGCAACCTGCAGTGCATAACCCACCATGTCCTCAAAACCATACCTCGTAGGTGGCCGAACTCCAACCCTCCTTGGCCGATCTTGAGCTATACTCCGATGGATATCTGATGGCATAGATTCTGGAATATCAGTTTCTGTCTGTGGCTCTTGATCCTCCTCTTCAGGTTCTTTCAAATCGCTCTCGTTCTGAATGACTTGAAACTCCACCTGTTTATCAAGACTCCCAGTTTCTGACGTAGTTGTAGGCTTCACAATGGTTCTAAGCAGAGAACTTTCATCAAAGACAACGTTCCTGCTCATAATAACCCTCTTTTCTGCTGGAGACCAGATTCTGAAACCTTTCACTCCATCTCCGTAGCCCACAAATACTCCCTTTTTAGCTCTTGGTTCTAACTTACCTTCACTGACGTGATAGTAAGCCGTACAACCAAAAGCTTTCAGATTTGAATAATCAGCAACTTTTCCTGACCACATCTCCATAGGTGTTTTGCACTGTATGCCTGTATGTGGTCCGCGGTTAATCAAGTAGCAAGCTGTACTAACCGCTTCTGCCCAGAATCTTCTATCTAGCCCAGCATTAGAGAGCATGCACCTTGCTCTCTCCAGAAGTGTTTGATTCATCCGCTCAGCTACACCGTTCTGCTGTGGTGTATTTCTGACTGTACGATGTCGAGCAATCCCTTCATCCTTACAGAATTGATCAAATTCAGACCAGCAGAATTCCAGCCCATTATCAGTTCGCAACCTCTTGATCTTCTTCCCTGTTTGATTTTCCATCAAAATTTTCCACTCCTTGAACTTCTGGAAAGCTTCACTTTTATGCTTCATCATGTACACCCAAGTCATCCTTGAGTAGTCATCAATCATGGACACAAAAAATCTGCAGCCTCCCAAAGACTCAACACGGCATGGACCCCAGCAATCAGAATGGATATAATCAAGAGTGCCTTTTGTTCTGTGAATGGCCTTTGGAAACTTGTTGCGATGTAGTTTTCCAAAGACACAATGTTCACAAAACTCTAGGCTTTTAACCTTATGACCAGCAAGAAGATCCTCCTTTGACAGAATTTGCATCCCTCTTTCACCCATATGACCAAGTCTCATGTGCCATAACTTAGTCATATCCTCCTGGTGAACTTCTGACGATGCAACATGGGCTGAACCTGTAACCGTGGAACCTTGTAGAAAATACAAAGTACCACGCATGACACCTTTCAGAATCAGATTTGAACCCTTCCAGACCCGCAAGACTTCATCTTTTCCCGACCAGCTGAATCCCTTGATGTCCAAAAGACTGAGAGATATCAGATTTTTCGTCATCAATGGAACGTGCCTGACCTCGTTCAATGTGCAGAAGCTACCGTCATGTGTCCTTATCTTGATCGAGCCTGTCCCAACCACCTTGCAGACAGAACTGTTGGCCATCGAGATGCTGCCTCCGTCTATCTGCTCATAAGTCGTGAACCACTCTCTCCTAGGACAGATGTGATAGGATGCCCCAGAATCGAGAACCCACACATCTGAATGATGAGTGTGCTCATCCGCAACTAGGGCAATGTCTTCTTCAGAATTGGTGTCTTCTTCAGCAACAGCAGCAGAAACTGATTGTTTTTCCGATTGCTTCTTCTTCTTCGGACAATCAAATTTCCAATGTCCCTTCTCCTTGCAGTAATTACAAACATCATCTGGCTTTGCACCCTTCGACATCGGCTTATTTTTCTTTCCGCCGTTTTTCCTTCCCTTTCCGCTACTGGTGAACAGACCGGAAGGCTGTATGTCCGTACTTGTGCCGTTAGCCTTATGCCGTAATTCCCTGCTATGAAGGGCCGATCTGACTTCTTCCAGCGACACAGTATCTTTCCCAACAATGAACGATTGAACAAAATTCTCAAACGACATTGGGAGAGATACTAACAGAATTAGGGCAGCATCTTCATCCTCGATCTTCACATCGATATTACGCAATTCTAATAACAAAGTATTCAATTGCTCTAAATGTTCCCTGAGTTGTGTACCTTCAGCCATTCGTAAACCGAATAGACGTTGTTTCAGAAGCAGCTTGTTGGTTAGAGATTTTGTCATGTACAAACTCTCCAGCTTCAACCACAGACCAGCAGCAGTCTCTTCATCCGAGACCTCCGGGATGACGTCATCCGCGACACACAGCATGATCGTCGAGTGCGCCTTTTCCTCCAGAATCGCCATCTCAGGAGTAACGACGGCGTTCTTGTCTTTCGACAACGGCGCCCAGAAGCCTTGCTATTTCAACAAAGCCCGCATCTTGATCTGCCATAAACTGACACTGTTCCTCCCTGTGAATTTGTCGATTTTCACGTTCAAAGCAGACATCTCGAATTCTCCAAGAACACCGATTAACAGAGAGGCTCTGATACCAATTTGTTGTGCGGAATTCGAGATAATACGAGAAAATATAAATGCGAAAAACAAGACAACAGATTTACGTGGTTCACCAATAAATTGGCTACGTCCACGGGGAAGAGGGGGAGCAGTTTTATTATGGAGAGGCAAAAACAGAATACAGAATAGGGTTTGCCATAGCGTCTATATATAGTGCTAAGCTACGCCCTAACGGGTCCGATTCTAGGCATTCAACAACCTCATTAGATTCATCCACAACTACTAAACGAAATTACGATCAAGCTACAAATAAACTACCTGAGAGCATGACAAAATAACTAATGTACATAATATTCACAAAAGCACACCCAGGTAATAAGGGTTTTATCTAGACATGAAAAAGAGATAGAAATTTATACCAAAAGAACTTAAATTCAAATGGGTATGAAAAGTTAAGTCTTGTTACAGGCTATGAATGAAGAATCCAAGAGACCCAAGTCCAAATCTTTGGTGATGAAACCCTATGAGTCTTCAAGTTCTTCTCCAAAAATCCTCTCAAACTTAGAGCTCAAAAGCTGATAAAATATGATAAATGCTAGAAAAACTCTACTAATGTTCTACAATAGTCAGATAATAATCAATCCTAAGCTAAAACACTCAACAAGTATTTAAAGTTTTCAAAAATTAGTGTTGCAGTGGATCACTCGGCATAGTTAGTCAAAATCACCATCAAATAGGCGATTCACCTTTTGTTATCTTCATAGCCGTCTTGCGCTTAGTCTAAGCTTCTTCGTGTTCTCGATCACTGGGGGACAACGACTGCTTCACAGAACTTCTCAGTGATGTGTCGGCTGCTCCTTTTCGTCGTTAATTTGATCCTTTCCTTCAAAGCTCAGCACACTGGAAGAAAAGTCAATCTTAAAACCTATCGACGATTCTCCAAGTGGATTTGGCGATCCTCAGGCCTTTATTTATTCATTTTTTCATCATTTTTTTTCCTTTTTGCCCAGTAGAGTCCATGCTTTCCCTCAAACTCAAAATACCTAAAAATCAAGGTTATTCATGAGTAATTGAGACAAAACAATCATTTAACAACACCATTTCTATCATATAGCTCTAAATGAGTCTAATTTGTGGACTCCTCAGCACCCCCAACTTAAGATTTTTCTTATCCTCAAGTAAAAATCATGTTTGGTAGTTCAAAAAGTATGTCTGAAATAGCGCTACACAAGATTCAATCATGACCGAACACAACAAGACTCCATTTATTTATGCAAGGATAAATTATGTACCCAAAGATTCAAGCTGTGACACACGATTACCAAATATTCTCAAGCTCACAATACTTGTTTCAAATGCAAGTTCAAGCTCAACAAAAGCATTCAAACTCCCTCATACAAAAGATTATTCCATTCTCACACACATGGTGAATAATCATTAAAGGCTCAGGAATCATATACAACGCTCACTCTCACAAAGGAGAACATAATGCATGCTTTCACCCATAAGTTTGTCCTAATTTTCCTATCAATATTTGTTTCAACTTTATCAAGATCAAAAAGGTCTTTTTAAGGCTTGTAATGGGGATGAGTGCAATGATATGGACACTTAGGCTCAATCACTATGATCCCCATGAAATGTGGCACTCGCCACACTTCCTTTCCTTTACTTTATCATGTTCATTAGTGCTCACAACTCATCCCTTTTTTCATTTTTCCTTAATGTGCCAAAAAACCCCTTTTTCTTTTTGCAATTTTCAAATTTATTTCACAAACCCTTTCTTTTTCATTCCTTTTCTTTTTCTTTGTCCTCTTCTTTTATATGGAGAGGTTTCATTTTTCTTAACACAATGGATAGACGGAATCCTTCTTGCACTTTCTTGACTTGCATCATCTTTTCATCACACCCTCAACTAAGGCTTTTAACCTACATTGGTTGTTCTATTAAGCACAAACTAAGTAGACTAAGGGCAAATGGTTAAGAGAGGTTATGTTTTTGTCAAGTTTCATCGAAAGAAAGATAAAGCTCAAGGGATCCGAAAGAGGTTCACACATTCGCAAGGTAGGTCACAAAAAGGTATATGTCAAATTGGCTCACACTTTATAAAATTGTCTAATACCTTATCAAGAGAAAGTCTTACTTAGTCAACAGAAAATTTTAGGTGTTATCATGCATGGGTAAAGGTAAGCTTATCAGACAAGGTATTCGACACTAAAGTCAAACAAGACTCCACACTTTTGCTAGTATGCAACAGTCATTACAAGATATTCGATATGACAATTGTCTAATCACGATGAGATGCAAAGAGTTCACATATTATCTATTCAACTTCATTTGACCTTGTTGTAGTTGTATATTGTTCGTTCAATTGAAATCACTATTAAATTCATTGGTACTAATCGATATCAAGACTTATATTTTCCTAAGAATAACCACGTTTTAAAGTACATACCAGAGGTGGCGGATATATATGAAAAATTAAAAAAATTTGAAGGGCCAAAATCATTTTTTTCAATTATAATCTCAAACATCCACAAAGAGCATAAAAAACATCATTCGAAACAGAACAATCAAAATATTTTCACATAACATAAATAAAATAGTAGTCGCACACAAGGTGGGCCTCACCCCACCACAAATAAAATGATGTTTGTCCTCAAATACATATAAAAGTATCAAAATGTAATATACAATAAGAAAGAGAAAGAGGCGATGAGAAGTCCTATCTATGTAGTATCTCCATTTGTCAGGGCTTCAACGCCTTGTGTAGCAATTTGTACATGGTCATCAGTTTCCGGAGTCTCATCAAAGGAAGTAGTAGTGCCAAATCCACTAGGAACTGTTGTGGACGTTTCAGCTGGCGATATCTGTAGCACCTACGACACAACCATCTCCACCAGATTTGGCAAGTGTCTTAATATCCCCTCATCTTTTCTGTCCATCGTCTCATCCTCATTAATAAATTAAAGTCGATACACTTAAGATAGTTTACATCCTTCTTCCAGTATGCTGCTTAGGCTTTCAAAGCTATCACCTTAGAATGTCGCCCATGTTTTCTCTCACTAGTTATGACTCTCTCATTCAACTCATAAATAGAACTCCGAGGAGGGGTGAATATATCAAATATGGCACTCTCGACTCGGGAAGCCTGCACGTCAGCTGATTGGGGAAAAAGCCCCATTTTAAGGATCATTGCTTGAGTAATCTTGACGGGATAGTAGGATGAAGAAATACATGGGGCCTTGGAAGAAGAGGAAGGAGCATATGTACTTGAAGGACCAGCGGCTGTTGTTGGCGAAGATACCTCTGTAGGTAATGATTCAATGTCAACATCCGGAGAAATGACTATCTGGAAAGCTCTCTGTCTGTCCATATCATATTGTGGGTACTCAGCCTCAACGCCGAATGTCAGTAGAGGATAAAGGTGTGACCTCAATGTCCATCCCAGTATCATGGGATACTACATCTCAATGAAACAACTACGTGATCAATACAGCAAATGGTAGAGAAGTACGACTATGCTTGGCCTTCAATACCCATCTCCTATAAAATCACTAGTCCTAGATCAATGTATCTCTGCCACATGATCGATCCAAGGCAAGCCCCTTTTGGATGGTGCAAAATAGAATCGTTATGGGATGACATTGTCGTGTTGTTGATGAATCCAATCAAGAACGTAGAAGCAATGGCAGGTCCCTCTTATCAATAGGGATCCCATCATCCATCCATACCAGAGTAGTGTGAGAAATCTGAGGGGCTAACCAGCCTTTGAGGTCGTCTAGGGACTGAACACTAGGTAATCCCTAACATGGAAGTGCATAGTGTAGAGGTTTATCCAATACAATGTTAATGTACTCCCTATTGTACTCAACTTCCTTTCCTCCAACCATGACTGAATTTATTGATCGAAACTTGTGGCCATCTTCTTGTTCTTAGGTACCAACTCCCCATAAGCTATGTAAAATTTCATAACCCAAGAAGGAACGTAAGGGCCTCAAGGCTTTGTGAACTTCTTGAAGTCATGGTAGTGGAGGGTGTCAAAAACATCGGGATATTTTCCCTCCAGGTCCTCTCTGATAGAAGCTTCTCTTCTAGAAAGTTCTGAACCCATTTACCTTTCATTTGTTTAGCATTCTAGGTCGAGGAACCATAGGGGGTGATGGGCCGGTGGAGTTGCCTGAGCTGGAACTGAATTTGATTCAAGAAGGGTGGTAACTAAGGACGTTGTGGCAGATTTTGATTGGATCTATCCCATCGCTAATTCTTTAGTTTGATCAACGGCTGGATTCTTCAAGTTAAGATAAGTCTGCTTCAATAGATATTCCTTTCCTAATTATGAGCTTTTTCATTTTTCCTTTGTCTCTGGGTTTGAGTTCTTGCCTTATGTTTTCTGGGATGTTTGATCCCCCCTCGTTTATCTTTATGCCTTATTTTTGTTTTTGGGTGGCATGGTTAGATTGGTAAGAGTTTACCTGCAAAATATCTAGAAAATTTAGGAGAAAACCAAGAATAATTGTAGAAATTCTATTGTGGATAGACTTGCGGATCAAGTCAGCGAGTCGCCGAACCACTTTGGCAAGAAAAATCAGTCTCGCCGAAGGGATCGACTTAAGGATTACAACAGGTTGGCGATAGGAAAGTCTCTACTGCAAACAACTGACTTTCTCCGGTGAGCAAGGGTTTACCCGTTGATATTCACAGTGACTAAAGTTTCAAGAAAGTATGCAAAGGGCGATCAAGAGTACTTTCGGCGAGTCGGTGAAAGCTTAATGCCAGTCTCCGAGTGGATTTCAGCTACCCACAAGTTTCTCGTCGAAAGTTACAGATTCTCACATCATATTTGATCCAAAATTAAGGGGGAGATGTAAATATTTGGAGGATTGCCAAGCAGTTCAACGATCTCGACCCAGCTCACTGAATTACCCGATGTGCCTATTTTTATTCATCTTCTCGAATTCAACTTGCACTCATTGAGAACAAAATCAAAGCACGTACTAATGGAATTCAAACAAGACTCGTACTATCCATCACCCAGGGTGACTAAGATTTTCCCAGGTTCTTGCCATTTTTTCCATTTGACAATATTTACTCCTTTAAAGTAGTGTCACCCACTCTATCATTGATCCATTTTTATCATTTAGAACCAACATGTGTTACTCAGGCTTTACCTGAACATCTAACAACATGCAAGCACAACCCAAACAATTCCATTTATTTAGAGACACCAAAATTATGGGCATTTGATGATAAAAACATTACGGACAAGCTTTTCTAATTACAAATAGGCATTCAAACATTATCATTCTATCAGATAGGACCAACACATAACAATATGATACGATTATTGCAAATGAGTAAAAAATTTTTAAGAATAAATTTAGGGTTTCGAGAAACTAATTATTTGTGTCGACTAAAATGTGATTAAAAATCTAGGCGGCAATGTAATCGCACTCCAACCATTAATCAATAAACCAAAATACTTGTAAAATGAAACAATATTGAAATTGCTACCTTGGTGTAACTTTGTGAAGTTTGAAAGCGAGGAAAAGTGAAGAAGTTCAAATTCCAAGACATATGGCCATTATATACCATCCAATTAGCGCTCATTCGGTGACATTAGTTACACTCGCAAATCCACTCGGCGATTCTCTAAGTGGTCAATTATCTTGCCGAGTTTTACAGGACCTTCAATTAACATGAGGATCCATACAGTGTTCATAGTCGAGTATGGTGACAAGTGGGCGATTCACCGAGTTATCATTTTACTCGTCATTCTGTGCTTTCCAAACTCTCTATGACTTTATACATGCACCACTAACACACCATTATTTATAAAAGTAAACTAAAACATTTAAACATTGGATTGCCTCCCAAGAAGTGCCTTAGTTAACGTCGTGGCACGAAGTAAGTCTTTTTCTAACTCTGCGATATAGGGGTTAGACCTAGTGTCACTAGGTAACCCCAATTGTTCATTTGGGTGGAAATTAGGCACTTCACGACTCATGAGCGTTCTAATCAACTGAATAGATATAGAGTGAGAGCAAATCATCTGATGCAACACAACAATAATATCCTTCATTTCTTCTAATACTCTATCTTGCACGAAGATTTTTTGGAGAATGATTTGCAGCATATTTTCTATACGACTGTTCTCAGTGTATCAACACTTGTTTTGATCATGAGGGGGTAGGTACCTCCTTTGACTCTTGCCTAGTTTTCTTTCTTTGATATTTTGGTGGCCAAGCCGTTCAGCTGAGTTAACAGAGCAGTTAACATGAAGTCACTGTCGACTTCTTGATTTGCCTCAGCCGACTTACCACCGCTCCCATCAGTCATGATCACGGTGTGTTCATACAACAACAATTTAAAGGAAAAATAAAACAAAAAATAAATTTAGTAAAACTACAACTAACAAGAGAAAAAATTCTATCTAACTTAAAATTCTCAAGTGACACCACTCCCCTGCAGCGACACCATTTTTATAGGTGACATCATCAAAGAAATAACTGGCAATGCAAGTGTCGACGACGTACCGTAGTATAGTAGTTCAACAAAGGGTTGGGGTCGTTTCCACAGGGAGTGATTGTGAGAATTCATAAAAAAGTAAAATCTGGTTCTAACTAGTCATAGATTAAGATATTATCAAATAAAAATATATTAAATCAAAAAGGGTGACACAAACGCCAATTATTGATGGGGATTGTTGTCATAAGTAAGTTAAAACAGTGAAGTTAACAAAGAGTACTAAAAGGGGGATTCAAGTGATGTAATAGGAATACGAGATTTAATGAGATTATTGGGTACATGATTTTGATAGAAAATTCATAGTGTAATTACGCTAGGAAAGACTTTAAGGTGGATAAGCTCTCTATCGAGCTGAATCTCTTGTTGACCCACTCTCACCGGCCATAAATTTAGCAGTCCTAGTTTCTCGGCCTCTCTCTCTAGCAAGTTGGAAACACATATATGAAATTATATTTGCAACTAAAACCTCATTAGATTCATCAAAAACTACGAAATGAAATCAAAATTAAACTACAAATGAACTACGAGCAAACAAGACCCAACAACTAATTTACACCATATTTACAAAATCACATCTCAAGAATTAGGGATTTAGCTAGACATGAACAAGTGAAAAACTTTTACCAAAATGATCTTTCATTAAAATTGGTAAGAAGATTTAATTCTTGGTACATGCCAAAAATAAAGATTCAAAGAGATCCAACTCCAAATACATGGAGATGAAACCCTTTGAGTTTTCATGTTTTTCTCCAAAGACCCTCTCAAACTTAGAGCTCAAAAACTGGTAAAATTATAAAAACTAGAGAAACTCTAATAATGATCAATAATATTTTGATAATAATATATCCAAAGCTAAAACACTCAACAAAATTTATAATTTTCAAAGATTAGTTCTTTACTAGATCACTCGGTGTAGTTAAACGGAATCACCGATCAAATCGGTGATTCGACTTTTAGTAACTTAATTATCATCTTGCGCTTAGTCTAAGCATCTTCATATTATGGATTAATGGGCGATAAGGTACTGCTTTGTGGTACTTCTGGTGATGGCGACTGCTCTTTATAATCGCCATGTTGATCCTTTCCTTTAGGGCTCAGCTCATTGGAGCAAAAGACGATTTTCTGATTTGTCGGTGATTTGCCAAGTGGACTCGGTGATATTCCGGCCTTCATTTCTTGTTCATTTCATCCTTTTTGCCATTTAGTGTCCATCCTTTGTGTCAAACATAAAATATGTGAAACTCAAGGTTATTCTTCAGTAATTGAGACAAAACAAGCATTTAAGAACACAATTTTAATCAAAATATAGCCCTAAATAAGACCAATTTGTGGACTCATCATCAGGTCTTACTACATGGGTGACCCAATGACCCGTAATACCGTAATAGATGCCTATGGACCTCCATGGTAGGTTACACTAAGGAATCCTAGGGGTGAAGTTCAATCAATGGTTAGATTATAAGTAGAGACTGTCTAGAGCTAATAGGTTACAAATGCTTATTAAAGGTTTACTGTGGAGGAGGGGTGTAGCCCTTCACTCATTTGTTCTTTATTAAAAGTGGACGGAGGGTGTATGTTTGTGCGAGCACACACACAAAATATTAAAAACATGAACTCCTAACTTGAATATTAAATTAGTATAATATCCCTGACTTAGATTGTGCCTTTTTCGATGAGCTTTGACTTCTCCCATACGTTTTGTCTATTTCAAAGGGTTATTATTTTTTGATGAGTTGTCACTTTCTTAATAAATTTTGACTTTCTCAAAGGGTTGTGACTTCTTGAAAAGGTCACTTTTTCTATGGGTTATGATTTTTCGATAAGTTGTGACTTTTTTACAGGCTTTTTATTTGTCGATTAGTTGTGACTTTTCCAAAAAGTTGTGAATTTTTCAATATGCTGTTAATTTTCCAAAGGGTTGTAACTTCTTGGAAAGGCATGACTTTATAAGATACAAAAATCATTTGTTAATACTATCCTTTGTTGACTATAAATAGAGGGGCTTCCTCTCGTTTTTCAACCACTTTTTTTTTATCTTCTGCTCTTCTTCTTGAATTTTAAAAATTTTAGCGTGATTTATTGCCGTTGAGTGAGTTGGAAGTTTAGCGGAATATGCGGTACCACTATTATGATGAAGTAAATCGTTATATCCTAAGATGGTACATTACATAACCTCAAGTACTTGAGGAAAATAATTTTTTATCTAATAATTATTTTGTTCTGAATATATACATTAGTGTGTAATGTTTTAATATATGAGGTTACATGATTTGGTCTAATTCAATTTACTTTTGTTAACAACTTTTCTTGGATGTAAATATTTGCCTCCGAATAACTTTTTTAAAATTGATTCACTTAACAATAGTGAAATTATGTGAATACATATGATTCATTAAACTTATCAATTACAAAAAAAATCATATTCAGTAATAAGGTATAAACATTCTCATTTTGTCCCTAAACCAAATTTATTTAAGTACGAAATTTATTGGAAATACATTTATTGCACATTCGTCATGCCAGGAGCCTATACCCTGAGCGTGGCTGACACTCGATAACCATTGCTGGCCCCAAGAGAAACCTTTCTCAGACTTACTTACTCAGCGAAGGACTTAACATAACAAGATAATCTCAAAAACATAAATTTAAGTAGGTATAAAATATAGCCAAAATGGCAATTGAAGTCTTTAAATAAAATCTGAAATGAAAATGTAAAGACAACTGAACTATTAATTGTCTATGAAGTCTCTAAAACAAATATGGATGTCGAGTTAAAACCCCTGATCATCGTAACAATGCAAAATACTAAAAGCAATATAAAAAAGGGTCCTCCGGGACGCAAGGAGGCTCACCAACTAGCTCTAGAGTGATCACTGGATAAACGGTACGCTACGTGATGATTTTGGTTACCTGCGTCTGCATCATAACACGATGCAGGCCAATTGGCATCAATATCTTGAATGTACAAGTACGCAAGTTTGAATGCTAAACATAACATAGGCTTGAAAAGAATTTGAAAGAAACACTTACTTTGTCTCTTCTCGACTCATGAATAACTTAACTCAATATAAAGAAATATAACACGTATAATATATACAAATCTTTCAAAACAGCAGGAAGCAACTTAGTTCGTTAAAGAAATGCAATATAAAACTCAATTGTACTTGTATGATAAAGTAATATATTTTTCTATGAGAGTTTCTCCAACTGAGAACCACCACTATGAGCCTAAGTGGTGATACAATGGCTTTCCTACACTGCTAGAACTTTCATATACTTTACCGTCATATAGAACGCTTAACTTAGTGGATCCACTAGCCTATGCTAAAAGCAACTTAAGGAGTCATCTAAAAAGTGTAATCCTTAAATACCCATGATGGCTACATGGTTTGTGGAGACTTGAGTTAATATAAACTCACATTGCCATATCGTTCTCAATACTACTCTGTTAATATATTTAGCTCGTATGTTTTTAAAACAAACTTCTTTCTTTGGTTTGAGATAATTACTCAAAACATATCTTAAAAAACTCTATTGGAATCGATGTTTACTTTCTTTCTCAATTATGAAAATATTATTAAACTCTTTGGGAATACATACTACCCATATACTTCGTTGAAGAAATGACTTCAATCTTTACTCTTTATGATTTACTCCACTTAAACTTTATGTCTTAACACAAAGTTAAAAGCACTTGCAAAAGACTTCTTGAAAAGACTCTAACAACTTCCTAGACTTGATTCTTAACTTTCCTTGAATTTGGATTTATGGATTCAAGGTTGTAATTCATGGTTCTGGATTATTAGTAAGTGTTAATAATTCATGTAGAGTATTTATAATTAATAGGTAGTGTCAATACACATTAGAAAGATTTAACGGACGGAATGATGAAAATTGAGTGAAAAAGTTTATCCGGGCGCGACGAGGCCATGCCATGCTAGCTCTATTTGACCAGGGCTAATTCCAGGTGCATGCATTGCAAATGTGCCGCCCCATACCCGTTGGCGCAGATGGGGAGCGCTGCGCCTGGCCCTCCCTAGGTGTGTCTGATGAATGTTTTAACTAATTTTCTAATCCCATATCGTGTTAATTGATTTCTTTTCTTAATAATTCCTTAGATTCAGATGCTCAAAACATTTACGCTAGAATCTTATTCAAAACAATTCTTAACAACGCTAAAAATCCTCAAGGAAACCCATCAATCACATGTAAGTTCAATAATGAAAAAATAATTCAAGGACAGAACTCAAGAACAGAAATGTTTAACTCTTTTTAGATCAAAAATTGTTGAATTAAACATTATTGGAGCGTGGGTGAATGGAACCAGTGTTATGTCATCTCACATACCACGTAGGGATCACCCCTTGACGAAATCCAAGAGTAATTCATGAAGATCTTGACTATTCTTGCTTCCTTTATCCTTTATCCTCTTCTTTTCTCTTCTTTCCAAGCCCTAGCGTGAAACTTCAACTTTTCTAAACTGAAAAAAATCTTGTCTTACCCCAATAAACCTTTAAAATGAATTAATTAAGTTGGGTAAGAAAAACACCAATCTACCCTTAAAAAATCCGGATTAGATTTTCCATATTCGAACAACCCAACACCCAAAGGGTATAACTCATTCATATAAACTCAGAACCACGCAAACTCAGCGGAGTTGGAAAGATCATTCCAAGAGATTTCCTACCATATCTTAAAGTACCCTTTAAGTCATCTTGAGATTGAAGTTATGACCGTTTGAAGTTGACCAAAAGCTCAATGTTTCTCTACCTTAACAAAATTACCTTATTTTCTTTCTTTCCAAAAAAAAAAAAAAGACCGTTTCCAATTATTTAAATTTTTCTAGTTATTTCAAATTGGTAGATGTTACAACATTAATACTTTAGTTGTAACATTCAAATACTCGTAGTTATTACTAATTATTACAAACATTCTTCACACTCTTTAACATTCTTTAGTTATAATATAATGAATTATTATTACATCAATAATTTTGTAGATTTCATATTTTCTTTTATTAAGTTTTGACCAATAATTTTCAAATTATTACACCGCCCCTATATATGTTATAACACGATGTTGTTATTTTTCCTTGGATGAATCATGCTTGATTGAATAAATAGAAAATCGTTTACAAGTATATGAACTACATCTTTGTTGCATGTAAGATAAACAGGTGAGTATATATATATGATTTCACATATAAAATATATTATTTAATTTTAATA
The DNA here is from genome assembly GCF_001406875.1 of Solanum pennellii. NCBI lineage: Eukaryota > Viridiplantae > Streptophyta > Magnoliopsida > Solanales > Solanaceae > Solanum > Solanum pennellii. The sequence goes on along the minus strand of NC_028637.1, from coordinate 39,503,527 downwards.
TTTCAAGGAAAAAAAGGAAACCGTTCTCAGTTAACCATGGGCAGACAAATAAGTTTTGTTGATTTATTATTCAATCAATCAAGAAGTCAAATATGAGAGCCAACAACAAGAAAGTCATCTATTATGTTATAACTTATAAAATAAAACTTAATATACAAATATTAGTTCTAAAAATAAAATGTAGTTGTTCTCTTCACATTATTACATGACACTAAACGGTTTAATGTGTTATACATGTGCAAAGCACATCTGGTTAGATGACAAGGAAAGTACACTACAATATCCTCTATACAGTAATATTAGTGAGATACGACTAATTACATGATTTAACCTCATCAAATTGAAATAAATATATGCATTGTTGCATTTAACTAATAAAAGTTTTCATTGATCATCTTCATAGATTTGCGTGAATAAGATATATATTAGTTGAAGCGCTGTCAAAATATGGTTTTTGGGGGTGGAATTTGTGGCGTCAACATCGGGTTTATCGTTTTTCTAATTTCTTCTCTCGCAGAGTTTGAATGAGTACCTTTTGAATTTACAAGAAGCAGAAGAAGAATTAGTACCAGTGTATCAAACCGAATATTCAGGTATCGAACTTGGTTTATTTTACATTGCATCATATCTGAATCTACTAGTTTCTTCATTATTTGTAACAGTTCTTTACTTGGGAGGTTGGAATCTTTCTATTCCATATATATTTGTTCCTGAGATATTTGGCATAAATAAAGAAGGTAATGTCTTTGGAACACTAATTGGTATGTTTATCACATTAGCCAAAACTTATTTGCTTTTGTTCATTCCTATTGGAACAAGATGGACTTTATCGAGGCTGAGAATGGACCAACTATTAAATCTTGGGTGGAAATTTATTTTATCGATTTCTCTAGGTAATCTATTATTGACAGACTCTTCCCAACTTCTTCACTGTAAAAGACCACAATATCCTATATTCACGACATGTCTCAAACAAGAGGAAAAAAAAGCATAAAATCTTTTTTATAGATATTCAGCATATGCTCCCTATGATAACTGAATTCAAAATTATTGTCAACAAACAATATGAACCGCCAGATATATCGGCCAAGGTTTCATAATTACCCTGTCCCACGCAAATTGTTCATCTGTAACAATTCAATACCCATACGATAAATTGATTACATCTGAACATTTCCGAGGCCGAATATACTTTGAATTTGATTAATGCATTGCTTGTGAAGTATGTGTGCGTGTATGTATAATAGATTTACCCGTTGTTGATTGGAAGTTGGAAACTGATATTTGAAAGAAACGATGTCTTAATTACATTATTGATTCTAGAATCTGTATATTTTGTGGTAATTGCGTTGAGTAATAGCCAAACAAATTGTTTATCAATGACCGAAGATTATGAACTTTCTACGTATGATCGTCACGAATTGAATTATCATCAAATCGCTTTGGGTCGCTTACCGATGTCAGTAATTGATGATTACACAATCCGAACAATTTTGAATTTCCTCAAATTAACAATGAATAATCCATTAATTCGATTCAAGAAAATTACGAATTAAGAAGGCTTAGTTCGGATAAAAAATAATGAGATTTTTTCTTGGGCAATTAAAACTAGTGGTTTCTTAATGAGACTCCAAGCTTAATTTAGAATGAAAACAAAACCAGTTCAATATTTGCAAAAGGAAGGGGTATTTGGTAGTATTAAAGGCTTTTTCATTAGCGAAATCTCTTTCTACCGGCACTTCAAAGCATTTTTGTACGCCAAACAAAAATAAATAAGTAATAAAACGTTAGAATAATTTGAATGAACTTGAAAAAATTATTCAATTATTATCTAATTGAATAATTTTTTCAAGTTCCCTTTCCTATTTGATATTGATTAGCTCACCAATCCATATATAACGAAACTCTATTCGATTTTCTGATTGATATAGAAAATAATAGAATTAGGAAATCTTCTATTTACTATTCACTGAATAATAACTTTTTTGTTGACAAAAGAATAAAGACCATTTCTATTCCAAGGTGGGGAGTTTTATTTTCCCCATCGACCTATTTCTAATATAAAATGCAAATAAAATTTTATATTTGCTTGTCTATAGAAGAAAGTATATAAAAATCTTTTGTAACGACCTGTTTAGTCGATTCGAGCAGCAAGATTATTTTGATAGAAACTGGCTGAGTCGACGGAACAGTCGACGGACCGTCATGGTCACGACGGACCGTCGGGGGTCATCGTTCCAAAACACTTAAACTCTGAAAATCTGGGTACTGGGATCAACTCTCTGAACTTCACGACGAAACTGCAGTACGGACCGTCGTAGCCACGACGGACCGTCACAGACCTTTTACTGAAATTCAGTCTCTGAACTTTGTGACGGACGTGCAGGACGGACCGTCGCAGGTA
>NC_028637.1:39496660-39497686 GCF_001406875.1 Solanum pennellii | reverse complement strand
GTAGAGGTGGTCATGGGAGAGGCCGCCATTCTGGAGGACGCGGTGGCCAAGGTAATGGTGGTCACCCAATTAATCGGGGTGGCGGGCAAGCCGGAACTGCTGCGGCGCAACATGATAGGTGCAATGGACAGACAGGTGATAGGGCCCATTGTTATGCTTTCCCCGGGAGGTCTGAAGCAGAGACATCTGATGTTGTTATCACAGGTAATCTTTTGGTCTGTGATTGCATGGCTTCTGTATTATTTGATCCTGGATCCACATTTTCATATGTATCTTCCTCATTTGCTACTTGTCTTGATTTACATTGTGAATTGCTTGACATGCCTATTAGTGTCTCTATTCCTGTGGGTGAGTCCGTGATAGTTGAGAAGGTGTATAGGTCTTGCCTTGTGACTTTTGTAGGAAGCAATACATATGTAGACTTTATTATCGTAGAAATGATTGATTTTGATGTAATTCTGGTTATGACTTGGCTTTCTCCAAATTTTGCAATCCTAGATTGTAATGCTAAAACTGTGACATTGGCCAAGCCTGGGACAGATCCGCTAGTGTGGGAGGGTGACTACATTTCCACCCCAGTCCGTATTATCTCTTTTCTTCGCGCTAAGAGGATGGTTATTAAAGGTTGTTTAGCCTTCTTGGCACATCTCAGGGATGATACTTCCAAAGTACCTTCGATTGAATCTGTTTCGATAGTCTGCGAGTTTCTGGTTGTGTTTCCTGCAGACCTTCCTGGTATGCCACCGGATAGGGATATCAATTTCTGTAGTGATCTGGAGCCGGGTACTCGCCCCATTTCCATCCCCCCTTATAGAATGGCTCCAGCTGAGTTAAGGGAGTTAAAGGCCCAACTTCAGGAGTTGTTAAGTAAAGGTTTCATTAGACCAAGTGCATCCCCTTGGGGAGCTCCTGTTTTATTTGTGAAAAAGAAGGATGGAAGCCTTCGGATGTGCATAGACTACAGGCAGCTGAATAAGGTAACTATTAAGAACAAGTACCCTATTACTCAAATTGATGATTTGTTCA
>NC_028637.1:39395983-39494624 GCF_001406875.1 Solanum pennellii | reverse complement strand
TTGAAGAGTCCACTTGGGAGAATGAGGCTGATATGCAAGAAAGATATCCACATCTTTTTACAAACTCAAGTACTCTTTTTCTCCCTTGTTTTTCTATCCGTGATCGTTCGGGGACGAACGATGGGTAAATTGGTATCTATTGTAACGACCTGTTTAGTCGATTCGAGCAGCAAGATTATTTTGATAGAAACTGGCTGAGTCGACGGAACAGTCGACAGACCGTCATGTTCACGACGGACCGTCGGGGGTCATCGTGCCAAAACACTTAAACTCTGAAAATCTGGGTACTGGGATCAACTCTCTGAAATTCACGACGGAACTGCATTACGGACCGTCGTAGCCACGACGGACCGTCACAGACCTTTTACTGAAATTGAGTCTCTGAACTTTGTGACGGACGGACCGTCGTAGGTACGACGGGCCGTCACGAGTGGCGTAACCTCGACTGAGTCGGATTTCTGCTGAGAGTTTTCAAGGGGCGTTTTGGACTATTCATGCTTATAATTATGAAATTTGTGGGGTAAGGGTAATAATTTAATTACTTGGGGGTTAAAGGAGATAACCTTGAAATAAATAGTGGGTTACTTTTATCATCTTTTATACTTAATTATTTGATAATTAGGGTAAAAAGAAAAAGGGTTGGAAGAAGGAAAAATAGAAAGAACAGAGAGAAGAAGAGAGAACGAGCGAGAGAGAGAGAAGAACGAAGAGACAGCAAGGACATCGGAGAAGTAGATTGCTTGATCACGATTCTTCGGTGGTGGTAGGTTATGGTTTATGCTATTTCATAGAAAACTCTAAATAGCGATTGATATGTATTGGGTGGTATTGTAAAGTCTTTTATGCGCTTAATTGTGTTGTTGCATGATTATGATTATGTAAATTGTGATGGATTATAATGATGATACTGTGGAATCCTAAAACCTTAAATCCACTCTATTAATGATGATGCCTTGGTATAAAGAAAGGCTTGATGAACTAAAAGAATGAGGTTAATGGATCGGGTGTCACGAACCGACACGTAGTATTAGGGGATCGGGTGTCACGAACCGACACGTAGTATTAGGGGATCGGGTGTCACGAACCGACACGTAGTATTAGGGGATCGGGTGTCACGAACCGACACGTAGTATTAGGGGATCGGAGTGTCACGTTCCGACACAAGAGGAATAAAGAGAATGAATCTTGAATTATGATGATATACTCAATTTAAAGAACCTAATTCCCAAATGAGTATGGTGTGGAGGCTTGAGCCCTCATAGATGTGCTTGGTGTTGTTGTCAAAGGGTTTTGTACTTGTTGTTGTCACCTGTTGAGTGTTGTAGTTGATTTTATATTATTACTTGATATATATTGCTTTCTATTTTGAGTTGGCCGATGATACCTACTCAGTACTTGTACTGACCCCTACTTTTATGTTCTTCTTGTTGTTTTGTGGAGTGCAGCAAGTGCACCAGTGACTTCGTCTCGTCCGCAGCTCTAGCCAGTCTTCAGCACGTCAGAATTCAGGGTGAGCTATTTTTCCTAGCTCGGGCTGGATTCTCTTCTTCGCGTCTTGATGTCTTCGAAGTTCGGACATGGACCATCGTTTTACTTATTTTAGTTCTTAAATATTCTTGGACTTAGTAATTTGAGGATAGATGTCTTGATGTGATGACTTCCAGATGTTGGGGATAATAGTTGATAAATTTTAGAATGTTTATTTATTGGTTTTATTAATAAGATTTTGAGTCTTCCGCATTATGTTGGGGTTTAGATTTGTTGGTTCGCTCACATAGTAGGATAAGTGTGGGTGCCACTCGCGGCTCGTTTTGGGTCGTGACATCTTTAGTGAAAATTAAGTACTTATTGAAAGTAATTGATTCTATTTTGAAACCTTTTGTTTTCTCGAACTTTCTCACTTTTAGTTTTCTCTGTATATAGACCCCATATATATATTGCCCTTAACCCAATAGAGAAAATTGCTTATGAAATTCTGTATGACTAATTGTGAATTTTTAGCGATGCAAAATTGGTTCTTTTCTTTCTATTTTGCCGTCAAAATCCCTTTTTGTTTTATTTTAGATTTATGAAAAAAAAATTGCTACTTATACAATGAAAACAAAAACTTTTTGAATTCTATTCCTTAATTGAGTATAGAATGGTTTAGTTGCAAGAGATGAATTCGAGGAAAGCAGAAAATATAGGAAATGCCCAGGTTAAATAAAAAAAGAAAGACTTTGAACTCAAATAAAAAATAATGAACCTTCAACCTCAATTCTTATTTGAACTACTTTTTATTGGTATTGATCCATTTGAATCATTATTAAAATAAAATAGCTTACTCAATCTCGACGATTGCTTATTCATAGGCTATTATGAGTTCAAGACAAGCCGCTATGGTGAAATTTGTAGACACGCTGCTCTTAGGAAGCAGTGCTAATGCACCTCGGTTCGAGTCCGAGTGGAGGCATACCATCTTCTAAAAAGGATAAATAGATCTTATAATGAATTCAATTCCCGATTACCATTTTAGGATTATATAATTAAGGGACTCTTCTTTTTTAAGATTTTTATGACATTTTCAATCTTCGAGCATATATTAAAACACATTTCCTTATCGATCGTTTCAATCGTAATTACAATTAATTTGATAACCTTTTTAGTCAATGAAAGTGTAAAACTATACGATTCGTCAGAAAAGAGCATAGTAGTTACTTTTTTCTGTATAATAGGATTATTAATTACTCGTTTGGTTTCTTCAGGACATTTCCCATTATGTGATTTATATGAATCATTAGTTTTCCTTTGGTAGAGTTTATACCTTATTCATATAATTTCATATTTCAAAAACACTGTTTTAATTTTAAGTAAAATAACTGTAACAAGTGCTATTTTTACCCAAGGCTTTGCTACTTCAGGTATTTTAACTGAAATACACCAATCTGGAATCTTAGTACCTACTCTTCAATTTGAGTGGTTAATAATGCATGTAAGTATGATAATATTGGGCTATGCAGCCATTTTATATGGATCGTTATTATCAGTAGCACTTCTAGTGATTACTTTTGCAAAAACATAAATCTTTTCTCTGAGAGAATTTTTTTTTAACGGGTCATTTTTCTAGGGTGAAAATGTTGTCGAAAATAGTTCGTTTTTTTGTGCTAAAAGTAATCACAGGTCCCAATTGATTCAACAATTGGATTATCGGAGTTATCAGGTTATTAGTTTAGGATTTACTTTTTTAACCATAGGAATCCTTTCGGGAGAGCTATGGGCTAATGAAGCGTGGGGTTCCTATTCGAATTGGGATCCAAAAAACATGGGCATTTATTACTTGGATCGTATTTTCCATTTATTTACATACTGGAACAAATAGAAATTTGCGGGGTCCAAATTTTGCAATTGTAGCGTCGATAGGTTTTTTTCTTATAATTTGGATATGCTATTTTGGGGTCAATCTATTAAGAATAGGGTTACATAGTTATGGTTCTGTTCCATCAACATTTAATTGAATTCAAAACAAGTTATTACAAATACAAGAGCGGGCGATGCATTGTATGAACCAGCATGCGGAACGTGTGAATCAAATATTGTATTGATGATTCACACGATTTTCTACCATATTTAGTTCAATTTCAATGTTTTTATATAATTCATAAGCTAAGAGAAGAAAAAAAGAAGACTTTTTTTCATTCTCCAAGAATGTTTTTAAAAACATAGGATTTTTTATTTCAGTCATCCAATTATCAATGAAAAAATTAGATAGAATAACTTCGACCTTGTCAACTACTAATGAAAGAATGAAATCGGGATATATACCAATACCTATAACGAGTACAAAGAGGGAGATCGAAAGAAATAACTCTCGCGGTCAAGAATCAAGAAAGAATTCTTCGGGGCGTTATATAGCTTTTATCCATAGAACATCTGGTGTGGCATAAATAATGAATAAATAGGAGTTAATATAATTCAAATTTCCATTACAAAAGTAATTAGTAGTTTTGGCATTAAAAGATATTTTTGGCCGCTAATTATTCCAAAAAATACTATCAATTCGACAACAAAACCAGTAATACCTAGTAATGCAAGGGAAGTCATCGAAGCTACTGAACATCGTGAATATTTTTGGCATTGGAATAGCTATTCAACCCTTTTCGTCAAGATAAACAGGGTGGATTCTATCATATGTTGTTCCCGCCAAGAAAAAAAGTGCAGACTATTTTTTTAAATTCCGTTGGCCCAGAGTTGTTGAAGCTGCATAGATTATTTGTATTGTACCTATTATCATCAACAAAGGATAAAAATATAGAATGGCCATGAGGTAATAATTCCATATTGATTTGAATTAATACATACGCTCCAATTTTTAATAATATTCTAGCTAGAAGCATACAAGTATTGTAATGTGCTTCTCCATGGGTATCTGGTAACCATGTGCGTAGGAAGATAATGGCCAATTTGACAGCAAAAGCAATAAAAATCCTATATAAAAGATTCTTTCTAAAACCACAGGATATGACTGATTGATTGATGTTTCAACAAAGCAACACCCAAAACTTCCATTAAGAGAAAAAGGAACCCCCCCTCTCGTGTGAGTATAGACGTTTCTTTCCTCCTCACATGGCTAGAAGTAGATAAACAAGAATTAATTCTAACTCCCACATGACGAGAAAAAGTAAAAGGTACCGAGACGAAAATGATCCATTTTGACCACTGTACATTTCTAACATGGGATTGATGTGTATTCGAATCATAGGAGCTAGCAATCGTCGATATGCTCATATTGGTGACGTTATTGTTGCTGTGATCAAAGAGGCAGTACAATATATGCCCCTAGAAAGATGAGAAGTAGTCAGAGTTGTAATTGTATGTACTGTAAAGAACTCAAACATGACAACAGGATGATAATACTATACGATGACAATGCTGCAGTTGTTATTGATCAAGAAGGAAATCCAAAAGGAACTCGAAGTTTTGGTGCAATGCCCGGGACTTGAGAGAATTAAATTTTACTAAAATAGTTTCATTAGCACCCGAGGTATTATAAAATGAAATTGTAATCTGTTTCAAGTGGGGTATTTGAAAGAAATAGATTAATTTATAAATTGTGTCTCACACATATATCATTGATAATTCATATCAGATTAAAAAATAAATAAGAAAAGAACACATTGATTATATCATTTTTGGAGACCCCAATAATTATAGTTCATCATGGGAAGGGACAGTATGGCTGAAATAATAATTTATATACGAAATGTTTATCTGGATCGAAAAAGGGTGGTTCGAATAGCATCTACTAATATTACCGAAAATATTGTTCAACTACTTTTACGAGAGGGTTTTATCGAAAACGTAAGAAAACATCGAGAAAACAACAAATTACTTTTGGTTTAAACCCACCGACATAGAAAGAATAGGAAAAGACCCTATAGAAATATTTTAAACTTAAAACAATTCAGTAGACTCGGTCTACGAATCTATTCTTATTATCAAGAATTCCGCGAATTTTAGGTGGAATGGGGATTTTTATTCTTTCTACTTCTCGAGGTATAATGACAGACCGAGAGGCTCGAATCGAAGGAATATGTGGATAAATTTTGTGTTATATTTGGTAATCCTTTATAATATGCAAATTGGATTCGAAACTTCCTATTTGCGAAAAAGGGGGAGCGGAGTTGTCTAATATCTTCACATTAGTTAATACCTGAAAGGAACTTTGTTTTATATCGATATTGCCAGGAGATAGAGTCAAAATTGAAGTAAGTCCTTCTGATTCAACAAAGAACATAGAATTTATCGACTCCACAACAAAGATTTGAAGGATTAGGTTTACAACTATAACATTCCTTTTGTGAGAATACAATACGAGATGAAAAATTTCAAGAAACTTATTTTATTCCAAGAAATAGATTAAGAATTAAGGTAAGGAATTATCAATGTAAAAATAAGACCTTCCGTTCGTAAAATTTGTGAAAAATGTCAACTAATACGTAGGAGGGGGCGCATTATAGTAATTTGTTCCAACCCGAGACATAAACAAAGATAGGTCTACTCAGACTTTCCAAAAGATCCAATGTACAAATAAAGAATCTGTTTTGACATGAAATGGATATATCCATATATATATCTGACTCATATTTACGAGATGATAAAATATGGCAAAAGCTATACCGAAAATAGTTCGCGTCGGATTGGACATATTAGTTCACGTTAGGGTGCACATAGAATACAAAAAGGAGTTATTCATGTTCAAGCAAGTTTCAATAATACCATTGTCACTGTTACACATGTATGGGGTCGAGCAGTTTCTTGGTCCTCAGCTGGTACTTCTGGATTCAAAGGTACGTGAAGAGGAACAAATTTTTCTACTCAAACCGCAGCTGCAAACCCTATCCGTACAGTAGTGGATCAAGGTATGCAATGAGCAGAAGTAATGATAAAAGGTCCCGGTCTCGGAAGAGATGAAACATTACGAGCTATTCGTCGTTATGGTATACGATTAACTTTCATACGGGATGTAACTCCGATGCCACATAATGGTTGTAGATCTCTGAAAAAAGACATGTGTTGAACCGAACATTGAAGAAATCTCAAGAGAAATAAATGATTTGATGATGTAATCAAATAATAGTACTATGGTTCGAGAGAAAGTAACAGTATATACTCGGGCACTATAATGGAAGTGTGTTAAATCAAGAACAGACAGCAAATGCCTTTATTATGGATGCATTATTTTGTCTCCACTTATGAAAGGCCAAGCCGACACAATAGGCATCGCGATGCGAAGAGCTTTACTTGGTGAAATAGAACGAACAAATATCACATGTGTAAAATCTGAGTAAGTACCACATATATATTCTACCATAACTGACATTCAAGAATCGGTACATGAAATTTTAATGAATTTGAAAGAGAGTATATTGAGAAGTAATTTATATGGAACTTCTGAGACGTCTATTTGTGTCAAGGGTCCTGGATATGTAACTGCTCAAGATATCATCTTTCCACCTTATGACGAAATCGTTGATAATACACAACACATAGCTAGTTTAACAGAACCAATTGATTTTTGTATTGGATTACAAATAGAGGGAGATAGTGGATATCTTGTAAAAATGCCACATAACTTTCAAGATGGAAGTCATCCGATAGATGTTGTATTCATGCCTGTTCGAAATGCGAATCATATTATTCATTCTTATGGGAATGGGAATGAAAAACAAGAGACACTTTTTATCGAAATATATTGGACCAATCCTAGTAGGAACGGAAGGGAAATGGATACTCAATTTAAAGTGAGTAAGAATAATTCCATACTTGATCTCATAGATAAATATAGAATTCTGCGAAAACCCGTATTTGATGGAAGTTGTATGTACGACTTGGAGGGAGATCTTTCATATCTTTCAAGATCCACCGTACAATATCGGGTAAAAAATACAAAATAAGTGGTTTAAGCCCTTATAAAAAAATAACAGATTCTTGAACCCCTTTCACGCTGATATCTCGTCGAGGTAGTGCAAAAAAATTTCTAAAATCCTATCCAATTTATCGTAATCGATTAGTTAACATGTTGGTTAACCGTATTCTGAAACACGGAAAAATATCATTGTCTTATCAAATTATCTATCGAGCCATGAAAAAGATTAAGCAAAAGACAAAAACAAATCCACTATCTATTTTACGTCAAGCAATACGTGGAGTAATTCCCGATATAACAGTAAAAGCAAGATGTGTAGGTGGATCTACTCATCAAGTTCCCTGATATATGATCCACACAAGGAAAATCACTTGCCATTCGTTGATTATTAGAGGCATCTTGAAAATGTCTTGGTCGAATGAAATTAAGTTTCGAATTAGTGGATGATGCCAAAAGGAGTGGCGATGCCATAGGCAAAAAGGAAGATACTCATAGAATGGCAGAGCAAATAGAGATTTTGCACATTTTCGTTAATCCATGAACAGGTTCTATACATCTCAATAACAAAATAATCAAGAGAAAAAGAAAGAATCAAAATTGATTGATAGATTTCTCGAAACAAGAGAAAAGGAAACAAAAGATGAAACATAAATCATGGATCAACTAAGCCCTCTCGGTGACTTTCTTAAAGAAGAACCTCATGTAAATACTATGGAATAAGGTTTGATCCTATTCATGGAGATGCTATTATTATTCCAAAAATGGAAAGTTCGACACAATTGGTATTTTTTTGGAAATTGGAAGCAGTTACATATTCATGATATGGCATATACAGAACGAAAACCTCATTCTCTATTCTACGAAAATTTTATGAAAACCTTTTGTTTGCTTCTCTTCGATGGAAATTTGATTTTCCAAGAATGTATCCTAATTTTTGGCATAATTGTTCTTCTGATTATCGATTCAACCTATGATAAAAACAGATATACCTTGGTTATATTTCATCTCTTCAACAAGATCAGTAATGAGCATAACGGCCCTATTGTTCCGATGGCGAGAAGAACCTATGATTAGATTTTTGGGAAATTTTCAAACTTATCAATTTCTTATTTTACTATGTTCAACTCTATGTATTCCTCTATCCGTAGAGTACATTGAATGAACATAAATGCCTATAACAGAGTTTCGCTTACTCCTATTAACAACTACTCTAGGGTGAATGTTTGAATGAGGTGCTAACGATTTGATAACTCTCTTTGTAGCCCCAGAATGTTTCAGTTTATACTCCTACCTGTTATCTAGATATACCAAGAAAGATTTACGGCATAATGAGGCTACTATGAAATATTTAGTCATGGGTGGGGCAAGCTCTTCTATTCTGGTTCATGGTGTCTCTTGGCTATATGGTTCATCTGGGGGAGGTATTGAGCTTAAAGAAATAGTAAACGGTCTTATGAACACACAGATGTATAACTCCCTTGGAATTTCAATTACGCTCATATTCATTAACATACGAATTGGGTTCAAGCTTTCCCCAACCCATTTTCATCAATGGACTTCTGACGTATACAAATGAGTGCGGTTCGTTCGAGAAATTCCTACCTCTCTATCTATCTCTGAGGTGTTTGGATTTTTCCAAACTCCATGGACATGCTGAAGAGAAATGCTATCCCCTCTTGGACAAAGACAAAACTTTTACTTATTCAAATAACAATAACGTGAAGCACGGTCAGGAACAACGAATCTCTTTATGATAAACAGATCCATTTTGCAAGTTCGTTATTATGGGTAGTTACTACAAAGGATAGAACTAATGACGTTACAATACTTGAATTCTTGATGTAGATGCTACATAGGTTGTTCTCATCCTTCAGAGACTACGAGTGTAATAAGAGTATCGGTCGATAAAAGGATCACCCTAAGATGATCATCTTGTGGCTATTGAGAACGAATGAAATCAGATGGTTCTATTTCTCAATCTTTCTGACTTGCTCCTACAAACCAAGGTCGAAAAGATTGCAAGAATAAGTCATTCACAACCAACAATGAAGGATTACTCGAAAGTGAAGGATTAGTAATCCTTTTTATAAATCGAATGGATTCAGTCTTATACATACGCGAGGAAGGTAATAAAAAAATAAAGAAAATGGGTTTTTCTTTCATTTATCACATAGGAGCCGTGTGAGATGAATGTCTCATGCACGCTTTTGAATGAGAGAAAGAAGTGAGGAATCCTCTTTTTGACTCTGACTATCCCACTCCAGTTGTGGTTTTTACTTCTGTTACATCAAAAGTAGCTTCTTCAGCTTCAATCACACGAATTTTCGATATTGCTTTTTATTTCTCATCAAACGAATGACATCTTCTTCTGGGAATCGTAGCTATTCTTAGCATGATATTGGGAAATCTTATTACTATTACTCACACAAGCATTAAACATAGGCTTGCATATTCGTCTATATGCCAAATCGGATATGTAATTTTTGGAATAATTGTTGGAGACTCAAATGATGGATATGCAAACATGATAACTTATATGCTATTCTATATCTCCATGAATCTAAGAACTTTTGCTTGCATTGTATTATTTGGTCTATGTAGCGGAACTGATAACATTCAAGATTATGCAGGATATACACAAACAATCCTTTTTTGGATCTCTGTTTAGACCTATGTCTCTTATCCCTAGGAGGTCTTCATCTACTAGCAGGTTTTTTTGGAAAACTCTATTTATACTTGTGTGGATGGCAGGCAGACCTATATTTCTTGGCTTTATTAGGACTCCCTATAAGCGTTGCTTCTATCTACTATTATCTACAAATAATAAAGTTATTAATGACTGGACGAAACCAAGAAATAACCCCTCAATTGCGAAATTATAGAAGATCCCCTTTATGATCAAACAATTCCACCCCCACAAACCATGTTAGTACTTACTTTTGATACTAATTCAAATTACGTTTTTGTGTTAGAAGAAGAATAAGTATACTTATTCGGTATATTCTAAAGACGCCGTCGGTACAATATTGATGATCTCACAAAGATGAAATTTCAGTTAATTGACATTTACTAATCTCATATTTTACGGAATCAATCTTCTCTGACTGTACAAAAATATGTGGAGCTCAGCATGTCTGGAAGCACAGGAGAACATTCGTTTGCTGATATTATTACCAATATTGCATATAAGAAGAAGAATAGAATTTCTAAGATGAGAATGTACCCGGACGGAAGAGAAATTCTACACCAAACATGCATAGAACTTTCATCACATTGCATATAAGAAAAAGAATAGAATTTCTAAGATGAGAATGTACCCGGACGGATCGGTTAAATATCTGTGTTTTGACCAGTTTGATACATTCAAAAAACTTTGCTGGAGTTCACCTTGTTCACTGGTTCGGAGCTATTGTCCAGAAATGAGAGAGAGGAGAAGAGGCAGGCTACTGGGCGCCCCTGCTGGCATCATTTGGTTGCTGGTTTTGCCCGAGCACGCAGTCCGGAGGTTGTCTGGTTGCTGCTGTTCTTCGCTGGCTGGCTGCTGATTTTGTGCGGGCGATGGCTGCTGCTGTTGTTGTTTACGTTCTGCTTGCTATTTGCGTTGTTTCCGCGGGCTGGATCTTCTGGCACTGCTGCCATCACCGGAGTTTCTTGGTTGATGTTGTTTCGTTGCTTGTATAGCCGGTTGCTTTCAATTTCCCCACCAGATAAAGGAGAGGAGAGAAACAGAGGCAGCCAGCGGCTGCTGGACTCCCCGGAGCTGCTGTTTCTTCGCCTGGGTATTGTCCATTGCCGGAAAGAGAGAAAAGGGAGGAGAGAGGAAAAGAGGCAAGGGGAAAGAGAGAGTCATAGGTGGAGAGAAAAGGTGGTAGACACGGCGGCTAGAGAGGGAGGCGAGGAAGAGTAGAAAAATGGAATTGTCAGGGTCTAGGTCTTCTGATATCAAAAAGGAAAGAAAGGATGGGTGAATCTGAGCCGTTATTTATTCAAGAGATGAGGGACTGAGATTGAATATCAAAATATGGATGCTTCATATTATTAGATGAAATCTCAATATCACATTGGATTGGAATTGAACGGCCAAAATTGCAACAAAAATATTTTGCTTGAATTGGAACGGAAGAGTGGATATAATTGAAATACACTTGATATTGAATAGACTAGAATTGAAAGAAATTAAAATAGAATAAGCTAAGATTTAAATGATTTTGGGGAAAATTGAAGAGATGATATCCAATTAAAATGCTATATGTATTTTAATGTTTTTTAATATAATTAAACTCACTTAAATTTTTATACATTTCAGTAAAGTAATTATTTCGAAATTTATTAATAATTCAAAAATATTTTATTAATATTTTTTTATAAAGTATGTATACTAAATATATATGTTTGGTCAAAATCGTGTAACATTTAAAACTTGAAATATATTTTACGAAATACGTATTTAATCGAACAACATTTTTAAGTAGTTAAAGGTCAAAATTGGGTGTCAACAATCATAAAAGAATGAAATACAAAATAAATAAAAAATTGAATAGAAAATAATAATGAACCCCCCCAAAGTTACATTCTAATTAATCTTTTTATAAACATTGGAAAGAACGAAAAAGAAAGTCAAAATTTGTAGATCGTGAAATTACAACAACTTATTTATCAAAATCATCGTTTACTTTCTAGAAAAGGAAACCAAAAATTACAAAAAGCACCTTCATCAGTAGTCTCACAAAGTACGTTTGAGGATATTGACCGCAGATGACAGAGATTAACAAATTGTTTCGATAACTCCTCATTGATGAGCAATCAAATAAACATAGAAAAGAACGTAACAAAGAAAATATAAACTTCAAGATCATGAAATCACAAGAACAAATAATTTATCATCATCCTTAAAATAAAAAAAAATGAAGTTAATTAAAATGATTTAATTTTTTTCACATCCATGACAACATTCTTAAATAATTATGACATCTTTGCATAGATTTTTTAAATTCTACATGTCAAAACACTCTTCATTCTAGCTTGGCGTTTATCAAAATCAGTCATATTTTTTTTATAAATTACAAAAAAAAATTAATAAAAAGGAAACCAAACCAAATATTGTTTTTCTTAATTGTAGATATATACATTCCATTATTTGCATGTAAACCATATATCATTAAAAAAACCATATCAATAGCAATAATAACAAAACAAAACGTACCTCAGTTTCTTGATACTTCATTTAGTGTGCACAAAGGAACCAAAAAAGAACTAACAAAAAATTAAAGAAGTTCAATTTATTTTTGGACTGTTATTATTTGAGTACGTAATGTGTGAAGAGTTCTTATGAATTAGAAAAGTATAGATAATATTTGGACAAATTTTGATGATATTAGTAGTTTATCTCAACTATTTCTTCCATGACTTATAAAAAACAGATTATCTGGGCTTTTCCTTTTTCTTGTTTGTTTTACCTGATTCGAATTGTGTTTTGGTCAACTTGACTACGACTTTATTATTTTTTTTACTACATGCAACTTCCTATCTACACCCATATTAGGTTATCTTAGATTGAGGCAAATCTATGATTTCCTGTTTATTAATTTCTATTGTGATACAAAATAAGGCATAATTATAAAAAATAATATCCGTTGGTAAATCTATCAAATCGGTTGGTAAATCGAGTTACTTAATGGTTACTAATGAAAATCAAAGTGTTGCTAAAAGGTTTGTCGGTAATTTTTGTAAAAAAATTATAATCGTTGGTAAACTAACTTACCAAAAATTGGTTGGTAACCACAGGAAGATTTTGTTGGTAATTTATGAAAGTTGGCTCTAGCATTTTCGTTGGCAAATTTACCAACAAAAACATGGTTGGTATCCGGTTACTATCTTCACTAATGAATAGCAAATAGCTTAGTAAATTTGGTTGTTTATATTTTAAATTGTGTAAGTAATCGGTTGGAAAATTCAATTACAAAAAATCTACATTAGTAATCCGTTAGAAATTTTAGTAACGTAGAGAAAATGTGTTGGTAAATAAATATTGATTTTTACAAAAATTGTTGGTAATAGGTTAGCAATTCAGAAGTTTTACTGATTGAATAAAAGTACATAAGTAAAAAAAACATGAGGTTCTTGACTAGTTTATAAGTATATGCCAATAGAGTAAACTTATAGAGATTTTTACAGTAGTAGATATGTTAAATGTTACTTTAAGAATATAAAAGAAAAGTTAAATAATTTGGGAACCCCTCGTCTTATTATAAAATGCTGACATTTATTAGCAGAAGACAAATCAAATATTTCAAAAAAACATATAAATCAATAGACAAGAATGATTTCAAAAATACAACAGAAAACAATGGCTTCAATAACATCTAACTAATCTCCACCTACATGAAAAAGAAGGAGCTCATCATCATACACAAAAAATAGTTGACGTCTCAAGTATTAGAATTGTATGGTGTCTACTTTAATTACACAAGATATCCCAAATCCTCTTTTCCTAGCATAAAAGAGGGAAAATAAATGAATAAAAGAAACAAGATCACATGCACAATACCATGCAGATTTTTGGACACTCTTCAATACACAACTTACCTCATAGAAGATTTGCACCGATCTAATTGATATCTCCCTTCAGTAGAGATTAAATCACGTAATAAAATGGAAACTTTCAGATACAAAGAAGAGATTATGGAAAGACACGGCATACCTGTTGAACTATGTGATATACAAAGGGAGGGGGGGGGGTAAATTAAATTATCTTTTAGTCGGCTACCTGTAATGGTCAGTTATCTCACCTGCAAGTTAGTAGAATGAAGAAATAGTAAAAATATCTTGCTGAAATTAAATAATACATGATGTTTATACCGGTTCGGTCACTGTTTTGGTGCCTATTCAAGCACCTTTAGGTTTCAAGGGTTTCCTTTTGAGAATTCTAAGCTGGTCTTGAAAAGTACAAAGTTTCCTTAACTTGGTCCTGTCTGATATGCAAAACAGAATTCTATCTCGACACTTCCTCTACTGGTAAACCTACACTCAGAATCGTTCTCTCTCTTTTATTTTCAATTGTGTTCACTCTCATGATTACAAAGCTTGATGAAAGATAAAACAAGATCATAATATGAACTCAAGAGAAGTTTCTTAATTTTCATCAAAGACGGACAAAGGTTTAATAGCCGTGAGAGGTGATGCTCTATTCAAACACCCAGGGAGATATGAATCAAGGATCCTGGTATGATCCCTTGATTTAGTTGAATTGAGTTGCTGAATCATGTTCATATCAGATGTGTATATGATTAAATCAATCCCTTCATTTGTTTGATAATTTACTGAGATATCGTCTGATCTTCCTTGAATTTCGCCTATTTGTTAATCTTTTCCAGAAGTTGTGGTTGATTGATCTGCTATTTATTTTCCTTCTTTAGCCGTTTGTTTTGCGTCATTGAAGATCTCTTGCCTTTTTTTGTTGCTTAGTAAATCCAGACTGGATTCTATTTGGTTTGATCTTTGGCATTGTGTTGTTTTTTCATAATGATGTCATGATTTCATGCTGCTCGTATTATTCTTTGTTAATTCCTACTGTTTATTATTAAATAGAATATAACAAGTTAACAATCTCCCCCTTTTTGATATTGACAACTATAATTAATGAAAGTTTAAGACGACTTCACTGTTCTTAGATGAATAGTCATTTGAGTGCTAACCCTGTGTTAGTACTTCCCATTTATGTATTCCCATGTATAGATTCTTCCCCTTTTACATAATTGAAAAGGGTAACACAACAACAAGCGAGATAGAGAAAGAAGAAAACACTAAATAGACAAATAGTATGGGGCAAGAAGCCCCAAATATACAATCCAAAAGATGAGGAGAAAGATCTCCACAAAACTATTTGTCTTAAACAAAAGCAAATGAGGACATAATATTAATGTTTCAGGAGAAAATATGTCAGAGTGTTGACCACATTTGTCCAGAGATTTCTCAACAGTCGTCGAGAAAGATAAATATGATATGTTCATATTGACAGCCAGTTGATTGTTAGCGAAGTCAGCTCTAGTTTTTATGGAGTTGAATTCTTTTAGAATAATGTTAACTGAATGAGAGGTATCCTTCTTATGTCCTCCCATCTCAAGACGAAACTTTCCAATATTGATACTGGAGTCCTTACAGAGTTGCAACAATTTCTAAGGTCATCATATAAAACTTGCATATGGAATTCATGACCGTTGAGCCTTACCTTAATGTGTTCAGCCTCCTAGAGGAGAAATGCTGCTGAGTCAGCAAAGGTTCTAGTAGCCCAGGGTGTATCAGGCTTGGATTGGACAAACTCCTTCTTTTCCATTTCTCTTTAATCAACACAATCTATTTTTTAAAAGTTAGAGTATCATATGTAGCAGCAATCAATGTAGGCATGTCGTCTGAGAGATCCACAAGAGAATCGACAATAATCCTAGTGATAATAAGTCCATAAGGTAAGCTTGCGGTTGAGTTCGTATCCTCAAAACATTCAACCATGTATTCACGGATCCATAGATCCTAGTTTATATTGATTTTCTTCAGCAGAAAATAAACACCAAATATAACTCTGTTAGAGATTCTGCTAAGAGAGAGCTTTCATGGAACCATAGTGGTAGCCAAAATATGGGTGAGATTCGACTCTCAAAACCAAGATATAGGGGACAAAAATGAAAGACGTGAGCCCGAGTTTTATCAAGAAAAACATTAGCATCTTCCAACGTTGTTTTAATCTGATCCAGCCATACATATCCAGGCATGAACAGTGTATCACCGGTAAATTCAGAGCCAAAAACTTCCTTAAACAGAGAATCATTAATAATGATATGGTGACGTTTAGTAGGAGAAGACAAATAAGATGTTTCAAAATTTCATATAAAGCAATATACAAGAAATGGTTTCAAGAATACAACAGAAAATAATAGCTTTAATACCATGAAGAGTTTTGGACACTGTTCAATACACAAATTACCTCATAAAAGATTTGGACCGATGAAATTGATGTCTCCTAAAGTAGAGATTAAATCACGTAATAAAATGGAAACTTTGAGAACCAAAGAGGAGATGATGGAAAGACTCCAAAGACATGTTGAATCATGTGATATATAAGAGGGGTGGGGGTGAATGAAATTATTCCTTGTTCAGCTACCTGTAATGGTCAGTCGACTCAATCGCAAGCTAGTTGAATCAAGAAACAGTAAAAGTATCTTGTAGAAAATAAATAACACAGGAAGTCTATACTGGTTTGAATCAGAGATGTGATGCCTAGTAAAGTCCCATTGGGTTTCAAGGGTTTCTTTTAGAGCGTTTAAAGTGAGCCTTGAGAAGTAGAGAATTCCCTTAACTTGGTCCTTTCTGATACGCAAATACGAAATTCTCTCTTGACACTTCCTCTACTTGGAAACCAACACACAAAATTTTTCTCTATCTTTTCTTTTCAGTTGTGTTAACTCACGTGATTACAGAGCTCTATGAAAGATAAAACAAGATAATAATATAAGCTCAAGAGAAGTTGCATATTTTTATCTTATAAAGGGAGAGGTTTAAATAGCCGTAAGAGGTGATTCTCTATTCGAAAACCCAAGGGAGTTATATATCAAGTATCCTTGGATGATTCCTTGATTTAATAGAATTGATTTGCATCATCATGACCATATAAGATATGTACATAATTAAATCAATTCCTTAATTTGTTTGATGATTTGCTGATATCTTGTCTGATCTTCCTTGAATTTTGCTGATTTGATAATCTTTTCCATAAGTCGTGGTTAATTGATCTGCTCATATATCTTTTCCTTTTGTAGCCGTTTGTTCTGCGCGATTGAAGATTCTTGCCTTTTCTGGTTGCTTAGTAAATCTAGACTGGATTCATTTTTTTTATCCTTGGCTTTGTGTTGTTTTCTATAATGTTATTATTATTTGTTTATTTCTGCGATTTTTCATTAATTAAAATATAATAACTTAAAATCTCCCCCTTTTTGATATTGACAACTATAATTAATGAAATAGAAAGAAGCCTTCCCTGTTCGATTGTTCTTGGATGAATGGTCACTTGAGTTCTCCCCCTATATGAGTGTGTTCCTTTTTCCTATGTCCATGTACAGATTCTCCCCCTTTGACATAATAAAAAAGGAAACCAAAAAAACAAGCAAAATAGATTTCTCAGCTGTCTTAGGCAAATATACAGTCGACCAGAGAAAGAGAAAGCTATCCACAAAACTAAGTCTCTTAAGAAAAAGTGAACAAGGTCATAGTCTAAATGTTTTACTAGAAAATACCTCAGAGTGTTGGCCACGTTCGTGCAGAAAGTGCTAAGAGATTTCTCAACAATCTTCGAGAAAGATAAGTATGAAGTGTTCACAGTGACCGCCAATTGATTGTTATAAGAGTCAGCTCCAGTTTTGATGGAGTTGACTTCTTTCAGAATGGTATTAACAGAACAAGAGGCATCCTTCTGAAGTCCTCCCATCTCAATCCGAAATTTTTGATACAAATATTGGAGTCCTTGTGGAGTTATAAAACTTTTCCAAGGGTATCCTCTACAACCTTGATATAGGATTCATGACCACTAAGACTTATCTTAATGTGTTCAGCCTCCTTAAGGAGTAATGTTGCATAGTCAGCAGATATTCTAGTAGCCCGGGGTGCATTAGCCCTAGATTGGGCCGACTCGTTCTAATACCATTTCTCGTTAATAAACACATAATCCATGCTCAAAAATTTTGAAGTATCATATGTAGCATCAATCAATGTAGGCTTGTAGTTAGAGAGATCCACAAGAGAATAAACAATAATCCTAGAGATAAGCAGTCCATAAGGTAAGGTTTAATTGGAGTTAGTTTCCTCAACACATTCAACCATGTATTCGCGAACCTACAAGGCCCTGTTTATATTGATCTTGTTCAACAGACAGTAAACAACAAATATAACTCTGTTGGAGATTTTTTGAAGAGAGCTCTTTCGTGGAACCAGAGATGTAGCCCCAACATGGGCGAGATTCGATTCTCAAAACCAAGATATAGGGGACCAATATTGTTATAAGAGTCAGCTCCAGTTTTGATGGGGTTGACTTCTTTCAAAATGGTGTTAACAGAACGAGAGGCATCCTTCTTAAGTTCTCCCATATCAAGCCGAAGCTATTCAATATCAATATTGGAGTCTTTGTGGAGTTGTAGCACTTTTCCAAGGGTATCCTCTAAATGATGCATATAGGATTCAAGACCATCGAGACTTATCCGAATGTGTTCATCCTCCTTGAGGAGCAATGCCCTAGAGTTAGCAGAGATTGTAGTAGCCCGGGGTGTATCAGCCCTAGATTTGACAGACTACTTCTAATACCATTTCTCATTAATAAACACATAATCCATTCTCGAAATATTTCGATTATCATATGTAAAATTAATAAATGTTGGCCTTTAGTTAGAGAGATCCACAAGAAAATCGACAATAATCCTAGAGATAAGCAGTCTATAGGGTAATCTTGCAGTGGAGTTCGTATCTTCAAAACATTCAACAATGTATTTGCTAACCTACAGAGCCCAATTTATATTGATCTTCTTCAGCAGACAATAAACAACAAATTAAATATAACTCTGTTGGAGATTTTTCTAAGAGAGCCCTTTCGTGGAACCAGAGATTTAGCCAGAATATGGGCGAGATTCAATTTTCAAAACAAAGTTATAGGGGACCAAAGTTAGAGACGTCAGCCCCAATTTCATCCAGAAAAACCTTAGCATCTTCCAACGAGGTTTCAAATTGATCAGACCATACATTTACACGCATGAACGGTGTATCACTAGTATATTCAAAGCCAAAAACATCCTTAAACAGAGAATCTTTAATAATTTTATGGTGACATTTACAAGTAGAAGAATACTCAAATATTTCAAAGTTACATATAAAACAGTATACAAGAAATGGTTCCCAGAATACAAGAGAAAAAGATGGCTTCAATTATATCAAATAACTAATGTACACACATAAGAAAAAGAAAGAGTTTGCCCCAATATTATTATATATCCCTACAGTAAAGATTAAATCACGTAATAAAATGGCTATTTAAAAACTGAAGAGGAGGTGATGGAAAGACTCGACATTCGTAGAAAGCTTCACAATCCTCTTATGTGTGGAGTTCGTATCTTCAAAACATTCAACCATGTATTTGCTGACCTACAGAGCCCAATTTATATTGATCTTCTTCAGCAGACAATAAACAACAAATTAAATATAACTCTGTTCAAGATTTTTCTAAGAGAGCCCTTTCGTGGAACCAGTGTTTTAGCCACAATATGGGCGAGATTCAATTCTCAAAACCAAGTTATAGGGGACCAAAGTTAGAGACGTCAGCCCCAATTTCATCCACAAAAACCTTAGCATCTTCCAACGAGGTTTCAAATTGATCAGACCATACATTTCCACGCATGAACGGTGTATCACTAGTATAGTCAGAGCCAAAAACATCCTTAAACAGAGAATCTTTAATAATTTTATGGTGACATTTACTAGTAGAAGAATACTAAAATATTTAAAAGTTACATAAAAACAGTATACAAGAAATGGTTCCCAGAATACAAGAGAAAAAGATGGCTTCAATTATATCAAATAACTAATGTACACACATAAGAAAAAGAGAGAGTTTGCACCGATATTATTATATCTCCCTACAGTGGAGATTAAATCACGTAATAAAATGGCTATTTAAAAACTGAAGAGGAGGTGATGGAAATACTCGACATTCGTAGAAAACATCACAATCCTCTTATGTGTGGAGTTCGTATCTTCAAAACATTCAACCATGTATTTGCTGACCTACAGAGCCCAATTTATATTGATCTTCTTCAGCAGACAATAAACAACAAATTAAATATAACTTTGTACGAGATTTTTCTAAGAGAGCCCTTTCGTGGAACCAGAGTTTTAGCCACAATATGGGCGAGATTCAATTCTCAAAACCAAGTTATAGGGGACCAAAGTTAGAGACGTCAGCCCCAATTTCATCCAGAAAAACCTTAGCATCTTCCAACGAGGTTTCAAATTGATCAGACCATACATTTCCACGCATGAACGGTGTATCACTAGTATATTCAGAGCCAAAAACATCCTTTAACAGAGAATCTTTAATAATTTTATGGTGACATTTACAAGTAGAAGAATACTCAAATATTTCAAAGTTACATATAAAATAGTATACAAGAAATGGTTCCCAGAATACAAGAGAAGAAGATGGCTTCAATTATATCAAATAACTAATGTACACACATAAGAAAAAGAAAGAGTTTGCCCCGAAATTATTATATCTCCCTACAGTGGAGATTAAATCACGTAATAAAATGGTTATTTTAAAACTGAACAGGAGGTGATGGAAAGACTCGACATTCGTAGAAAACTTCATAATCCTCTTTTTATAGGAATGCTTGAGTGTTTCTTTAGATCCCATAAATCAACAATGGCTTCATTTCTTTTTCTTGATATCTTTTGAACTATAATTATCCTTATATTTAATGTTTTTCTACTTTTCTTAGTATGCATTGAATGATAAGCAAAAAGACACAGATATACTGTCTAATACAAGATATTAGATATATGTTTAATGTTTTAGAAGAATTTGGTAGTTTTTTCAATTTCTTTCTAATAATAAAATGTCAAACAAAGGTGATCAGTACTAACGTAGTACTACTTATAAGTTACATCCTAATACATTGTGTTTTTTTATTTTTCCATTTTATAGTTTATCTATGCTATATTATATTCTCCAAACATGTGTGACGTTACCTCAACCATTCAACTTTCAATGTTTAATACACCTCAGCAAATCGATCACTATTTCTAGCTAGCTAATGTTCAATTTGAGTTTCCAATAATAACTTACAAGTGGAAAGTAGAAAGAGGAGATATATTCTTTGCATCTTTTAAGAAGGGTTCACATTACTTAAATCAAGGGTCTATCAGAAACAACCTTTAACTTATAGGGATAACATGTAGGTAACAACCTTTACCTTATAGGGATAACATGTACATACATACTGTCATTTTCAGACCCAATTTGTAATATTGCACTTTGTAACGACCTGATTTTTGTCATTAGGGAAAAAACAATGGGAAAAAAATTGGGGCCAGAAAACTTTTCTCAACTTAGTCTGGAGTTTGAAAAATTCGGAGTCATTAAGGTGTAGGGAAATGTGTAGAAATCGGCTGATTCATTTAACTTTTATGACATGAGTAGTTAGATAAGACGTTAAGGAACCTGTATGACTTTACGAAATTGACTTCGGGAAGGTAGAACTCCCGGAATCAAATTTAGCGTAAACGGTATTTTCCGAGTGTCATTGATTAGAGATGTGTTGTTGAATGGTGGTCTTGGAATTAATTAAATGACTCACTATTTCGTGCAAGTAACTTTGATGCCGGATTTGGTGTCTCTGGCGGGTCTGTTATATTGGGGTGGGTGTGGGTGTGGCGGGTCAGCCGCAACTTAAAGTCGTTCATAAACCCTAAAACATCTTTATTTCACACTTTTTGACTTTGAGAGCTAAGGAACGACCCCATACGACTTGTTGATAGTTTTTTCAGCATTCTTGAGGCTAAAGGTAAGCTTTTCACTTCTCGAATCCATTTTTTGATTCGTGGAATCTATTTTCTTGTGTTATAAATAGTGGGGGAGGGTCTTGAATTGGAAACTATGGTGGGAAAAGCCATTGTTTAGATACACGAGTTCAAGGGTTGACCTAGGGTTGATATTATTGATTTTAATCCACGTAATTGGATATTTTTTCTTGATCCTTGCGTATATTATTTATTTGTAGACCGAGAACAAGAGGAAAGAATACGAAAAGGGAAGATTCAATTTCCTTATGGAATTCAAACTTTGATTCAACGTAGGTGATGGTTGTGATGCTATGATTGTGTAATGTATGTATGGTAATGCTTCATAATGATACTTGTATGTATATGAATGTTGCATTATTGATCACACGTGTTGTAAATGAGATAGATGAATGCTATATGCATGAATCAGTTCTTGATTGGATAACTTGAGTGTACTTGCATTTGTGATTGTGGTGTGTTAAAGGATCGGATTACCACATTCTAACATAAATAACTAGGATCGCATTTCCATGTTGCGACATAAAGATGGGATCTGATTTTCATGTTCCAACCTAACTAACTGGGATCAGATTACCATGTTCAAACATAACCATGGCATTGGGTACCACATTCCGGTATGCTAATTGTTTTGGTTTGGGCTTGGTGAGTTCTCTAATTGGACTCATCTATCTAGGGTCTTATTTAATGCAAATAGTGTCATCAATTGTGTATTTTATTACAATATCTAATAAAAAATTCTATATTTCAGGTATTTGGGGATTTGGTAGGAGCATGAACACTTAGGCGCAAAATAGATGAAAGAGCTAAAGATTTAAAGTACGCATAACCAAGCACGCTTGGCGATACGTTGTATAACAAAGTCCCATTTTCTGTTACAACAAGTGAGCCATGAAGGATGTGGGTCAAAAGGCGACGAAAAAAAGTAGCTGAAGCTTCACCAAATAATTCTGTGAAACAGAGTTATTCCGCCCAACGATACCGCATGCATAGATATTAAGGCAAGCCACAAACGGCGACGAACCAAAGAAATGGCCAATTATCGAATCGCGCAGTGATTCAAGACTAAAGATGACGAATGAATCCACCAACACTAAATATAAAGTCTATAAACACTGACTCTTTTATTGTTTATAGGAAAATATTTGAGAGTAAACAATATAAACTGAATATTTTATTTTAGAAACTTTATTCTTAATTTTTCTCTCAAGTTTGGAGAGGATTTTTAGGAAGCTTGAAGAAAAAGTTCTTTTTCCAATGTTTGATGTGGTTCTTTTCCATATACCTTCGTTTGCTATTTTTAAGGTTTAATCTATTATACCCACTTGATTACTTTATCATGTTAAGTATATTTGATTATTGCTTGATGTGTGGCTAAAAACCCCCATTCTGGGGGTCTGATTTAGCAAATATGTGTTGATATTACTGTTGGGTCTTGCTTGCTGATACAATTATATGCATTTTAATTGTGATTGCACCAACATGTTGTGATTTAATATAATGGGATTGTAGGTACAAATACAAAGTCACTATGTCTTTCAACCTTGCCCGAGAGGGAGGTCGCGAATCCAATACAAGCAGACTGATGGTCTAAGGAGTGGGTTAGGAACCCCAAATGTACAGTCCAACAGATAAGGTGAAAGATCTCCACAAAACAAAGTGTCTTAAACAAAAGCGAACGAGGTCATATATTGTGTTAATATTTCACTAGAAAATACGTCAGAATGTTGTACCATGTTCCTGTAGGAAATTGTAAGAGATTTATCAACAGTATTAGAGAAACAGAAATATGAAGTGTTCATAGTGACCGCCAATTGATTGTTATAAAAGTCTGCTCCAGTTTTGATGGAGTTGACTTCTTTCAGAATGGTGTTAACAGAACAAGAGGCATCCTTCTGAAGTCCTCCCTTCTTAGTCTGAATCTTTTCAATATCAATATTGGTGTCCTTGTGGAGTTGTAGCACTTTACCAAGGGTATCCTCTGAAAGCTGCATATAGGATTCAAGACCATCGAAACTTATCCTAATGTGTTCAGCCTCCTTGAGGAATAATGTTGAAGAGTCAGAAAAATATTCTAGTAGCCCGGGGTGTATCAGCCCTAGATTGGGCAGACAACTTCTAATACCATTCCTCTTTAATAAACACATTATCCATGCTCGAAAAAGTTTGAGTATCATATGTAGCAGCAATCAATTTAGGCCTGTAGTTAGAGAGATCCACAAGAGAATAAACAATTATCCTAGAGATAAGCAGTCCATAGGGTAAGCTTGAAGTGGAGTTCGTATCCTCAAAACATTCAACCATGTATTCCCGAACCTGTAGAGCCCAGTATATATTGATCTGATTGAGCAGACAATAAACAACAAATATAACTATGTTAGAGATTTCGCTAAGAGAGACCTTTTGTGGAACCCGAGTTGTAGCCACAATATGGGCGAGATTTGATTCTCAAAACCAAGATATAGGGGACCAAAGTCAGAGACGTCATCCCCAGTGTCAGCCAAAAAAACATTAGCATCTTCAAACGAGGTTTCAAACTGATCAGGCCATACATTTCCACGCATGACAGTGTATCACTAGTAAATTCAGAACCAAAAAGTTCCTTATACAGAGAATCAATAATAATGATATGGTGACATTTACTTGTAGAATACAAATATAATATTTCAAAATTACATATAAATTAATATACAAGAAATGTTTTCAGAGTACAACAGAAAAAAATGGCTTTAATTATATCAAATAACTAATGTCCACCCATAAGAAAAAGAAAGAGTTTGTCCTGTTGTTATTGATATCTCCCTACAGTAGAGATTAAATCACGTAATAACATGGCCACTTTGAGAACCAGAAAGGAGATAATGGAAAGACTCGACATTCGTAGAAAACTTCATAATTTCCTTTTTATAATCAACTTCACTTTTCTTCTTTTTTTATAGGCATCATTGAGTGTTTTTTAGATCTTATAAATCAACAAAGACTTCCATTTTTTTCTTGATACATGTTGAACTATAATCATCCTTATCTTGAATGTTTTTTCTCCATTAGTATGCATTTAATGATAAGCGAAAAAACACATGTATTTAATGTCTCAGAAGCCTTTTTTTTTAAATTTCTTTCTAATAATAAAATGTCAAACAAAGTTGATCTGTACTAATGTAATAGTACTTATCAGTTACATCCTAATACATTGTGTTTTTTATTTTTTCATTTTACAGTTTATCTATGATATATTATAATCTCCAAACATGTGTGACTTACGTCGACCATTCAATTTAAATATTTAATACACCTCAGCAAACCGATCACTATTTCTAGCTAGCTAATGTTATCAGTTCGAGTTTCCTCTAATCACCTCACAAGCTGAAAGTAAAAAGAGGAGAAAAATTCTTCGCATCTGTTAAGAAGGGTTCACTTTACTTAAATCAAGGGTCTCTCGGAAACAAACTTTTGCCTTATAGGGATTACATGTACATACATACTATCAAGTCGTTAGGGAAAAGCCAATGGGAAAAGGATTGGAGCCAAAAAACTTTTTTCAACCTAATCCAGATTTGGACGAATTCAGAGTCATTAAGGTATAGGAAAATGTGGTAGAAATTGGGTGATTCACTTATTATTTTTTATTACATGAGTAGCTAGATAAGACGTTAAGGAACCTGCATGACATTACAAAATTGAATTCGGCGAATAGAACTCCCATAATCGATTTTAGCGTAAGCGGTATTTTCCGAGTGTCATTGGTTAGAGGTGTGTGTGTCTCTGGCGGGTACGCTATATTGGGGTGGGTGTCGTTGTTGCGGGTCAGACGCAACTTAAAGTCGTAAATAAACCCTATAACATCTTTACTATGCACTTTTTGACTTTGAGAGCTAAGGAATGACCCCATACGACCTCTTGATAGTTTTTCACCATTCTTGAGGCTAAAGGTAATCTTTTCACCTCCCGAATCCATTTTTCGATTCGTGGACTCTTTTTTCTTATCTTATAAACAATGGGTTAGGGTTTTGAATCGGAAACAGTGGTGGGAAAAGCCATTGTTTGGATACATGAGATCAAGGGTTGACCTAGGGTTGATATTATTGATTTTAATCCAGGTAATTGGATATTTTTTGTTGATCCTTGCATTTATTATTTATTTGTAGACTTAGAACAAGAGTAAATAATACAAAAAAGGGAAGATTCAAGCTCCTTAGGGGATTCAAACTTGGATTCGAGGTAGGTGATGGTTGTGATTCTATGATTGCGTGATTTTTGTATGTTCATGCATCATTATGATGCTTGTATGTATATAAATGTTGAATTACTGAGCACACTTGTTGTAAATGAGAAACTATATGCATGAATCACTTCTTGATTGGATAACTTGAGAGTATACTTGCATTTGTGATGGTGTGTGTTAAAGGATCATATTTTTACGTCCCAAAATAACTAACTAGGATTGGATTGCAATGTTCCGACATAAAGATGGGATAAAATTGCCACGTTCCAGCCTAACTAACTGGGATCTGATTACCACATTCCGGTATGCTAATTTGTTTTGTTTGGGTTTGATGAGTCCTCAAATTGGACTAATCTAGGGCCTTATTTAATGCAAATAGTGTCCTCAATTGTGTATTTTATCTCAATATCTGGTAAAAACTTCTAAGTTTCAAGCATTTTGGATTTTTGTTGGAGCATGAACACTTAAGCGCAAAACGGATGCGAAGAGCTAAAGATTCAAAGTACACATCTGCATGCACACTTGGCGACGTCGTATACCAAAGTTCCATTTTTTGTTACAACAAGTGAGTCGTGAAGGAGGTGGATCAAAAGTTGACGAAAAGAAGTAGTCGGCGCTTCACCAAATAATTCCGCCGAACGATATCGCATGGATGGATACTAAGGCAAGCCACAAATGGACAAGAACTAGAGAAAGGGCGAGTCACTCAATCACTCGATGATTCACGACTAAAGATGACGAATGGATCCCCCAACACTAAATTTGAAGTCTATAAACACTGAACTCATTTATTATTTATAAGAAAATTTTAGAGAGTAAAAACTATAAATTTAGTATTTTAATTTAGAAACTTTGTTCTTAATTTTTCTCTCAAGTTTGGAGAGGGGTTTTAGGAAACTTGAAGAATGAAGTTCTTCTTCCAATGTTTCAAGTGGTTCTTCTCCATTTACTTTCCATTGCTATTTTTAAGGTTTAATCTATTAAACCCACTTGCTTCTTTTATCATTTTAATTATGTTTGATTATTACTTGATGAGTGGCTAAAAACCCCCATTCTTATAGTGTGATTTAGAAAATATATGTTGATATTAGTGTTGGGTCTTGCTTGCTGATTGGATTATATGCACTTTAATTGTAATTTAACCTACATGTTGGTTTAATTTAATGGGTTTGTAGGTGCAAATACAAACCCACATATGTATTTTCTCCTTGCCAGAGAGAGAGGTCGCGAAACCAAGACCAGTAGACTGATGGCCCGAGGAGTGGGTCGACATGAGGTTCAGCATGAGGGGCTGAGCCCTAGTCCCATATCCAAGAAACGTCTATCGAATAGTTAGGCTGTGGTAAAAGCTTAGGCTGGTTACTTTAGACAACTTTTCCAAGGGGAACCCATTTGATATGGGGTAAGTTGCCCGAGCGGAAACTTACTATAACCTAAAACTTATCCTAGTAACCATTGTCTTGTGAATTTTCACACCAAATCATGTACCCATTAGTTTATGTCAACATATATTGTGGTCACACGCAAGAACTCTCTCCAGTACTTGTTTTGTCCTTTATTTTTGGTATTCTACTACTTGTGACAAAAACCCTTTATTCTTGATATTTGAAACTTTGGTGTAACAAATTGAATCTAATTTTTGTATGACTAGAAAATGTCATGAGCTATCACTATTTAGAACTAAATTCTAAGTAAGTACTTTCACTAGCACTCCATTGGAATACGACCCTAACCCTTGGTTGTGTTACTTTACTAGCTTCGATTCATAGACACTCAAAATGTAGGTTAGTGAAGTTGATCAACAAATATAAAAGATACACATATTGAAGCATCAACATGCGCCGCAGCCGGGAAGTGTAGTTACTTTTAACTATAGGCTTTGTTGGTAAAGTTGCATATTATTGGTCTAATTACTAAAGCTACTTTGTGCACTTATTTTCTTCTCCTATATATGAACTTTATGTTAATATCATTCTCTAGCTTGCTGCCTGTTTGTATTGATTTGATTTTTATATATCTTAAATAGATTTTGAGTGTTCAATACTGATGTTAATTTTATCGGTTCTCAGTACGTATTGACTAGGGGTTTTTAGACATAAATTAATGTATGTGTGTGTATATATATGTATTGTACATCGAGTCTGCTAAGTTGTTAATGTGCTTCCGTTCATTCATGGTTTGTTGCTCAGGCTATAAATGTGCTTCGACATTTTCTTTGTTTCTTGTCTAGGTTGTGAATATCTTCATACTGAAGTGTCTTTTTCATTCTAGGGTCATTGGTATTTTCACATAGCTTTTTTTTAGGTAACATTTAGTCTAGTAAATATTTTGTTAGAAAATGAGAACTTGTTTGATCTCGTGATGTATTTGTCAATTGAGTTTCATCTTTTGGCACATTTATTTTATTATTTCAGGTCATGCGGTATGATTTTCAAAAATAATGCCTATAAAATATTCAATATTGCGAAGCATTGTGGAAATTTATTGAAAACACTATTTTATTGGATTTGTTATATAATGATACAAGTTCGTTAATATAAATTTAGTTTTAAAGTTTTTTTAGTATATTTTGTGTTAATGATTTATTTTGTTTTGATTTTATGAGATCTACTATGTTCTATTAATGAGTTACATAATGATACTGGTTCGTTAATTTAAATTTAGTTTTCAAGTTCTGATACTATAGTTTGGATTAATGATTTATTCAATTTTGATGTAATGAGATCTACTATGTTCTATTAATGATAATATATATTTTTTTAGCATTTGACAAACATCATCACATCTAATAGGATTTTTTATTAGAATTTTGTTCGCTTTATCGGTAGAAGTTCGAACAAGATATTTTTCAATGGATGTGGTTATTATTATTTACGACTAAAAAATTGGTCCTTAAGGTTTGTGAAATTTAGCGTCAAACTAAGTGAATTTTCTAGGCAAAAATATTAGACGATAAATGGGGGAAATTCGGATGGTTTCAAAAGGAAATTCTAGCTTTTATAATTACCACCAAAACATTGTCGTTAAAGATATGATCTTTAGCAGCATTTTTATCGAATTTACCAGCTATCAAAATGGACGCTACATGAATATGGTTGTCCTAGTAAATTTTATTTAATATTATCTTTATTACCAGTAGAACTAATACGCTTTAGCAGTAATTTAGTAGTATTTACCAGGTATAAAAATAGACACTACAAAAGTATAACTGCTATTTTTATTGAATTTAACATCCATCTTATTTGTTGCAAGCCATTGCTGTTAGAACAAATATGTTTTAGCGACAATCTACTTGGTTTTACTTTCTATATAAATGGTTGCTACATGAGAAAACTAACCTTTTTGGATTTGATTTTTTAGACTTTTTAATTGCTGCAACCAATTGCCACTAAATCAAATGAGTTTTTAGCGGCAAAAGATCATGACTTTACCATCTTTGGTCCAAATGGCTGCAAAGGCCTTTGCCGACCCTCGATATATTGGCCAAAGCGCATTGGATGGTATTGTCGATAGCGGCCATAGTTATGGACTCTAATTTCATTTTTAAATTGCCGCTATATCCCTTTTTGTTCTAATGACTTAGTCATAGTTAAGTTGGTTCATATAGAATTTCCAAGAGGATCGAAAAGTAGCTTATGAGTTGGAGCTACCACAACAGTTAGCGGCAGTTAATAAGGTGTTTCATTTATCCATTTTGAAGAAGTTCATGGGTGATCCTTCCTTAATAATTCCAGCTAAGAATATTGAGATCAAAGATAACTTTTCTTATGAGGACATTCCAGTGCAAATACTAGATCACCAAGTTCGCATGTTAAGAGCAAAAAAGGTAGAATTTGTCAAGGTACTTTGGAAGAACAAATTTGTTGAAGAATCTACTTGGGAAGCTGAAGAGGACATGAAGAAGAGATATTTGCATTTGTTTTAATACGGAGAAATGCAGACCAAGGAACAAAGTTTCTTCTAAGTACTATCCAAATTTCAGTAAGCATGTTGTTTGGCTGCAATTGCTTGTGGGTGTTTGAAGTTGATGTTGCTACCTTAAGTCTAGTAAGAGTAACCTTATTCGAGGACAAATGTTCCAAAGGTTGAGATATTGTAATATTTCGCAACTAAAAACAACTAGAAAAGAGTTTAAAATCTGAAAATACAAATTTTTGGAAAGAATAAGAAAATCTGGAAATTTTAAATAAGTTAAAAACTATGTTTTGGTAATCTTCAAACAATCATAACTCCATGCTCATCATGAATTAGGAGTAGTTACAGATATGGTTGAAAATCCGTTAGAATAATCATTCCAGCGCCGCAGAGTTTGCACGATTTCGAGTTCGAATGAGTGAGTTATGCCTTTCGGAAGCTGGGTTGTTGGATTAAGGAAATCCCAATACGGATTTGGTAAGGAAAAAGTTGTCTTTTCATTACCTAACTAAATTAATTCATTTTTAGAAATTAATTTGGGCAAAACCAGACCTTTGTTCTATTTAGAAAAAAATAGAATTCACGCTAGGCTTGAGGAAGAGAAAAAAGAAGAGAAAAGAGGAGAGAAATCAAGAATCGCCAAGAAAGCTCAAGCTTTGCGTGTGGAATTCTTCAACGGTGATCCTTAAAAAGGTATGTGAGATCACATAATGTTGGGTTAGTTAAGCCATACCCCAACTATGTTTAATTCAGCGAATTCAAGTTTTGAATATTAAGAAATTGAGTTCATGAAGAACATTGTTGAAAGTTTCGTCGAGTTCTTGATGGTTCTGTTGTTGAAGTTTCTTGATGGTTTGATTTATGTTTCCAGGTATAATTTATGGTTAAATCTATTGTATATTGATAGTACTATTGATCCAAAGTGTTTGAGGAAAGAACTGTCAAATTTTGGAGGGTTGAGAAATGAAAAATGAAGGAGAAAACTCGGAGAACGCCTTGGAATAGCCCAAGCGCGTCTCGCTTCCTAGAGCCCCAAAGATATGTCTTTCTCCATTGGCCTCTTGATAACCGCGCTAGAAAGAACGCCCCACCCAACACTTTGATGTTTGAGGGCTGGCGGCCCCACGTCTCTCAGAGTGCCATGGTCGCCAATTCTCCCCATTATTCCCCCAACTTTCCGTACTAGTTCCCTAGTGATGTAGCTATGTTTCCTAGTTGATTCTAAAACTCTTAGGCACATCTAAACATCATTAAATCATCCATAAACATGAGATCATGAAACTTGAATTAATAATTCAATTCCTGGAAAGTTACGATCAATGTCAAAGAAGTCAAGAGTCAAGTTTAGTAAAGAGTAATGAGTTGAGTTCATTTCTCAAATTTTATATGGGAACTAAGTATTCCCTAAGAGTTCATATGTTTTTTCAAATTTGAACAATCAAGGGAACATCGATTCCAAGAGAGCTTTTAAGCTAAGTGTTGAGTAATTATCTCAACCCAAATAAAGATGTTGTTTTAAAAAATATGAGCTAAGTATATTTTTGGGAGTAGTATTGAGCACCGATATAGGGATGCGAGTTCATATTAACTCAAGTCTCCATGAACCATGTAGCCATGATGGGTATTAAAGGATCATACTTTTGAGATGATCACTCAAATTAAGCAAGCAGCTCCACTAAATTAAGAACTTTTACGTAACGACAAAGTATACGATAGTTCTAGCAGCATGAACAAGACGTTCTATCACCACTTAGGCTCATAGTGGTGATTGTCGTTTAGATTCCACAGAAACTAGTTACTTCATTACATAAGTAAAGTTGAGTTTGTTATTGAATTTTCTTAAACGAACTAAGTATTTCTACTGTCATACAAGATTTATATATATTGCATGTGTCTTATTGCTTTAATATTGAGTTAAGTTTTTCATTGGGTTGAAAAGACCCAAGGTTAGTGTTCCGTTCACATCCTTTTCAAGTTTAAGTTGTGTTTAGCTTTCAAACTCGCATACTCGTACATTCATGTACTAATGCCAGTTGGCGAGCATCATGTTATTATTCAGACACATGTAACTAGGATCGACGTTGATCCATTTAGCAGCTCAGAGTGAGTTGGTGAGCCTGCTTACATTCTAGTGGACATCATTTATGACTTTATTTTCATTTTTGAGTTGTTAGCATCATTGGAGGTCTTGTCCCAACATGCCCTTTTGATTATAGGCTTCATAGACAAATAGAATAGTTCCTTAGTGTTATTCATTTCAATTCTAAACGTTTCAGACATGAGTTGTCACTTTGGCTAAGTATTACTTTTAAGTTATTTCATGAGTTATCTCTTGTTTTTAAGTCTTCCACTTTGTAAGCAAGGCCAAACGTCTCCTCTAGACCAGCAATGGTCCTCAAGTGTCGGTCACACTTATGGTTTAGGCTCGGGGCGTGGCATTATGATATGTGAAATTGTAAGGCTTGAAACTATGAATTTTAATATAAATTCGTTAAATTTATAAAAATGAAATGTTTATAGATTTAAAAACTACACGAAAAGTACTCCAATAAACATAGCTAATGAACAAACATATGTTTTTTTTAAAAATGTTGGACTCCTCATATAGTAACGATTTAATAGAAAATAGGATTACGGGAGTATACAAAATGTATCCATAACCATATAAACTAATTTGTTTTTTTTTTAAAAAAAAAATATTAACAATCCTTAAACATTAAATGCTAGCTTAAACTCTACAGCCATAATGAGTTAAGTGTTCTTGTCAAGGCCATATGACACTAGTTGTGATTCTGCACAACTTCATCCTACATTATGATTTTAAATAACTCGGGTATAAATTATAAAAATTTTAAAAACCAAAATACATATTTGAAATTACATTAACAATATTGCAATTCAGTACAGCGAATAATTCAAATATTTTGATTTTTATTTGGGAGAAAACTATAGTCAACAAAAAAGTTATTTGACTCCCCAAATAGTAACACACCCAAATTAAAATAAGAAGAAAGAAGTATATAACTTTTTACATTCAACTTTATGAATATGATTTTCATTCTTTTACTATAAAACTTACTTACTGTAAGATATATATATATATAATTAAAAATTAAAAATATTTAAGTGGAAAATAGTATACCAAAATTTTTTCAAAAGGGGAAACACCTAAATTCATATTGCATTCTCGACAAACATCCCCTTTTTCTTTTGATATCTTCCTCGTTATGCACTTAATGCAAACAGTTAAAGAAATATTAAACATAAATTAATCAAATTTCATTAAAAAAAACTTGAAACTAAAGAAATTTCTCATCTAATGAATTAAAAATAAAAATTAATTACATAAAAAATTTCATTATTTTTAATGGGCTTTTTTCTATGAAATTTGATTAATGTAAGTTTAATATTTTTTAACAGTTTGTGAGAAATGCATAACGAGTAAGATATCAAAATAAAAACGGGATGTTTGTCCAGAATGCAATATGGATTTAGGTATTGCCCCCTTCCAGAAAATCAGGTATATATTTTTCTCCACTTAAAACATTTTGAATAGTTATTTATAGGGACGAATATTTTTTTTAGCTTCCACAAAGTAAGTTTTATTCAAAAATCATAAAAAATTTATTCATAAAGTGGAACGAATAAAGTTATATACTTCTTTTTTTACAGTGTATGAGTTACTATTTGGGGAGTGAAATAATATTTTCTATTAAGTTATTGATACATTATTTATACTCCCTGCACACTATTTTATGTTAAAGTGTTAATCTTTTTGGTGTCCAACAATATTTTAGGAAACAAATGTTGATTCATTAGCAATGTTTTTTGGAGTACTTTTCGTGTAGAATTTAAATCTACAAACATTTCGTTTTAATAAATTTAAAGATTTTATATCCAAATTCATAATTTCATGCCTAATAATTTCACATATTATAAGTAAATTTTCAAATACAATACAAAAATATGACTCTAAGTACAAGGAATTGAACAACAGTTCCTTATAATGATTAATTTAATGGCCGACCACCAAATGTAAGGGATCAGAGACACATTCTCCAGTAAAAGATATTCATAACGTGCTCATTGATAAATCACCATCCCCTCCTCCTCCTACTCCTTTTGTTGTTTCTACAAACTCTAGGAGAAATGAGGATTCAATTTCTTCCACAGTAAACACTACACCACTTGTTGTTGGTGATCAAGTTCTGAATCAACACACTCTTCCTCTACCTCTGTCTCTACCTCTTCCCCTTCCAGTACTACTTGATATGATGTATTCATTTGAAACTTAATCATAATCAACAAGTAATATAGCATTTACGATGGAAAAAATTGATTTCTCCATTCTCCTTAAACTTGTACCAGCAACAACAACAAGAGGAGGAGGTGATAGTGGAGTATCAATGAGAATGTCAGGACTTCTATGCATAGCAACATCCTTGTGAGCGAATTACTTTTTTTGAATTTTTCAATTAGTCCACGCTCAATTAAATTTTACTTGACGTATTGTCTCTGATCTCTTACACTTGGAGATCATGCCAAAAAACTAAGCATTATATGAAGTGGTATCAATTTTTTCACACACATTTATACGTACAATGAATGAAATTATAGTTTTTTCTTCTTGTTGATATAAACCTAGAGTTAAAATCTTGTACTTGTATTTGAAAATTTTATTTATCATATGTACTTTCTTTATCTTGAATTACGTGAAAAGGTATGGAGTACGAAGATTAAAACATATTAGTTTGACTAGGAATTCGGGCTTAAATTCTTCAACTTTTTAAAGTAAAAATGTATACAGAAAAGTGCTACAAATCAATATACCGAATAAATCAAAATATTTGTAAAAGAAATTGTTTGAAACCTGAAATAATAAAACTTTAACATGTAATAGAATGAACATAGTATAAGTAATTATGGAAAAATAAAGTCAATATCAAACGACAATGGTCGTTTTTACATTTTAAAAAAGAGTGGTGGGTAGGTCAATTTTAATACAACCTTAACTTGTTATATTCAGTACATGTTATTTTTTCATTAACATATGAATAAAAAGAACTCTAATTACAAGAAACATTCATAAGAATAATCTATGGTTGCATTAGAAGTTTATTTTTGTTCTTATAATTTAAATCTATAGTCAACATAAGAAAGTCAAAGTACGTAATTTCACTATTGATTCTCTCTGTTCTACCTTATTTGATACAATTTTTATGTCTTTTCAAATAAAATTTACTTATTAGAAGTATAGATAGAGATAAATCACAACATATAATAATTCAAAAATATTAAAAGACGATAAAAAAAAATTAGAATTAGAGGACATACCTGATTTTTTTTGAGGGGACAATACCTAAATCTGTATTGCATTTTGAATGAACTTGCAGTTTCTCCTCTTTTATCTTCCTCATTATGCAATTCTTGAAAACTCTAAGCAAAAATATCAAACATAAATAAAACAAATTCCATTAAAAATTGATAGATAATAATTATTTATCTCACCAAGATCATATATTTATATAAAAGAGAACCTTAGGCCTGCCTATGTGGCGCCACAAGATATCAAATTCCCTTTTAAATTTATTTATTT
The DNA here is from genome assembly GCF_001406875.1 of Solanum pennellii. Lineage (NCBI taxonomy): Eukaryota > Viridiplantae > Streptophyta > Magnoliopsida > Solanales > Solanaceae > Solanum > Solanum pennellii. Next base: position 39,458,879 of record NC_028637.1, on the reverse strand, counting down.
TCAAAACTAGCCTTCCCTTATAATGAAAATTTGTAACTCTTATGAAAAAGTCGTGACTTTTATGAAAAAGTTGTGACTTTTATGAAAAGTTCTGAAATTTTGAAAAGTTGTGATTCTTATGAAGAGTTGCGACTTTTATGAAAAAAATATAATTTTTATGAAAGGCTGTGACCTTTCTGAAGGGTTGTAACTTTTCCAAAGAGTTGTGACCTTTCAGATAAGGCACAATAATTATTTGTTCACACTATCCTATGTTGTTTACAAATGGAGAAGTTTCTTGCCACTATAATTTGTATGTTTTTTTCCCACTAGAGGGTAGTAAAATAAAATTCAAATACATTAATTGTGTTTTTATGAAGTTTCATTCATTCTTGGAAGTTTTCATGGAGCTTAATCTTTAATATCAGTCATAGTGATTCATCTAACTATGGTAATTTCTTTTTCCTATTTTTGTGACCTTTTTAAACTATGTTAAAGTGTCAGCAAGGATGATTGGGCATTGATCTTCTCTTTTGCCCCTTTCCACAGGCTTCTTCATATAAACAAAGCAAATTTATTTCAATTGCAATGCGATATTACTACTCTTGGAGCTTTTAGTGCACAACTCATAACACTGCTGAAATGGTTGATGGTTGAATTCACTACATTTGAATCTTTAGTAAGTAAATCTTTTATTTCTGTCATTATTATTTGTATGTATTTTTCAAATTCAAATACATTAATTATGTTTTTATAAAGTGTATTTCATTTCTCAAAGTTTTCTTCCTCCTATTTAATGAAGCTTAATTTTATCATAGTGATTCATGTGTCTATTGCAGCTTCTTTTTGCTATTTTGCTGACTTTTTTTGAATTGTCTTCAAAATTTCAGTGAACGAGATTGAAAATTTATCTTCTCTTTTATCTCTTTTTATGCGGTGTCTTCATATACTTTTAATAAAATCATTTGTGACTTGTGCTATTCTTGATAGCACACAACAACTAATCTTTGATAACTAATAAGAAGAAATGACGAAGTTTTTTAAATGATCCAAAATGATTGCTCTCTTGCCTGCCATAATTAGTATATTATATTGATTGTTTTTTTTAGGTACAAAATTTTTGTATGCAATTGCACTATATCAAGAATGTTTGTATAGAGACAATTAGTCCATATCTTTTATTGCATGTTAAATAATTTGTCATACTTTTTCTTCTATTCTATTTTCAGCATAATAAGAGATCAAATTTTTGTTAAACTAACAAATGTCCAAAATACACTATAACAAAAATATTTTTTATCGATAATAAATATGCACACAAAAAGTGCTACAACCTTTACTAATATTAATTAATTGTCATTGACTTTAATGTTGTTATAAACATTAGGGACATTATAAAGAGTATTATTTGCCTCTGAAAATACATATTTGATGATAATTAAGCTATTAATTATCATTAAAGATCATTTTTATTGTAGTGATAACTCATTCTTTTGATAAATGTTGATAAAGCAGTAATAACTCTTTTTGACATCTTTCAGTTAAATTTGTGAATTGTAAACTTAGATACAACCCGAAAGACTATCTTTTTGAAAAATATATTAAGCACATGCATTTTTCTTCTTGATTGTTAGGAAAGTAAGGTCGCCTTTATTATTATTTTGGATATTTGTATGTTCAAGTGCTCACAAAATTATATTGTGGGATTTAATAGTTATGTGCCAAAATTTTGGTTTAGTATATCCCGTTGTGAACATTCAGATGTCACATACTTTTTGGTTCATAATTGCATTAATTTTTTGTAATTACATATTATAACTACAACAATAACTATGTTTTAATCTAAATAAGTTGGGGCCGCTAATATGAAACATTAAAAATAGTAATTACTATTTTGGGGCAATGACAAAAAAACATTTATGATAATAACAATTTTAGGGTCATTTTTGGTAACGACCTGCTAGATCATTTTGAGAAGTAGAATTATTTTGACTCTTCTCCAAAATATATTAACATAAAAATTTTAGACTATTTATTTAATTAATATTATTTGATTGGTGGTTAATGGGCCAACTCTCTAAATTAATTAATATTTTATCATCCTTAGGTCACATACGTTATATATAGGTTAGTGGGTTTGTCACGTTTAATAAGTACTTATTTCAGAAAATAAAAGAGATGGAGGCGGCGATCAACAAGAAGAAAAAGAATAACATGCTCAGGTAAAAACAAGAAATTTTCATTCTTTTCAATTCTACACATTAATGTATATTGTCAGAATGCAATAGATTGTTGTTATTATTATATTATTATATTAGTAGTTAATTTCAAGGTGAAACAAAACATTTGCATTTGGTTGAAATTTTATATTAAAGAAAGAAAACAGTTTTTTTAGAATTAATTTGATAATCCTAAAGGAGGCATTTAATGCCCATTAATGGTTTATTATTTTAAGGATGGACATTCAAATCGATGGTAAAAACTAATAATAATAATATGCATAAATTAATGTTTCCAACAATTCGGTGTTAGCAATATTTCAATTGGGATTCATCATTAATGGATATGAATTTGTGTTGACAAGATTTAGGCTGAAAGTAAATTATGTAATTTCAAGTAAAGAAAGCAAATTTTAGAAAGTTAACACTATATTGTAGGATGGTTTCTTGGTAGGATAAGTTAATTCCTAATGACTTTCTAATGATAGCGTAGGTTTAGTTTATTATTGAGTATTTATGGAACTGTCAATGATTTGCTAATGATGGTCATAGGTAGTAATGTGTAGAATTTAGAATTTTTATACAAGGATATAGATGACAATTATTTCGAGGTTCTGAGATTTTGTTAGCGCATGGGTTGAAAATTGGACTATTTCAATTATTGTTATTACAGTGCAAATAAAGTTTAGTATTCTATATTGAGAATAGATTTATGCTCTATGATTTTGAGTGACTTTAGAATCATGGTTAGAACGCCATGAAAAAACTTGATTTAATATAGAAGTTACTCCATTACTTACTTAATTTCTACGAAAAACAATTTAAATAATGTAGTTGGAAGGTTTTATGGTGGTGAATAATTCTTGGAACAATAAGATATGCACATATATTATTATTAGAGAAGGATTCTCAAGTATGTAAGGTTAGAAGGACACTAAAAATATCCTTATGTTATCGAATTCAAATTTTATTAAGTTTTTCTTGAATATACGCTCACACTAAAAATCTAAAATTTAAGCTTGTAAGTCTTCAATATGGGATAGACAATAATATGAAACACTCGAGGTGTTATAAGACATACTTGCTTACGAATATTACATATTTGATAGATTGGGGAACATTCTGAAGCTTTACAAAAGAGAAAGACAAAATCATGAGGATCCGTGACACACAATCGACATTCAAAGGTATGTTAAGACATTCAGATTTTTTGAAGGATGATTTCCTAATTAAAGATTAAAAATGGATTAGATAACGGGTAAGGGTGGAAGATGGGGTATCGTATCAATGGTGTGACGGGCATTAGTACGAGTACCAATGTTATTAAAGGGAAAATTTATTACTATAATATGGTATATTGTAATTTGAGAATGCCAAAGCATATGGGCATTAGCTGAAGTATTTAATGACTTGATTTCTTGTGTGTGGCCGTGTCTTTTATTGAACCAGTATAATTGTGATGATTGAATTGATTATATGTCATAGCGACATTTGATTTATTGAGATGTTGTATCATCCCCTTTGATTGATATCATATTGTGCATATGCATTGACATGAGATTGAGTATGAGTAAAGGTCTAACACGTGGAGTCCTCCGTGTTGAGATCGAGTTATGATTATAATTTGGGCACGTGGAGATCGTTCGTGCGAGTGATTAGTTATGATTATAAGTTGGGCACGTGGAGATCGTCCGTGCTGGGGATTATTTGATTTTATGATAGTGCGTAGAGATCGTCCGCACAGACACGTGGAAGCACAGATAATTTACGTAGTATAATATATAATGAATTAAAAATAAAAAATGAAAAGAAAGAAAAGAGAAAAATGTTGAACCATATTACAAAACTCACCTCTTTTAATCATAAAATCCCAAATTAATAATACATAAAAATATAGTAGTGTTAATGACTAGGGACAAATGCAATAAATTGATCACAGTCGCGCTCTGTTTTTTGCAAAATGTGTTTTAATAACGACCTAACAACTCTTTTGGGACTTCTAAATGTTTTGAGGAGTCGCCACCTAACGAATTGATGCGCGTTAGGAAACTTATCTAACCTAACTAAATCTAACTAAGTTCAACGAACCATAGATCTGGGTAAGGGTTCAAATTACCTCGAGGGGAAGGTGTTACGCATCTCTCAAGGTCCACAAATGTGGATCCCGATCATATCTCATGCAACTTATGTGGGGTTAAAAGTAGCAAGTATGGTCACTTCATTTAGGTTATTCAATTTGAACATGCCATCTAGGTGATGAATAATATTAAACACTTTATTATTTTAAATAATTGTTTAAGTATGCGAGACTAGATGATAACATAATGTAAAATAAAACAAATACTAAGCAAATAATAAAGGGAAAAGCGAGGTGACAGATATTACACATTTAATTGGTCAAGTGCAAAATTTTATTTTACATAGTAGACCACCCTAAATAAATTTAATTACAAAACATATAAAGGGAAAAGGGAAGGGAGACTCTAAAAGACTTTAGTATCAACGCTCAGCTTCTATATAGAGAAAGAAAAACAGATGTTTGTCGTTTACGTCTCAAGGCAATGTCATCATATCTATGGCCTAAAGTACCCCTACCCCACCACTGCATCTATAACGCCCTAAAAGGTGCCTAGAACCCCGCTTAATGTACCAGAGGCATTGGACTACTATTTAAGGACGTTTTAGATTGAATGAAAAAAGTATGCTCCTAATAGGCCCCCTAGACACCAAGTCAAACAAATAGGACTAGTGTTTAGCACATAAATCTCACATTACCTCTAAATATTATTAAACATGCTTTCAAACACACATAGTTGTGAAGGTCTCATGCAAGGTATGTGTGAAAACAAAAAACATAGCAATAAAGACTAAATAACAAGTAAAAATAATATTAACAAAAAGAATATTACAAGGGTCAATGATGGTTTTAAGTGGAAAACATTATTCAAAATGCAGAATTTAATTACTGACATATTTGAATATGGTAGATGAGCTTCAGGGAAAGATCTAACATCTTATTTTATGTGGCAAGAATTTAAAAGTAGCAGGTTTACAGTTAGGATTAATTTATTTTCATATTGGATGACAATTTATTTACCAAGAAAACGAGCATGTAGTAGGGAAAGATGAGTTATTAATTTTTATCTTTTAGATAAAATGTCATGCTACAGTGACAGAAACGGCTTAAAAGTCACTCAGTTATCTAACATGCTAGAAAATAAATAATTTATTTAAGCGATCGAAAACCGTTTTAATACTTAAATAGTTACGACTTTGTATCAAATACGTAGAGAACTATCATATTTTTTGAACATGCTGAGAATTACTTAATAATACCTAAGAACGTGATTCTAAATGATTCAAACGTCACACATATAGCATAATTCATAGAGTCATGATTACTAATCAATTTGCATGTAAGAAAATATGTAATCATAAGCCTTAACATATGAGAATTGAGTTAACGGGCCAATATTAATCTGCAACACATATAAACATGATTTATTTTGTAACTAGTGTTAAAGCCTATATGTTGATTTTTATGTCCCAAAATATACCCTTAAATGAGTTACCAAAATGAATTGTTACATCCTAAACACGATCTCTAAACAAAGTAACATGAAGGCATATTATTAAGTGAATAAAGAGTTAAAATTTATGCAACATTAGGTCGTCTATGCATGGAGTCTAATATTATTTATAAACAAATAGTTACTACATTTTTCTCATGTACGGAATATTTATTACACCAGTTGGATATTACATAAGACAAATACAAACCAATGGTTTATTTTATATTATTATTTAAGAGATGTTATAATTTTTTTTCATTATTCAAGTAATTTACACTTAGGAAGATTTTATAGCAATCACATGTATAAAATAAATGAGAAACGATTGCACGTAATCTTCCTTTCCCTTGAACGATCCCCGAATATTTCATTTATAATAGAGAGCTAGATTTATACACATAAAACAAGACAACATAAAGAACAAATGAACAAAATACGCAACATTAAAATAAACAATATAGCTCCGTCAGGAATTCTCTTCTACATTTTCAATTCTAAATTCATAACATGCAAGAAGGGATAATGTAACACCCACATATATNATATATATATCTCAAACTCTGTTGTATATCCCGTGCTATCCAACATACCAACACATAACAACATTTGACGTCATAATGCAAGATAAAATTTATACTAATGGAGGAAGAACTAACCAATTAACGAAGAAATATTTATCAACAATGAAAACAAACTCAATCAACTATTTGACCCGAACACAACAAAACTGATTGGAGAGTCCTCGTAGAGTTTACAAGACTTTTGTTTTTATTCTTTTCTTTAAAGTAGATAGAGTTTTTGATAATTGCTAAATGTAAGACTTTAAGTCTTTTTCTGATTGTTAAAGCTTATCCTAATCAAAATACGGGCATCTCCATATATAGTGGGGAAGAGGGCTTGTATTATATAGCAAGAAATTACTTAGGATTAATCACATATTATTTACCTTATATAAAGAAAAAACCAAATAAGTAATTAAATTATTTTTGGCTCAATTAGATAAAGTTTTGCTAAAATATAACATGTGAAAATCAATTCAACTTCAATGAAGGAAATTATGATCAATTAACATTAATAAATAAAATAATAAGCAATATTTACCTTACCCAAGAGACACGACATATGTCCGCATTAGCACAATACCATAAAAATCACCATAGTATCAACTAATATATTTCAAGCATGAAAATACAAGTCAAGAAGTATTTACACATTCTTAATATAATATTTTCACAACAAGAAATGAGAAATATGTCGAGGAAAAATCTAAAGTCAAGTAGCAATACAAATTATCATACAAAATTATTACCACTACTACAAGTAAAGTTGCATCAATTAAAGGAATTAAATGACATTATTGGAGGTAATAAACAATAGGTGTAAATCACATCAAGATAATCTGTTATTTCATAACAAAATTTATCAACTTTAACCATAAATTGACAGTCAAGGTATTGTTAAAAATACAAGAGAAAACTTCCACACAATATTCTTGTGAAGCAGACAATGAGCTAAGCCATAAAGACCAGCAAGAACATGAAAGACACTATACTTCAACTTTCTATCACACATAAACAATTCGTAAAATCACAATGTCGTAACTAGTAGTTCAATTTTAGAACTAAGAGAACTTCTACACCAACCATGCATAGAACTTTCATCACATTGCATATAAGAAGAAAAATAAAATTTCTAAGATGAGATAATTAATTTAAAAGACATGTACCCGGAAAAATCGGTTAAATATCCTTTTTTTGACCAGTTTGAAACATTCAAAATCTTCGCCGGAGTTCGCCTTGTTCACTTGTTCGGAGCTGTTGTCCGGAAATGAGAAGGGGGAGAAGATGCAGGCGACTGTGCGCCGCTGCTGGCGTCATTTAATTTCTGGCTTCGCCGGAGCACGCAGGCCTTGGGTTGCCTTGTCGCTGCTGTTCTTCGCCGGCTTGCTGCTGATTTTCTGCCAGAGATGGCTGCTGCTGTTGTTGTTTTTGTTTCGCCGGCTAGTAACGTTGTTTCAGCCGGCTGGAGCTTCTGGCACTGCTGCCATCACCAGAATCGCTTGGTTGCTTTATTTTGCCACACCGGAGAAAGGAGAGGAGAGAAACAGAGGCAGCCAGAAGCTGTTGGACTTGCCGCAACTGCTGTTTTCCTTACCTAGCTACTGTCCATCGCCTTAAAGAGAGAGAAGGGAGGAAAGATGAAAAGAGGCGAGGGGAGAGAGAGAGAGTCGTCGATGGAGAGAAAAGGTGGTAGAGAGGGCGGCTAGAGAGGGAGGAGAGGAAGATTTTATAAAAATGGAATAGTTAGGGTTTGGGTCTTTTGATATCAAAAAGGAAAGAAAGGATGATTGAAGATAGATGCTCCAGATTCTAAGATTAAATATTAAAATCACATTGGATTGGATTTGAATGGCCAAAATTGCAATAAAAATTACCTACAATTGGAACGGAAGAGTGGATATAATTGAAATACAATTGAAATTAAATAGACTAGAATTGAAAGAAATTAGAATAGAATAAACTATGATTTAAATGATTTTGAGGAAAATTAAAGAGATAATATCCAATTAAAATACTATCGATATTTTAATATTTTTATACAATTTAACTTACTTAAATAATTATTTCGAAATTTATTAATAATTTTAAAATATTTTAATAATAATTTTTTTTATTAAGTATGCATACTAAAATATACATTTTTGGAAAAAACCGACTAACATTTTAAACATGAAATATATTTTTTTAAGAAATGTATTTAATTGAATAACATTTCTTAAATAGTTAAAAGTAGTAAAAATTATGTGTCAACAATAATACAAGAATAAAACAAACAAATAAATATAAATTTTAATAGAAAATAATAATGAACCCACAAAAAGTTACATTCTAATTAATCGTTTAGAAAACATTGGAACGTACGAAAAATAAAATAAAAAATTCTACATCGTGAAATGACTGCAACAACTTATTTATCAAAACGATCGTTTTCTTTTTAGAAAATGGAAGCCCAAAAATCACCTACATCAGTAGTCTCAAAAAGTAAGTTTGAAGATACCAACCGCAGAAGACAGAGATTGACAAATTGTTTCAATAACTCCACCTTGATGAACTATGAAATAAACATTGAAAAAACCGTTACAAAGAAAATCTAAACTCCAAGATCATGAAATCACAAGAACAAATAATTTATCAACATCCTTAAAAAAAAAAAAACCCCAAAAATAAAGTTAGTTAAAATGATTTAACTTTTTCCACATCTATAACAACATCCTATAATAATTAAGACATCTTTGCAAGGTTTTTTCTAAATTTCACGTGTCTATACACTCTTCATTCTAGATCGTCGTTTATCAAAATCAACCATATTTCTTTTATAAATTGCAAAAAATAAGAATTAATAAAAAGGATTTTACAACAAATAAATGTTTTCCTTAATTATAAACATATACATTCCATTATTTACATGCAAACCAAATAATATTTTAAAAAATCATATCAACAGTAATAAAAACACAACAATAAGTACCTTGGTTTCTTTATTCTTGATTTAGTGTGCATAATGGAACAAAGAAATAAACTAACAAAAATCTAAAGAAGTTTGATTTTTTTGGTCTATTATAATTTGAATAGTTAATGTGTGAAGAGGTCTTTTTAATTAGAAAAATAAATATAATATATGGACGAAATTTGATGATAATAATATATAATCTCACCTATTTCTCCCGTGAGTTATAAAACACAGAAGATTTGGGCTTTTCCTTTTTCTTGTTTGTTTTACCTTATTCGAAGTGTTCTTAAGTCAACTTGCCTACGACTCTATTATTTTTATTTAGCATATGCAACTTCCTATCAACACATGTATCAAGTAATCTTAGATTGAGGCAAATATATGATTTCAAGTTTATGAATTTCTATTGTGACTCACAATACAAAATAAGGCATAATTATCAACAAAAATATCTATTGGTATATTTATCAAATTGGTTGATAAGTACAGTTAGTTACCGGTTACTAATAAAAATCAAAGTGTTGCTAAAAGTCTTGTCGGAAAACTTTACCAACCAATTATAATAGTTGATAAACTTACTTACAAAAATTTGTTGTAACCACCTGAAGATTTTGTTAGTAATTTATGAAAATTCATTCTATCCTTTTTGTTGGCAAATTTACCAACCAAAACTTTGGTGGTATCCTGTTTGTATATTCACTAACATATATAAAATAGGTTAGTAAACTTGGTTGTTTATATCTTAAATTTTGTAAGTAATCAGTTGGTATATTCAATAACAAAAGATCTTCATTAGAATCCGTTAAAATTTAGTAACATAGAGTAAATGTGTTGGTAAATAAATATCGATTTTTTAAAATTCGTTGGTAATAGGTTAACAATTCATAAGTTTTACTTATGAAATAAATTTGAATTAGTAAAAAATATTTAGGTTCTTAATTCTATTATAAGTATATGCCAATAGAGTTAACTTCTAGAAATTTTTATAGTAGTAGATAGGTTAACTGTTAGAGATTTTGCTAAGAGAGCATTTTCGTGGAACCAGAGTGGTAGCAACAATAAGGGTGAGATTCGATTCTCAAAACCTAAGTGAGAGACGTCAGCCCCAGTTTTAGCAAGAAAAACTTTTGCATCTTCCAACGAGGTTTCAAACAAATAAGGCCATACTTTCCACGCATGAACGGTGTATCACCAGTAAATTCAGAGCCTAAAAATTCCCGAAATAGAGAATCATTAATAATGATATGGTGACATTTACTAGCAAAAGACAAGTCAAATATTTTAAAATTACATATAAAGCAATATACAAGAAATGGTTTCCAGAATACAACAAAAAATAATGGCTTCAATTGCATCAAATAACTAATCTCCACCCACAAGAAAAAGAAAGACTTTGGTCCGATGTTATTGATATCTCCGTGCAGTAGAGATTAAATCACGTAACAAAATGGCCACATTGAGAACCGAAGAGGAGATGATGGAAAGACTCGACATGCGCAAAAAACTTCACTTTTCCCTTTTTATAGTCAACTTCACTTTTCTTCCTTTCTATAGGCATGCTTGAGTGTTCCTTTAGATCCCATAAATGAACAAACACTTCATTTATTTTTATTGATACTTATTGAACTATGATCATCCTTATCTTGAATGTTTTTTCTAATTTATTTTTGATATGCATTGAATGATATGCGAAAAACACAAGTATACTATGTAATACAAGCTATTAAACATATGTTTAATGTTTTAGAAGCCTTTTTCTTTTAAATTTCTTTCTAATTATAAAATGTCAAACTAAGGTGATCAGTCCTAATGTAATACTACTTATCAGTTACTTCCTAATATATGTATTTATATTTTTCAATTTTAAAATTTACTTATGCTATATTATAATCTAAAAACATGTGTGACATAACCTCAACCATTCAACTTTAAAAATTTAATACACCTCAGCAAACCGATCACTATTTGTAGTTAGCAAATGTTTTGAATTCGAGTTTCCTATAATAACCTTACAGGTGGAAAACAGAAAGAGGAGAGACATTATTTGCATCTTTTAAGAAGCGTTGACATTATTTAAGTCAAAGGTTTGTCGGAAACAACCTCTACCTTATAGGAATAGCGTGTACATACACACTATCATTTTCAGACCCCATTTATAACATTTCACTTTGCAACGACCTGATTTTCCTCATTATGAAAAAGCTAATGGAAAAGAATTGGGGCTAGAAATGATTTCTCAACCTAGTCTAGATTTGGATGAATTGGGAGTCATTAAGGTGTAGGGAAATGTGGTTTAATTCAGGTGATTTATTTATGATTTGATTACACAAGTAGTTATATTAGTCATTAAGGAACTCATATGACATTACAAAATTGAATTTGGGCAAGATAACTCCCGTAATCGATCTTAACGTAAAATGTATTTTCTGAGTGGCGTTGGTTAGAGGTGTGTTGTGAAATGGTGGTCTTGGAATTAAATGACTCACTATTTCATGCAAGCAACTCTTGTACTGGATTTGGTGGCTCTGGCGGGGCCGCTGTAGCAGGGTGGATGCCTTAGTGATGGGCCAAACGCGATTTAATGTCGTAAATAAACCCTAAAATGACTTTTTTAAATAATTATCAACTTTAAGAGCTAAGGAACGACCCCATACGACTTCTTGAATGTTTTCCACCATTCTTGAGGCTAAAGGTATGATTTTCACCTCCCGAATCCGTTTGTCAATCCGTGGAATCAACTTTCTTGGGTTATTAACAATAGGGGAAGGTTTTGAATTGTAATCCATGGTGCGAAAATCCCTAGTTTAGATACATGAGATCAAGGGTTGACCTATGTTTGACATTATTTTATAATCCAGGTAAATTTAATATTTTTTGATGATCCTTGCATATATTAATTATTTGTAGACCTATAACAAGCAGAATGAATCTGAAAAAGGAAAATTCAAGTTCCTTAGGGTATTCAAACTTTGATCCGAGGTAGGTGATGATTGTGATTCTATGATTGCGAGATGTATGTATGTAAATTCTTCATGTTGATACTTGTTTGCATATGAATGTTGCATTATTGATCACACTTGTTCGAAATGAGATAGATGAGTGACTATATGCATGAATTATTTCTTGATTGTATAACTTGAGCGTGTACTTGTGTTTGTGATTATGGGTTGTTGAGGGGTCGGATTGTCACGTTCTGGCACAACTAACTAGGATCATATTGCCCCGTTTCAACCTAAAGATGGAACTGGATTATGACATACCTAACAAGGATCAGATTACCACGTTCCGATATAACTGTGGGATCGGGTATCACGTTGTGGTATGCATATTGAATGAGTCCTCAAATTGGGCTCATCTAGGGCCTTGTTTTCATGAAAATATTGTCCTTGATTGTGTGTTTTATCTCAGTATCTTATAATAACTTCTAAGATTCAGGTATTTGTGGATTTGGTGGAGCATAGACAATTAGGCACAAAATGTAAGAAAAGAGCAAAAGATTCAAAGTGTGCTTTGCAAAAACATTAGCAATACACCATATAGAAAAGTTCTGCCTCATGTTATAACAAGTGAGCCATGAAAGAAGTGGATAAAAAGGCGACGAAAAGAAGAAATTGACACTGAGCCAAATAGTTCCGCAAAGCAGAGCTATTCGACCCAACGATACCGCATGCATTGATATTAAGGCAACACACAAATGGAGACGAACGAGAGAAAGGGCAAGTCACCAAATGGCTAGGCGATCACGACTAAATACACCGAATGGATCTACCGACACTAAATCTGAAGTCTATAAATACAGAACTCTCTTATAGTTTAGAAGAATATCTTTGAGGGTAAAAAATATACACTTAAGATTTTATTTTAGAAACTTTGCTCTTAAGCTTTCTCTCCACTTTGGAGAGGGTTTTGAGGAAGTTTGAAGAAAGAAGTTTTTCTTCTAATCTTGGAAGTGGGTCTTCTCCATTTACCTTCTTTTTTTATTCTTAAGGTTTAATATCTTATACCCACTTGATTCCTTTATCATTTTAAGTATATTTGGTTTTGCTTGATGTGTTGCTAAAACCCCAATTTTGGGGTGTGATTTAGAAAATCTATGCTGATATTACTGTTGGGGCGTGCTTGCTGATAGGATTAGATGCATTTTAGTGGTGATTTCACCTAAAGCTTAGCCTAGTCAGCGTTGTTTTGCGAATTTTCATATCAAAAGCATGTACCCATTAGTTTGTGTCCACAAATATTGTGGTCCCACCCGAAGAACTCTCTCCCATACTTGTTTTCTCTCTTTTTTTTCCGATTCTACTACTTGTGACAAAAACCCTTTTTCTTGATATTTTGATACTTTGGTGTCAGATATTAAATCTATTTGTGTTTAACTTGAAAGTGTCATGAGCTATAACTATTTGTAACAAAATTCTAAGTAGCTACTACTTTGACTACCATTCCCTTGGGACACAACCCAAACCCTTAGTTGGGTTACTTTACTAGCTTTGATTCGTAGAAACTCAAATTGTAGGTTATTGTTGTTAATCGCGAAATAAAAAAGATATACATATGGAAGCATCAAAATGGCGCCGCTGCCGGGAAGTGTTGTTACTTTTCTCTCTAGGTTTTGGTGGTATAGTTGCATATTAGTGGTCTAATTTCTGAAGCTACTTTGTGCACTGATTTTCTCCTCCGATGTATTAACTTTATGTTTCTATCATTCCCTAGCTTGCTGCCTGTAAGTATTGGTTGGATTTTTGTATACCTTAAATAGGATTTGAGTGTTCAACACTGTTGTAAATTTGATCGGATCTTAGCCCATATTGAATAGGGGTTTTGAAACATAAGTTATTGTATTTGTGTGTATGTATGTGTATTGTACATATAGTCTTCATTATTCTACTTGAAGTATGCTTGATACTTGAAGCATAGGGTTTATGTATTGTACATTCAACAGGACACATCCGGGTAGATTGCTTCCAATCTTTCATGGTTTGTTGCTCATGCAATGAATATGGTTTTGCTTTTTGTTTGTTTGTTGTCTAGGTTGTGAATATCTTCATACTGAAGTGTCTTTTGCATACTAGGGTCATTGTTATTTGCACATAGCTTTTTTTTTTAATGAAACATTTGGTATAGTAAATATTTTGTAAGAGTATGAGATCTTGTTTGATATCATGATCTTTTTATCAATTCAATTTCTTCTTTTTTAACACACTTATTTTATTATTTCAGATCATGCAATATGATTTTAAAAGATAATGCCAATGAAATATTTCCAAATGGGGAACCACTGTCGAAATTCATTGAAGACACTAAGGTATTGGATTTTATATATAATGATACTAGTTCGTTAATATAAGTTTAGTTTTAAAGTTATGATACTACAGTATGGATTAATAATATATTTTGTTCCGATTTGATGAGATCTATTATGTTTTACGAATTATATTATATATTTTTTAGCATTTGAAAACTATCATCACATCGAATAGGCTCTCTTTTGATTAGAAATTTGTTGGATTTATCCGTAGAAGTGCGACCTAGATAATTTTATCAATGGATGTGGTCATTATTATTTACGGCTAACAAATTGGTCGTTAAAGTTTGTGAATTTTAGCGTCAAACTAAGTGAATTTTCTAGATTAAACTATTGGACGTAAAATAGGGGAAAATAATATGCTTTCAAAAGGATATTCTAGCATTTATAATTACCACCAAACCATTGTCCTTAAATATATGAACTTTTAGCGGCATTTTTATCGAATTTAACAGCTATCAAAATAGACGCTACAAGAACATGATTGTCGTATTAAATTTTATTTAAAAACTATCTTTATTGCCACTTGAACTAATGCACTTTAGCAACAATTTATTAGGATTTACCGTCTATAAAAATTGACACTACAAAAATAAAATGACTATTTTTTTTTGGATTTTAGAGCAATCTAAATTGCCGCAAGTTGTTGCCTCTAGAACAAATGTGTTTTAGCGACAAATTAGTTTATTTTACCCCGTTATATAAATGGATGCTACATGAGAAACCTAACCGCTTTAAATTTGATTTTGTAGCCTTTTTAGTTGCCACAACTAATTGCGGCAAAAGAGCTTAACTTTATCGAACTTTATCCAAATGGCTGCAAAAGCCTTTGCCAGCCTTTGATACAGCGGCTGAAGGTCATTGGCTGGAAATGACTATAGCGGCCATAGTTATGTACACTAATGCCATTTTTAATTACTGTTATATCCCTTTTTGTAGTAGTTACTTAGTCCCCGGTATGTTGATCCATATAGAATTTCCAAGAGGATTGGAAAGTAGCTTATGAGTTGAAGCTACCACAAGAGTTAGCGGTGGATCATTGAAGAAGTGTATGAGTGATCCTTCTTGATCATTTAATCTAAGACAATTGAGATCAAAGATAGCTTGTGCTATGACCAAATTCCGGTACAAATCCAATATAGCCATGTTCACAAGTTGAGAACAAAAGAGGTAGCACCAGTCAATGTACTTTGGAGGAACCACTTTACGAAGAAACTACATGGGAAGCTGATATACCGTGGTTTCACGGTATTTTTAATATTTTTTCCTTAAGTTTAGTGTGTCCAAAAGCCTTTTTGTACTAATTTTTATGTAAGTTTCTCTTTATTTGCAAGAAATCTGTCTAAAAGATGAATGCGGAGGTTTTTGAGCAAGAAATACAGAAAAGTACAACCTACGGAGCTTGTAACGGTTCGTTATGCTCGTGACGGTCCGTAGGTGGCATCGTAGTGCAGCTGCTGAAGGAATATGGGGAACTCTGACCAAGTGTGGGGTTACGGTATGCATGACGGACCGTCGTAGCCATGACGGTCCGTCCTTCTGGTTCGTCATGAAGATCAGAGAAGTAGTCCAGTACCCAAATTCCAAGAGTTCAAGTGTTTTCGAACGGAGACCCTCGACGGACCGTTGTGCCTGTGATGATCCGTCATACCTGCCGTCGAGGGTAACGAAGAGAGCAGAAGAAGAAATTGCATAAGTATGGGACGACAGAATCCATGACGGCCCGTTGTGACCACGACGATCCGTCGCGAGCTCCGTCGACCCAGCCGCGTTTTGACAGATTTCCAGCAAAGAGAGTCCTTATTTAATTAGGTTTTTATTTTGTATAAATAGTTCAAAAAACCTCGTTTTTGGGGTTAGACTCTTGATTATTTTTAGACTCTTGATTTGATGATTATTGTTACACTTTTGGAGAATCTTTAGTCTTCAATTAATTTCAGTAATTGATTGTTGGTGACTTTTGTTGATTAATCAAGTGAACTTTTGGATTTTTTTCTTTCTCATTGAAGTAAGTGCATGAATTCTTATATTACATATGTGATCATGACTATGGGTAACTAAACTCCATAACTAGGATTGTGGGAACCATAGGATAATAATGAGGTAAAACCTAACTAAAATAACAATTCTAGAATAGTATCTTGAATGTATTGATAATTCTTTCGCTTAGAAGTCTATTTAACGGATTGCCAACGTTAGAACTCGCCTTAATGCTACTTGCCGGACCAAGGAGGTAGATAATTGGAAAAGAATTATCAACATAGACTTAATGTATTCTATCTAATAGGCTAGTATTGATTGGTACGAGGTAATAACTTAGTCAAATATAGAATATGATGCTTAATATGCGGTAACGGTAAGGGTTAGTATAGCAACACACGTAGCCGGACCAAGGTGCGGAGTGAAATTTTCTAGATGCCGGACCAAGGATTTAGAAATACATAACTTATCACTTTGCTTGCAAGATACTAGGAAAGAATTGTTATAGTTAGAATTATCAAGTTATGAACCTGTGGGGAACAGGTAAACCCTAGTTACTTTTATTAATTGATTAAACTCCAACATTTGAAGCTGTTAGTTATCTCCTTTAATTTAGCTAGTTATTCTCATTTATTTAGAAATAGAAAACCCCCCTTTTATCATTTTTACTTTCCAAGGAAATAATTGACTAAATAGTAGTAATAATAGATTGTAGTTAAGTCTGAACTATTTTCCTTGTGGGAACGATCCCAACCTCATTAGTTGGGTTCTTTACTTGATACTACCGCTTTACTTCTTATTTGAGAAGTAAGTTTGAGCGTATCAAATTTTAGCGCCGCTGCCGGGGAAAGTAGCTTTTAGATTAACTTAAACTTATTACTATAGTGTAATTGATATTTTCTTGATTTTACTTTGGTTTATTTTTTTTGATTCTTGCAGAACCATCTTCCTTGTATGCCAAATACACGGAGAGGAAGAGAACCCTTGTTTCCCTATGATCACGAATAGACGTACACTACGCAACATAAATTGAAACTTGGGAATTAATGATGATGATCCAAACCAGAACATCCCAGCTCCGGTTGATGTTCATGGTCAGTTGTTACCCGATGCTCCGGGTGAAAACCAACAGAGGGGACACAATTCCGCTCCATGGCCCCAAGAATACTACAGAGTCTACGACAATATAGCAGACTCCGATGGGTCACTTGTCTTGCCCCCTCTACCACCAGGCCATACCTTTGTGGTAACTACTAGCCTGATGCAAATGCTAACTGCCACAGGTTTGTCTTCAGAGCTACTTTCTGAGGATCCACATGCCCATATGGCTAAGGTAAGGGCAGCGTGTAAAAGTTGTGTAGGGAGGCCTGACTTGGACTTGGATGTAATAGGGCTAAGAGTGTTTCCTTTCTCACTGATGGGAGAGGCTGCTATTTGGTTCACTGAGATCCCTTACAACTCAATTTTCACTTGGAACCAACTAAGGGACGTTTTCTTAGCACGCTACTACCCGGTCACCAAGAAACTAAACCACAAAGACAGAGTGAACAACTTTGTGGCACTACGAGGAGAGTCAGTTAGTAGTTCTTGGGATAGATTCACCTCGTTTTTGAGAAGCATCCCCAATCACCGCATAGATGATGAGTCACAGAAGGAATACTTCTATCGGGGACAGGATGATAATAATAAAGCGGTGTTGGATACTATAGCGGGTGGTTCTTATGGGGAGTGTCCTTATGCTGAGATTGCTGAAAAGTTAGAAAAAATCTCCCGGAACAATAAAGCTTGGAGTACTAGGAATTCAAATACTGGGAGAAACACCTTCGCAGTGCAATCCACTCACAACCCAGCTACAGATGAGATCTGTGAAGAGATGGCACATATGAGAACTGAGCTTGGGTTGGTATTAAAACATATCACTGGGGTGCAAAAAAGATAAATGCAGTTAATTAATTGTCTAAACCACCACCACCAAATGATGAATGCTATTATGCGGAGGATTCGTATGCAGTAAATGAGCAGACGGGGGGTTTCCGACCGAGTGCCCAAGGCTCAAATCAAGATAATTGGCGCCAAGGTCAAGGGAACCAAGGTTGGATCTATGGTAACTATAACCGTGAGGGTCATTATGTCCGAGATGGAAACTACAACCGCGAAAACAACTTCAACAGGGGTAACTATGGTAACAGAAATGATAGGAATGGGCCCTATGTCCTTCCTCAAAATCGTGAAGTTACTCCTAGGGATGGTGGAGATAGTATGGCGCGAGTTGAGGATATGTTGTACAAAATGATGAGGAGGTTTGATGGTATTGATGAGCACATTAAAGAGTTAAGGAGTGATTTAGCGGGTATTGGGCAAAAAGTCGATACACATGCAATATCGATTAAGCAGATCGAGTTGCAAATGGCCCAATTATCTGCGACGGTGAACACACGGCAACCGGGCACTCTTCTTAGCAACACTGTCCAAAATCTGAAAAATGATGCACACTGTATGACAATCACTACTCAGGGTGGTAAGCATACCATTGACCCACCTATGCCATCTACTGAGGAAAAGGTGAGAAAGGATAATGATAAGGTGGTAGAGGGTAGTGGTGAAGCAGAAGATAGTACTAGAAAAGATGCAGAAGTCCTTATAAAGGTAATTCCCATGCCTAGACCACCCCCCCCTTTCCTCGGAGATTAGTGAAAAAGACCGAGGATGGTAAATATCGGTGTTTTATAACAATGCTGAAGCAGCTCTCTATCAATGTCCCTTTGGTAGAAACTCTAGAACAAATGCCCGGTTATGCCAAGTTTATGAAAGATCTGGTTATAAAGAAAAGATCAGCCACTTTCGAGGATCATGATAGAATGCAGCATTGTAGTGCTATTGCTACAAGATCTCTCATACAAAAGAAAGAAGATCTGGGTGCGTTCACTATTCCTTGTACAGTTGGGTCATTATATTTTGCGAAAGCATTATGTGATCTGGGGAAAGCATATATCTCATGCCCCTCTCGATTTACAAGAAGTTGGGTTTGGGTGACCCAAAGCCCACTGCGATGCGGCTACTGATGGCTGATCGAACAGTTAAAAGGCCTATAGGGATATTCCACGATGTTCTAGTAAAAGTGGAGTCGTTCATATTTCCGGCAGATTTTGTTATTCTTGATTGTGAAGTCGATTTTAAAGTGCCTATTATTCTTGGAAGGCCATTCCTTGCTACGGGTAGAGCCTTCGTTGATATGGAAAAGGGGCAGATGAAATTTCGGTTGAACAATGAAGAAGCGACCTTCAACATTTGTAGGTCCATGAGGCAGAGTGGTGAGCTCCAATTGGTATCTTCTATATCCTACAAAGAAAAGATGAAGAAGGATAATGACCTAAAAAGTGAAAAACGAGAATTTATGGTTGGGGATTTGGTGCTTTGAGACAGTTCAAGGTTGCGTTGGCTTTCGGGCAAGCTCAAGTCCGAACGGACTGGCCCTTACTTGATTACCCAAGTATTCCCTCATGGAGCAGTTGAGTTAAAAACCAAGGAGGGAGTGCAGTTTAAGGTGAATGGAGAACAAATAAAACTCTATTTTGGGCATACTGCATCGGTGAATGAAGTGATAGAGGCATACCATCTTGATGAAGGCTGAGTAATCAAGCGTCCTCAGTCGTGCCGCAACGTTAAATCAGGCGCTTATTGGGAGGCAACCCAATACTTATGGTTTTTTCTTTTTAGTAATGGTAGCATTTTCTACTAATTGGTTTAAAATTTGCAGGCACATCATTAGGAAATTCTACAGAAAATCACTCTGCAACAGTCACTGACGGATACATCGACGAACCGTCAAGACCGCGACGGACCGTCGCATGAATTCGTCGTGCCAGGTACGTCTATCTGTTTTTTTCAAAACTAGGGCACACGCAACGGAACAAATGATGGACCGTCTCAGATGCGACAGACCGTCGTCGGGGACTCGTCGAGTCATTAATGAAGCGTACCCGACCCGACCCGGCTGGGGGGTTTAAAAATTCCTAACATTTAAAAACCCCACCCCCTTCATTTCACCCCACTCCTTCCCTCTTCCTCCCATTTCCCTCCCTTTTCAACTTCCAAGTTCATAACCCCCCTCTCTTACAACCGATCATTTTCCCAAATTCCCCAATTCCTAAAATTCACTATCTACTAGTCGAAGTCTGCCGCTGTAGTTCTTTACCTGATCACCAAGTACCTTCCTCGCTTGTTTTTCTCAAATTCATAGGTATGTGTCTCTGATATCTACCCATTTACATTGCATTTTTGTTTATTAATTAGTATTAACCTAGTTCTTCTTGATGGGTTCATTCTTTAATAAAATTCTGTCTTACCTAGGTTGCGAATCCTCAAAATTGACATTTTAAAACACTAGAAATAGGTGCTTTGGCATTGCTAGTTTACTAGGTAGTTGGGTTAGATAAATGTAGGTTAAAACACTAACACTTTCATTTGGGTCATAGGGGATGAATGGGGAATCCCCAGTTCTATCACTAAATGACAGAACGAGACCTCGATGACGGACCATCGTACCCACGGCGGACCGTCATTTGGTCCGTTCCAACATCCCCAGTACCCCACTATCCAATTTTCTCCAAGTGTCCACCAACGGACACATGAAACGGACCGTCCTTCCCACGACGTCCGTCCTGCACAACTATTCTGGTTGTCAGAGACCTGATCCTAAGGGTCTCTCACATTTTCTAAGTGTCCTCCCACAGACACATGCGAAGGACCGGAGTTCCCACGACCGTCCATCCTGCACAACCGTTCTGCTGTCAGAGACCCTGATCCTAAGGGTCTCTCACTTTTTCCAAGTGTCCTCCAACGAACACATGCAACGGACTGTCATTCCCACGACGATCCGTCCTGCACATACCATCATGACGGTCAGAGACCCCTCTCTTAATGGTCTCAATAGTTTTTTTAAGTGTCCCACGACGGATATCGACGACGGACCGTCATAATCACAACGGTCCGTCCTGCAGATACCGTCATACTTGTCAGAGACTTTCCTGCAGGGTTCTCCACATAAACATAGTTTAAGTAAGACATGACGGACCCCATGACGGTCTGTCGTATTCACGACGAGCCGTCAACTGGTCCGTCGTGTTTCACTGTTACTATAGAAATGTCATTACATCTTAACTCTTTAATTTATTTTGTGTCGTTTTGCTTGTCTTGTTTGCTCCTTCTAGTACTAGTATTAATTCTTTACAGGTACTATCTATCATGGCACCAAAACAAGATCGAGTCTACGCACGCGGGCGATTAAAGTGTGTCGCCGTGTCTGCCCGCCTGGTCAATGGCTCTGATGATGAGGGTGACCGAGAGTACGTGCCCCCAGGCACTCCCACCCCGTCCCGAGCTGCAAGTGCTGCCAGAGCCACACCCAAAAAGGTGGCGTCTGGCATAGTCACTGCCTCCCAGTCTAATGAGGAGCGCACACTAACCGGCACACCTTCTGTGTAAGCTACTAATGAAGAAGGAGTGTCTGGCTCCTTACGAGTTTCGTGGTTGGAGGAAGCCTCTAGATCTGCTGAGGTCCCTGCACCCGCCACCGCTGCACAGTCTGCCTCATCTGATGGTTGACAGTTCGGATTCCACACCCGATTCACCGACTCATGCTCTCACCCCGGTTGCCAACCATCCTTACCGGTGGTGTGTCGACGGACAGTATCAAGTCTATTCCGACGCAAAGCTTCTGAATGACAAAGGTGTCATGACACGGATACTTACATTGGTACGGCGGGTCCTAACAGGAAGTCTCCTGACGATGCCAGAGATCCACAATCTCTTCACCATACATCGACTGGAGTGGACAGCGCGTCCGTTAGGACGTTATACTCTCATATCACAGATTGATAGGCGGGATGCTCCCGCCAAACAGGCCCCACTAGAGCATGTCCGAGTAAGTGGCATTCAGGTTGATATCTCCCTGCCTGCCATCCGCCGGTATCTATACGGCGAGAATATTGATGACAATCGGACCCCTCTCACCGCCGAGTTTGACTACCGGTGGCAAATTGTCAAAGATGGCCAATTCCTGCGGGAGCCATCGCTTAGAGAGACTACCAAGAGGTGGATAGCCCTGCACTTGTCCGTTGATGGAGAGGGTGTTGACTGGGTGACCGAGCCAAAGGGAGCCATCAAGAAGGCTAATATGACCTTCATGGCAAAGTTTTTGTAATTGATTGTCCGCCACTACCTTTCCCCCACAGCCGCTGATAATATAGTCACATGGGATCAAGCAGTACTGATGGCGGTGATGATAGCCGGGTTTGAGGTGGATTTTTCTTGGCTTCTACAGGCGGTCATGCATGAGATGGCTTTTCAGGTCACAGCTACTTACCCTTTCTCGTGCATGATATTTTCTCTATGCAGGTCCACAGATGTGCCTATATGGCACGTTGATCAGCTCAAGACCCCGCTGGGCACTGTTAATATCGGCCTCATCAGGGATGAGGCCTATGAGTTGGCTCCACGCAGAGGGCCCCGTCCAGAGTTGCCTCCACTTTGTGACAATCTGGCATATACGGTAGCACAGGCCCGCACGGCTACGCAGGCGGCTTCCACTGACACTACCCCGGTCGAGTCTATCCCTGGTAGTAGCACTGCGCCGAGCTCCTCGCGCTCATCCCCTTTCCCCGCTCTAGTCCCGCTTGTTAGGGTCCAGATAGGCACAAATGGCTATACTTCTACTTCACATCCAGCCTTGGATGCAGAGGTCTATTGCTGAGGCAGAAGAGCGCTTGGAGCGGAGAATGGTCCAGAACACAGAGCGGAAGATCGCTGAGGTTCATCAGCGCTTGGACGCTAATGCGTTGCGGGTGCTAGCCCAGCCAGCCCCTCAGGTGGATATGTCGACCCTTCAGGCTGCGGTCAACAGTCTTCGCGCAGACATCGATATGATCTTACAGGCTAGGGTGCCTGAGTCTGAGGCCCTTTCTGCAGAGCCTGCTGAAGACACAGTGATGGCGGCCTTATTCGCCACTTCTGAGATTCCACCAGCTCCCCCTCGACAGCATGCCAAGAGACGTAGGGGTCGAGAGGAGGATGAGGCTCGAGCATGGAAGAAGGAGAGCCGTGATATAGAGGCTGTGAGGAGAGCCTCACTTGCTGATGAGGAGGCGCGTCAGATGAGGGCAGTAGAGTTAGCTGCTGGGGCATCTAGCTCCAGAAATGTGGAGATAGCGGGAGGCACTGCTCATAGTGTTGTTGATGCTGTGGACACTACTGAGGGTGTCTAGATTATAGAGGTAGTGGGTTCCAGGGAACCAGATCCACCAGCTTGCTGATCGTCGGCGCTTTGCGCCCCAGGTTTGCTTCACCTACCACTCTTGTATTTCAATTTTTTAATGCATTGGGGACAATTGCATGTCTTTTTGTTCGGGGTGGGGTAAATGGAAAGTGAGTGCTAGGGTGAAGTCTGAGTAGACCAATCCACTATCCTCTTTTGGGGGTTTCTTGCTTGTGTTCTTTTTCCCCAAGAGACTGATTATTTTTTCTGTTGAACCGGCATGTCTATATCTTGTGTACATAGTTTAATTCTGAAGCATGATGGCTACAATGATATCCTGATAAAATGAAAATGATGCATGACTAGGCATAGTAATTGATAAATGTGTGGCTCTAAGCATGACATAGAGGTAGACCACTGCATGACCCTAAGTCTAAAATTTGAACTAGGTGTCTGATAACCTGATAGAGTAATGAGATATCAAGTGACTGTGAGGAAGATTTGAATAGTCCACCATTTGTACTGAGCTAGAACTTGTCGTGTTAGTCCTGCTAAAAGTAAGTTGTAATAGACAATTAGGAAAGGATCATAGGCCCTTATTCAATATAGCCCATTTTTATCCTTAATAAAAGAAAACCAAATGAAATTAATCCTTCTTTGATCCAAATGATTTGAGCTTAAACTAGACCTTCCTTTTTCACTCCTACTGATCTTTTCTAAGAATAATGTGTTGGCCCTGGTCCCTTCTTGGACATGTGCACCTCAGCTTATGACAAAAGCATAAGTTGAGGGTGGCTAATGCAGTAAACAACACATTTTATGGCCCTGACCGAACTTTGAGTATTTTGTACTTTGACTCATGGGAAAGCCATGAGTTGAGGGTGGCTATTATGAGGAATGCTCTTGAAAGTGGGATTGAAAGAACAAAGAGAGAGAAAGAACAAAAGTAGAGTGACTCAAGAATCAGTTGAAAGAAAAGTGAAAAAAAAATATACAAGAAATAGAAGCAAGAAAAGAAGAGAGTCACTTACACAAATGAAGAAAGAAGGGAAAATAGCAAGGTGAAAGAATATGAGAAACTGGGCAAAATAAAATGATAAAAAGTGGTATGTTTAGCCGATATGTCAAGGAGGGCACAAAGTCACTAAAGTATACCTAAATATACCCTACCTGGCTTTGAGCCTATTTACGAGCTAAGAAAGTCCTATCATGATACTAAGAGTTGTATAGCAAACTTAAAGTAGTGAAAATAAGGGCATGCTTATGGCAATATGTTTGAATGAGTGTGAATTTCTAATGAGAGTGAGTGTTGAAAAGTAATCCTTATACTCAAACTTAAATCATTGTGTGAAAAATGAGGATTTTGTTTTGAAGTGAGGACACAAGTTGCAATACCGGAAATATTAGCACCTCGGTGAGAAATTGAAGAGGATAGGTGTTAGTGCATGGTGAGTCTGTGTCATGGTCTGATTCCACATAATTCAAGCCTAATAGTGATAGCATACATAAACATGATGAGACTGATAGGGATTGATAGACAAATGATTGCGAAGATAAAACATGGATACTATTGTACAAATATTTTGTATTGAGTCATAGTGCGTCGCTTGAGGACAAACAACGAATTTAAGTTTAGGGTGTTGATATACCGTGGTTTCACGGTATTGTTAATAATTTTTCCTTACGTTTAGTGTGTACAAAAGTATTTTTGTACTAATTTTTATGTAAGTTTCTCTTTATTTGCAGGAAATCTGTCTAAAAGATGAATGCGGAGGTGTTTGAGCAAGAAATACAGAAAAGTACCACCTACAGAGCTTGTGACTGTTCGTCGTGCTCGTGATGGTCCGTAGGTGGCATCGTAGTGCAGCTGCTGAAGGAAGATGGGGAATTCTGACCAAGTGTGGGGTTACTGAGTGCGTGACGGACCGTCGTAGCCATGACGGTCCGTCCTGCTGGTTCTTCATGAAGATCAGAGAAGTAGTCCCAATACCCAAATTCCAAGAGTTCAAGTGTTTTGGAACGGAGACCCTCGACGGACCGTTGTGCCTGTGACGATCTGTCATACTTGCCGTCGAGTGTGATGAAGAGAGCAGGAGAAGAAATTGCATAAGTATGGGACGACGGAATCCATGACGACCGTTGTGACCACGACGATCCGTCGTAAGGTTCGTCGACCCTGCCGCGTTTTGACAGATTTCCAGCAAATAGAGTCCTTATTTAGTTAGGTTTTTATTTTTTATAAATAGTTCGAAAAACCTCATTTTTGGTGTTAGACTCTTGGTTATTTTTAGACTCTTGATTTGGTGATTATTGTTACACTTTTGGAGAATCTTTAGTCTTCAATTAATTTCAGTAATTGATTGTTGGTGACTTTTGTTGATTAATCAAGTGAACTTTTGGATTTTATTCTTTCTCATTGAAGTAAGTGCATGAATTCTTACATTAAATATATGAATATTGTGATTATGACTATGGGTAACTAAACTCCATAACTAGGGTAGTGGGAACCATAGGAGAATAATGAAGTAAAACCTAACTAAAATAACAATTCTAGAATAGTGTCTTATATGTATTGATAATTCTTTCGCTTAGAAGTCTTTTTAACGGATGGCCAACGTTAGAACTTGCCTTAATGCTACTTGTCGGACCAAGGAGGTAGATAATAGGAAATGAATTATCAACATAGATTATACTATCTAATAGGCTAGCATTAATTGGTACGAGGTAATAATTTAGTCAAATATCGAATACGATGCTTAATATGAGGTGAAGGTAAGGGTTAGTATAGCAACACACGTAGCCGGACCAAGGTCCGGAGTGAAATTTTCTAGACGCCAGACCAAGGATTCAGAAACATAACTTATCACTTTGCATGCAGGATACTAGGAAAGAATTGTTATAGTTAGAATTATCAAGTTATGAACCTGTGGGGAACACGTAAACCATAGTTACTTTTATTAATTGATTAAACTCCAACATTTAAAGATGTTAGTTATCTCCTTTAATTTAGCTAGTTATTCTCATTTATTTAGAAATAGAAAACTCCCCTTCTATCATTTTTGCTTTCCAAGGAAATAATTGACTAAATAGTAGTAATAATAGATTGAAGTTAAGTCTGAAATATTTTCCTCGTGGAACGATCCCAACCTCATTAGTTGGGTTCTTTACTTGATACGTGTGCTTTACTTCTTATTTAAGAAGTATGTTTGAGCGTATCAGAAGTGGAAGAGAAAATTAAGAAGAGATCTTTGCAGCTTTTCGAATCTAGAGAGAATGCACACCAAGGTTCTAAATTTCTTCTTAGTACTATCTAAATTTTGAGTAAGCATGTTGTTTGGATGAAATTACTTGTGGGTGTTTGAACTTGATGTTTCTACCCTATGTCTTCTACGAGTAACCTCATTCGAGGATGAATGTTTTCAGGGGGGAGATATTGTAACATATTGCAATAAGAAAGAACTAGAAAAGAGTTTAAAATCTTTAAATACTCATTTTGGAAAGAATAGAGAAATCTTGAAATATTAAGTAAGTTAAAAGGTGTTTTTTTTCACTTTAAACGACCATAACTCCTAGCTCAGGATGAGTTAGGTGTAGGTAGAGATATGGTTGTAAATCCCTTAGAATGATTTTCCAGTCGAGTTTGCACGATTCCTACTTCAGAAGAGTTAGTTATACCTTTCAAAAGTTAGGTTGTTGGATAAAGGAAATCCCAATCCGGATTTAAGAAGGAAAAAATGTCTCTTTTTTTTTGCCTTAATAAATTAATTATTATTAAGTAAGTAATTGGGGTAAAACCAGATCCTTGTTCTAGAAAAAGTAGAATTCATGCTAGGGCTTGGATAAGAGAGTAAACAAGAGAAAAGAGAAGAGAAATCAAGAATCGCCAAGAACGCTCAAGCTTTGCATGTGGAATTCGTGAGGGTGATCCATAAAAAGGTATGTGAGATCACATATAGTAGTGTTAGTTCATCCACGCGCCAACCATGTTTTAGTTCGTCCAATTAAAGTTTTCAATGTTATGAAATTAAGTTCTTGAAAGACATTGTTGAAAGTTTTGTTGAGTTCTTGCTGGTTCTGTTGTTGAAGTTTCTTCATGGTTTAATTCATTTTTCTACCCACATCATGGTTTTCGAGTGTCGGCCACACCCAGGGTTTAGGCTCGAGGCGTGACATTATGATATGTGAAATTATAAGGCTTGAAACTATGAATTTGAATATAAATTCTTTAAATTAATAAAAATAAAAAGTCTATAGGCTTAAAAACTACAAGATAAGTACTCGAAATAAACATATCTAATGAAAAAACATTAATTTTTAAAAAAAATTTGCACTCCTCAAATAGTAACACTTTAACATAAAGTATGATGAAGGGAGTATATACAATATATCCAAAACGTAATAAGCTGATATGTTTTTTTTTCTAAAAAAGAAACATCAGAATCCTTAAACTTAAAATGATAACTTCGCCTCTACCGCCATAATGACATAAGTGCTCTTTTCAAAGCCATATGAAACTAGTTGTGATGCTGTACAACTTCTACCCACATCATGGTTTTCATTAATTAGGGTACACATCGCTAAAAATTTTAAAAATACAAATACACATTTGAAAATCATACGAAAAATATTGCAGGTAGTACGGCGACTAATTCAAATATTTTGATTTTTATTTGGGAGAAAACTATAGTCAACGATAATATTATTTGACTCCCCAAATAGTAACACATCCACAACAAATTAAGAAAAAAGAACTATATAACTTTATACATTCAACTTTATTAATACGATTTTCATGATTTTTCAAAAAACATACTTACCGGAAGTTATATATTTTATATATATAAACTATTAATTCAAAATATATTAAGTGGAGAATAATATATACCTGAGTTTTTGCAAGGGAGAGACACCAAAATTTATATTGCATTCTCGACAAAAATCCCATTTTTCTTTTGATATTTTCCTCGTTATGCACTTCTTGCAAATTGTTAAAAAAATATTGTACATAAATTAATCAAATTTCATCTAAAAAAACATAAAACTAAAGAAATAATTCATGTAATGAATTAAAAATAAAACTAACACTAGAGGAAAAAGAAAAGAAAAATGTTGAACCATATTGAAATAAATTGATCAAAGTTATTAATTAAATAAATAATACATTGTTTATCAAGAAACATGATATATACGAAGTTCATGTATAAAAGACATATATAACATAAACCTTTAAAATGACACAAATTCTATTTTAAAAATCATTAGAAAGAATGATAGAAAAAGAAAAATAAAAATCAAGATCATTAATTCACAAGGGCAAATGATTTATCAAAATCACTAATATCAAAAAAGAAAATGTTACGATCTAGACCGTCGTGATTGACATCCAGACAAACCCTCTACTGGGAGAACCACTACTACTATCCACACAAAGCAAATAAAGCAAAACTAAGCCAATTAAAATACAGAAGCAAGTTAATTAACTAAACAAATACGGAATTTAAATACCTAAAATCTAAATGTCAATGTACCAAAATATCTAAATAAAATCCATAAGTCTAAACAAAATGGGTTACATCCCCAAACTATGAACTATTCAACTAACTAAAAAAAAAGTCTAAGTCAGGAAATCGTGGACATAGATGAAAGATAATCTCATAGCAGCCCAAAATAATTAGCTCACCCTGGAATTTGAAGCAACGATCGCTGATCTTCTAAGCAATGTTTGTCACTAGTCGCGTCAAGATGCACTGTACTCAACAAAATTAAAAGCAAGTGTAGTACAGAACATCACCACAATGTACTGGTAGGATAACGCGACTATCCCAGTAGTATA
The DNA here is from genome assembly GCF_001406875.1 of Solanum pennellii. Lineage (NCBI taxonomy): Eukaryota > Viridiplantae > Streptophyta > Magnoliopsida > Solanales > Solanaceae > Solanum > Solanum pennellii. Next base: position 39,429,232 of record NC_028637.1, on the reverse strand, counting down.
ACATAAACAAGTCAAGAAACACTATAATCACATGAATAAATATATATAAAAATATACAATATTATCCAAATGAAGAATCAATAACAAATTTAACACTTATCATCACATCATTGGTCCTCTCACAAAACCAAAACCTAAACAGTTAGCTTGTCGTAATGCGGAAATTAAATCACATATTTATGTTGGGACGTGGAGATCCAATCAAATATTGTGCTGAAAAGTGGCAATCTGATCCAAAATTAAGCAAGAACATGGTAATTCCATCCAAAGTTATGCTAGAACATGGCAATCCGATTGAATCTAGTTATACCGCGACGTGGCAATCGATCGCAACTATGCAACACAATCACAATCATAAGGAGATCATCAAGATCATACATTTACATCATGATTTCATGGAAAAATCATTAATCTATTTCATTTACAACCAGTGTGATCAATACATTCATACATATGCAAGTATTACATGAAGCAAGAACATGCATACATTACATAAACACAATATTACAACCATAACCAATCTCAAAACAGGCTTGAAATCCTAAGAAACTTGATCCTTCCTTTTCAGATTCGTTTTGCTTGTTCATGGTCTAAAAACAATCAAAATAACACTGTATCAACAAACAATAAGTAATTTTCCCAAACTATCACCATTTTATGAAACCTCAATCAAACCCATGATCTCAACTAGCCAATTTAGGATTGTCTTCAGCATAGAATCCAGATCAAAATTATTCCCCATCATTATTCACCTATTTTTTATATTCTACAGATCGAAAAATGGATTCATAAAGTGAAAAGGTTATCCTTAGCCTCAGTATGGTGAAAAACAAGTATAATTGTCTATGGGTTGTTCCTTATCTCTAAAGTAAAAAAGTCTCAAATAAGATTATTTAGGGGTTTATTAACGACAGTGAGTCGCATCTTGCCCGCCACACTGGACCTCATCTCGCATTAGCGATGGCGCTATTGCAACTCAAGTGCCCGTCAAAACAACACTTTTGAACCAGTGACATGTTTATCTTTAATCTTCAGTTTTTGGTTCATTCGCACGCGCCCATATCCCACTATAGAGGCCTCGCCAGAGCTACAAAACTCCCGCCACAACAGAACAAGCTGAGTAAGAGATCCTTTTAAATGATTCCATCATCCTTTTTTGCAACACACCACTAACCTAATAATCTCAGAAAATACATTCGACAGTAATTTTGATTCTTAGAGATTTATTCACTCAAATTCAATTCCTTAAATTTGTACGGGTTTGGAAATGAGTTATCTAACTACTCATGTAATAAAGATCATGAATGTTGCACCCGGTTGCTACCAGATCTCTGTACACTTTACTGACTCAAATTTCCTCCACATCTGAACAAGGATGGAAAATTCAAATACTACAAAAAAGTTTTTTAGGCCCCAATTTCACATCAGTGGCATTTCAAGAACAACAGGAATAGGTCGTTACGATAGATACCAATTTACCTATTACTCGTACCAGAGTTTAAAAAAATCATAGGGAAAAAGGCCAAGGAAAGAAGGGGGCAGTACTTTGTTTGAAGAATAGTTGAGGATACATGTCTCAGATGTCCTTTTCGGTCTCCAAAGTAGCTTCCTCGACAAAAAAGATAATTCCATTGAAACTTCGTGGACTTAATCTCTGTGGTCCTCAACTTGAACACATCATGATCAAGAATTGATACCGGTTCCTCCTTATATTAGAAGTCCTTGTCTAACACAATAGAGTAACACTTAGTAATATAATCCCCGTCACCATGATACCTCTTCAACATGGATATATGAAATACAGAATAAACACTTGATAAATTAGTAGGTAACTCCAACCTATATGCTACTGGTCCCAAACATTCATGAATCTCAAATGGTCCAATGTATCTAGGACTTAGCTTACCCTTCTTACCAAATATCATAACCTATTTCATGGGTGATACCTTAAGTAGAACATTCTCTCTAGTCTTAAGTTTAATGTCTCTTACCTTATGATCCACATACTTCTTTTGTGTAGTTTTAGCTACTAAAATCTTAGCTTGAATACTTCTAACCTTATCTTGAGCATCTTTAACTAAATCCACCCATAAAGGTTTCACATAACCAGACTCAAACCAACCTATGAGTGATCTACATCCCCTCCCATAAAATTCCTTAAATAGTGCAATATCAATGCTTGAGTGATAACTATTATTATAAGAAAATTAACATAATTGTAAGAACTTATCGCAATGTCCTCCAAAATCAATCACAGATTCTCAAGTATCTTCCACTACTTAAATGGCCCTTTATGATTGTCCATCTGTCTATGGATGAAAGACTGTACTAAAAGTTAATTGTGTGCCTAATTCATCATAAAAGTTCCTCCAATACTTGGATGTCAATTGGGTACCACGATCAGAGATGATTGAAAGGGGCACTTGATGTTGCCTCATTATTTATTTGACATACACTTTAGCCAACAGTTCAACATTATAGTCTATCCTTACACGAATAAAATGGGTTGACTTGGTCAATCTATCAAACACTACCCAAAGAGAATCAAAGTTTCCCAAAGTCTTGGGAAGACCAAAAACAAAATCCATGGCTATTCATTCCCACTTCCATTCGCGAATTGGAATTATTTGGAGCAAACCTTCCGGCCTTTAATAATCATATATCACTTTTTGGTACTTTTGAAGGACAAACACCGCAATGTCTATCTTCATACCTTACCACCAATAAATTTGCTTCAGATCTCTATAAATCTTGATCACATCGAGATGAATGAATATCGCAAACAATGAGAATCTGCAGACAATTTTTTCATGAAGTTGTCAACACGAGGAACACTAAGTAAATCATCAGCATCAAGAGTTGCCTCTTGCGCCTTACCATTCGCCATTTTACCCTTGAGTTCGTTCAAATTCTCATCCTCAAATTGTTTGTCCTTGACCTCCTTGATGAATGTGGCCTTAAATTCAATGTTAGCTAACACCCCACCCCTTTCGAAGATGCCAAGCTGCCTTAAATTGGACACTATGGTATTAATTTCTTTGGCTAAAGGTCGCTTGATTACACTCAAGAAAGCTAAGTTACCCATATTTCCTGCTTTTCTACTCAAAGCATCTCCCACAACATTAGCCTTACCCAGATGGTATTGATTTTTAACATTATAATCCTTGAGTAACTCATCCATTTTTGTTGTCTCAAATCATTTTGAGTGAACACCTTATGTAAGCTACGATGATCGGTAAACACTTCACACTTAACGACATAGAGGTAACGTAGCCAAATCTTAAGAGCAAACACTACCGCTGCCAACTCTAAATCATACTTCGACTAATTCTTCTCATTCACCTTTAATTGACACGAGGCATAAGCTATAACATTCTTAACCAACATCAACAAAACACCGAAATCAGAATTTGAAGCATTACATGAAATGAAAAAATCTCTACCTTCAACTGGTTATGCTTGAATGGGCGCGGTAGTGAATAGAATCTTGAGATTTTGGAAATTTTTCTTCACATTTTTTAATGCAATCAAATGGTATTTCCTTCTTCGTCAAAATAGTCAAGTGAGTAGAAATTTAGGCAAAATTCTTAATAATCCGAACTAAAAAGCTAGCGAGTCCTACATAACTCCTAACTTTCATCAAATAACTAGGCCAAACCCAATGCTTAACAGCCTTGATCTTTTGAGCATCTACCATTATATCTTCTTTTGAAACTACATGCCAAAAAAATACAACCGATTTCAGCGAAAATTCACACTTTGAAAATTTAGCATACAACTTTTACTTCCCAAGAACACCCAAAACAGTGCGAAAATAGTTGGAATGTTCTTCTTAAATTTTTGAATAAACCAAAATATTGTCAATAAATACTTTCAGAAACGAATGAAGAAATGATTTGAACACCCCATTCATCAATTTCATAAACATTGCATGTGCATTGGTCAACCCAAACGACATAACCAAAAATTCATTATGTCCATAGCGAGTTCTAATCTCCATGTAAGGCACATCCTTTGGCCTAGTTTTGAATTGAGGTAACCGTATATTAGAGAAAATTGTTGCCCCTTGAAATTGGTCAAGGATATCATCTATTCGAGGGAAAAGATACTTGTTCCGAATAGTGACTATATTCAATTGATGGTAATCTATGCACATTCTCATGCTGCAATCCTTCTTCTTAACAAACATAACTGGAGAACCCCATAGGGAATCACTAGGGAAAATAAATCCTTCATCAAGAAGCATTTAGATTTGAGCATTAAGATCTCTTAATTCTGCCGTAGCCATTTCATATGGAGGGATGAAAATGGGGCGCGTACTAGGATCAAAATAAATGCAAAAAATCTATATCTCTATATCAAGACATGCCACCCAAGTGATTTGGAAACACATAAGTAAATTCGGACACCACAAGAATTGACTTCGTAGATGGAACCTCAATCTCAACTTCCTTAATATGAGCAAAATAAGCCAAATATCCCTGCTTTACTAATTTACTAGCCCAAATAAAGGATAAAAACTTAGCTTGCTTAGACTTGTACACCCCTTCCTACTCTAACTTTTCACTTCTTAGAATTTTAAGAGTTACAGAATTGGAATTAAAATTAAGCACAACACAATAGGGGGACAACCAAGTCATGCCTATGATTATGTCAAAGTCAGTCTATCCAAAATAACCAAATCAGCCCAAGTTTGATATCCCATAAACAAAATAGGGCAAGCAGGATATACATGGGTAATTATGACTGACTGTCCAACGTGGGTAGAAACATGAATAGGGGACTCAAGTACATCAAAAATAATATCAAACTTGGAAGCAAATCTCACGAATACATAAGAATAAGTAGAACCCGGATGAAAAAATACATTAGCCATCCGATCACAGACAAGAATAGTACATGTGATCGCTGTTGACAGGAAAATCATAACGTTGAGCCATATCATCATTATGAGCTACTTCCCATCCTTCTTGTCCATTGTCACTGCCTTTACCACCATTTCCTCTACCTCCATGGCCTTGCCCTACCTTGTGGATGCCATATACCATTATTACCATCCACCGCTGGTACTACTGCTCTAGATAGCTGCTCCATAGACTCTAGTAAATGTTGTTGGGGGAAATCAATATCTCTCCTGATATGTCCATGTCTTTTTTTCTACAATTATAGCAAATACGATCCAAGGATGGTCTGCTGCCCATCGAAGTTCGAAGTCCCTATCTATCCTAAATATTATAAGATGAAGTCCCCGAGTAGTTGGCTGTACATTCTGGCATTGCAGAGTGAACTGGCCTTGCTGCCTGTATTGGTTGATTGGAGCCTCTAGAATATGAGCACTAAAAATTTCCAAATTTCCTGACCGTCTCGTCTGACCCCTCCACTTTCTTAACATAATATTTCATATCATCAAAAATCCTCCTGACAAAAGTCATATAAACAGATAATTCATGCAACTCAGAATTGAATCCCCAAATAAATAACAAGATCCTCTCCTTCTTTATATTCACAAACTGCGTAACATATCTATACTAAGAATGGAACTATGTCTCATAAGTAGCCACAAACGTACCACCTTTCTCTAAGACAGTGAACTTACATTTCTTGCGATCCCTCAATGTTCTAGGCACATATGTTTTCCAAAAAAAAAAAGAGCATGAAACTAGGTAAAAGTGAGTGGGGTAAAGTAGAAGATGTGCACTCCATATGAACTCTCAACCATTGCTTGGCCTCACCTTGAAGTTGGAAGGACAAGAACTCTACCCTAAGATGGTGAACAACAAGATAAACTCATAACATCTTCAGTTTAAGAACCCCTAAATATCCGGATCTTAAGCTTCAAGAACATAGTCAACATACCATGATCATTACCGATCATATCGGGACCCAACAGAGCACGGAAGAAAGTATCAAGACCTATATTGCCACCTGTCTTGGGTGTGGGTGTAGCAACTTGAAAATTAGCTTGAACTTGAGTAGGTGGAAGCACTCCAGGACTATCCAACCGTTTGAAGCACACCATATTCTTTTAGCTAACACCAGTTCGATGGCGGAACAACCATAGTCTGTATCGGTAGCTCATCCTCTTGTCTATTATACTCAACATCTCCAACCTCCATATCCTCTTTTTATCTCCTCATTATGGACTGGCATAATCTCATTTATAGGAGCATTGTTAAACGGTACCTCCATCCCAATAGGCACTTCTCTCCCACGACCTCTATCTACATCTGTTCCTCTACCCCTACCCCAACCACAACCTCTCGGTGCAGGTTCCTCAGCTAGAGCATTTCCGGGAGCTATATGATGAAAACTATTGAACCTTGTATTAACTATTTGTGAACAGAAGAGTAAAGGAGGTTAGATACCAATTGGAAGTAACTTATAGAATGAAAGGAGACAAGAAAAAATATATAGATTTTTTCTTAAGTCCTATAGTCTCTTGAAGAAAAGTAATAGCACCATCGTACCATTTCATGAGACTCTTTGAGACTCATTTCGGTACATTGAGATCAATAAACCCAGGCTCTTAGACAAGCTAAGTCAGTGTTAGAATACATATATGCACATAGGAAGCATTTTTGGATCTTTACTGCTTACATGAATAATAGATAACCAATACAGTTTATGCTAAAACAAATATCATGCTACAACACATAAACATACTGAAAGTTAATTCGATAAATACATCTTGAAGAGTGAGTGTCTACCTTCAAGAGAATCTCCAAGTTAAACAGATCTTCAAGCGAATCTACAAGATAACTATGGTCTTCTATAGTGATCCAAAGTCACATCTGAACTCTGTCAATACTGGGTGGGAAAGTATCGAAATAGAAAACTAATCATCATTTTTCTAGGTTAGGAGAATCCCTATTTATAGAGATTTCTTCAAAATCCAAAAAGGACTAGAAGACCTTGTTTTTCTAGAAGACTAGAAAAACCCATATAATTCTTCATTTTTGTATAAAAATAGGATTCTGAGTTCTAGTTAATATGGTCACTATAGGGACCACAAAATTAATTACCGAGACTTCCCATTATGGGAATAATTCCAAATAATTAATTTGAATTATTCTTACCATAATAAATTACAAATCATTCGACTAGAAATTCGTAATTGCACTCCTCTATTTAGTAATTCCCTATTAAACATTTATGTAATTTCCCATGTTAAGATTTCAGATGTTAATCAATAAATTAAATTACCGAACGAATTTAATATAATGATTAATTTCCTTTAGAGCACTACTAAACTTATTTCATGTGTAGGATTCATAAATCCAGTTGCAAGATTTGACACGATGAAAACTTATAAAATTTCTTAAAAAGACATATCAATCAATCTCTATAACGAGAAATGAATTCCATCAACTAACTTATTATTTCACCAATATATATTATTCTCATCCAACTTACCAGGAATATTGACCCATCTCAGAATCTCACCTTTTAATAAATCAAAACGATAATTAATATATACATATCATAATAATTATATCAAGATTAAGAATTTAAGGATATTTAATAGTTTAGAGAATATATTTTTATCAGTCAGTCTAAAACAACTATCTCTACTTGGTCCCGTTCAATACATACAAAATGTACTAGCACAAGAAGTTGAAACTATACCGTTTCCATAATCAAGATAAATTACATATAATCTTGTGCTAAAATCGTAACCGATGGGTTGTCCACTTTCCATCCTAGATTGTGAACCAAAAACTTTATATTTATAAGATCGGATGATTTAATCCTCTGTGTATAAGCTAAAACTCTACACGCTAAATCATCTACTGTATAAGTAAATATAAACCATAAACGAATATATGATTTATTGAATTTTAGAAAATATTTAATCTCTAACAAATGTTATTTCTTAACACATGGTTAATAGTTTATATGTCAACAATCTCCCACTTAGACTTTTAACCATCACAATTGTTATAATATACTATATCTAAATACATGGTTAATAGTATATACCTTATAAATCTCCCACTTAGATATTTAATTTTGAAAATTGTTAGAATACTATGTCTAAATACACGATTAATAGTATATATCCTAACAATCTCCCACTTAGACTCTTAACTATGCATTTACAACTTTCGCAGGCATTTCTTTTATTTCTTATCAGAAGAAAATTTACCAAACTATTTTGTCATGCAATTTTTTCTACTAGTGATTCTTCGTAACAAATTGATTTTGTACTAGATCTTGAGAGACCTTATCATGAAACCCTTCAATAGTGTACTTCTTTCAGGAGCTCTATCATAAAAGTTATATCAAGCATACAAAACAACTCAATCTTCGTTACGATTCTCCCACTACGACTAAGTACTTCTATTATAATCACATTTTCATGTTCTTGAGTTTTAATATTTTCTTCAAAATCTTTCGATAATGAAATTTTAACAACTTCTCATGAAGTGTTATTTTAATTCGCTCAATGTCACTCCCACTACTTGAGATAGTAGTTTTCTTATGTCTAATAACGTTTCTCCCACCACTTAAGTGAAATGGGACGGCAATTCTTACATACCCATTAGATGTTATTGAGAGTATGCATTTAAAATTGACTTATTTGTTATTTCTTTGTTCAATTCCCGTAAAGATAATTTACTTCTAGGAACATGGTTTACTAAAATTATCCTTTTCTAGAAATCAGAAAGTTATGTTAACAGTTGACTTATTTTCATTAGGACATTATAATAAACCTTGTTTCATTCTTTAGAATATTCAATTAACACGCACATTCCGTTCTTAATTTTAATTTTTCTTATTCTCCCACTCAGCACATGTGCTGGACAATCCTATATCTGAACATGTCAAAGATTAGACTTACGTCAAATCCAACTAGATCTATAGTTCCTCAAGTTACTAATATGAAGAAATTGAATTCAGAATGTGATATGTAGCTCTTAGAACTTATCCCAAAAGAAACAAAATAACAAATAATAAGTCAATAATTAATTTCATCATCTTCATAATCGTCTAATTCTTTTGTCTTGTAACTAATCTATTATAGAATGTCTAATATAGACAACTGAAAGACAATTATTCTATAAGACAAGTGACTTATGAGCTAAGAGGTTTACGTCACCACAATCAGATTGTAGTGACTTTATATATTTTTGATAATGATACTTTCAGGTTTTAAAAATATTTTTAGTTTATCAAGACATTTAGACTTATAAAACATCAAAAATTATATTCATATCACTAGTAATTTTCTTGAAAACTCAAAAACTCAAATTCACCTCTTTCCCATGTGGTCATTTATTATACAAATCAGAATAGATTAATTAAAACTTATAACTGCCTCTTAAATCCCTTTTAAGTGGAAAACTAAGGTCTCTTAGTCATTTTTCCTTCTAAACAAAACGTACATGTTGGTAGTGACTTCACTTTCAATGAACAGTTATGTCCATCCATTAACAAACCTCAAAATTCCTTAAACTCATGTTCCTCCTTGATAGGGTGCAAGGTGTTCTGCTATCGCCCTTCCTTTTTGGTTACATGTACAGATAAGTCTCATTCAATTTAAAAGATGTTTTCCCTTATGAGACAGATTAGTATAATTTCATTTTCTCATACTTATAAAATAATCATGCATCAATATACCACAAGAAATAAAATAATTATCAAACTCAATGATAGAAGAGTCACAAACAAATATATTTTATACTCATATCTTATCTGGTTAGAAACTGAAAATATTTTCTTATAACATAAGGTACATATACAATTCATTCATTAAGTTAATATCTTATCTATACAAAAAGAAAATCTTAAGTAGTACTAAGTGGGTAAGTAAAGTGTATTGAGAATGTGTGACACAATACTTTAAATAGATCATAATATTTTAAATAATCTCGAATAACGAAATTCAAGGTTCATTTATACATATATATCCATGCATCTCGAATATCCAATCGTTGGGATTGGAGAACTATTCATGCAATACACATGTACAATGACCGATTATTCACTCCATAAATTTATACAGACCTAATTTTGTTGGAGAATCTACTGTTAGTTCAAGTCAAGTGAAAATCCTCTAGCTACATTGATCCAATCTTATATTACTCCGTTTAGGAGAGTTAATATAGATTATCAAAACTAGACAATTAAATACATAGTGACTTGTATCAATTTCATCCGTTAGGGAGGAAAGTCTGAGCCAGCACATAAAACTAATACTTAACTACTATTTAATCAAATATGACCAATAACTCATATAATGATCTAAAAAAAATTAATTTCTTACTAGGTCGTTCTTATGATCTACCAAGTTTCAGATCAATCAGAGTTTTTTTTTCGAATTCTGTAACGACCTGTTTAGTCGTTTTAAGCAGCAGATTTTATTTCTGGAAAAACTGTCTGAGTCGACGGAACCCACGACGAANACACACACACACACACACACATATATATATATATATACACACACACACACACACACACACACACACATATATATATATATACATACATACATATATATACATACATACATACATATATATACATACATACATATATATACATACATACATATATATACATACATACAGATATATATATATACATACATATATATATATACATACATACATATATATATATATATATATATACATATATATATATATATGTGGCGTCAAATATTAACTTCAACATATTTTTTAAAAAAACTAACTCAAATAGAGAGTATATGTTTAATTTAAGTCAAGTGAATATCATTATCCCTAGATCCATTGATCCAATCAAATATTACTCTGTAGGAGAGTCATTACAGATAGTCAAAACTGGAGATAACTTTAATGACTTGTGTTAATTTCATCCGATAGGGAGGAAGGTCTAAGCCAATGAATGAACTTAATAATTCACTAAAATTTAGTCATGAAAACCATAGAGTATAATCTTTATCTCCACTACATCTTAGTCAAGTAATTTTTCTGTAACATTAATTTTATAAGATACAAAAATCATCTATAATCATCATCGAACGACCTCGAATTACAAAATAACTCTATAACAATGAATGATTAAAATTTGTTCGTTTCTGATGAACCTACCGAATTTCTAATCAATTGGAGTTCAAAATTAATATTTATCTCCAAATCTATCATCAAATTCCGATTTAAATGATTTAAAGAAAAATGAATCAATCTACATCCTTATCATATATCATTTTATGTTAACTCATCATGTGTAATCATGTACCACATATTACACAATAAAATAAATATAAAGGATGTCATGCATACTAAATCACAATTTAATTCCAAAGAACAACTTTAAAATCATTTCAACGACCTCAAAAAAATTATAACCACATAACAATGAGTACTTCTTACTAGGCTGTCATCAATGAACTTACCAAATTTCAAATCAATTGGAGTCTATAAAAATATTTTATTTCCAAGTCTATGACCAAATTCAAATTCAAGTTCAAGTGACCTAAACATCTTTAGGAATTAAAACAATATGACCTACATTCTTATCACATATCAATTCATGTCAAATAACCATGTGCAATCATGTTCCAAATTTAACATAAAAATAACTAACATAAAGAATGATCTTATCATATTCAAATCAAATTTTAATCCAACAATTTCCTAAACCCATCTAAACGATTTCTCGTTGGAACCATCAACTTTCAAATCAATCAGATATCATAAAATTCATGACCACTTTAACTATGACCAAATTTGAAAAACTAATCGTTTCAGACATAGTTAAAGCTTAAATAACTTGATTCCAATTTTCATTCTCTTTTAATAATTATCTCTTTTATACATTGTGTATTGTCTTTTGGCTAATACATACAACTAACCTCCTTGCAACAAATTATTCTCGTAATTAATACACCTGAGAATCAAAGATATTATATTTCTTTCTTAAGACCTGTGAAAATGTTTCATATCTCTTTTCATGAATTAATTAGGCATTACTAGCATCTTAAGATAAATCTCCATTAAAAAAATTCACCACTAGTATTTTCTTAGAACAATTTATACATGATACATAGAGAATACTCTAATGACTGAAATAAATAAATCATGTTACTAAAGTTTATTTATTAATCATAATTCTAAAAATCATGTATTATAATCATACATAAAACTCTTAAGAATTTTTGCTTGATTCCAAATAAACAAACTACCGTTCTATTTATTCCTCAAAAAGCTCTTAATTTATAATGTGTAAGAATAACACTCAAACTATTGAACAAAAAGAAGAGCTTAAACAATGGCTTCCGCTGACACTCGAAATATCAAGCAACCATTGACTAGAAAAATGTAACTATGTATGCACTAAATTTATTTTTAAAGTTGAATTTAACCATCCAATTAAAATAAATATGTACCAGTACTTACAAAAACAAAGTGTCTTTTTGCCAACTACTTTTAAGAAAATTCATACAATCCCGAAACTGAAACCAAACTTGCACAATGAAAATAAACTACTGTATTTAGAGAAAGACTTCTAACGATTATTTAATAAAGCTTTCCTCGACATCTCAGGCATAGCCTGCCTACCATCGTCGTTTATTTTCCTTAAAAAAATTCTTTTCTTAGAAGTAAAATCAATGTTTGTACATATAATGGAAGAAACATTTACCTCATCTAAGTTATCTAATTAGGTGCAAGCATGACTGACGATGCCAATTGATAGAATATATATATGCACAGCGGAAGCATTTTTGGATCTTTACTGCTTACATGAATAATAGATAACTAATACCGTTTATGCTAAAACAAATATCTTGCTACAACACATAAACATACTGAAAGTTAATTCGATAAATACATCTTGAAGAGTGCGTGTATACCTTCAAGCGAATCTCCAAGTTAAACAGATCTTCAAGCGAATCTACAAGATAACTATGGTCTTCTATAGTGATCCAAAGTCACATCTGAACTCTGTCAATACTGGGTGGGCAAGTATCGAATAGAAAACTAATCATCATTTTTCTAGGTTAGGGAATCCCTATTTATAGAGATTTCTTCCAAATCCAAAAAGGACTAGAAGACCTTGTTTTTCTAGAAGACTAGAAAAACCCATATAGTTCTTCATTTTTGTACAAAAATAGGATTCTGAGTTCTAGTTAAATATGGTCACTATAGGGACCACAAAATTAATTACCGAGACTTCCCATTATGGGAATAATTTCAAATAATTAATTTGAATTATTCTTACCATGATAAATTACAAATCATTCGACTAGAAATTCGTAATTGCACTCCTCTATTTTGTAATTCCCTATTAAACATTTATGTAATTTCCCATGTTAAGATTTCAGATGTTAATCAATAAATTAAATTACCGAACGAATTTAATTTAATGATTAATTTCCTTTAGAGCACTACTAAACTTATTTGATGTGTAGGATTCATAAATCCAGTTGCAAGATTTGACACGATGAAAACTTATAAATTTCTCAAAAAGGTATATCAATCAATCTCTATAACGAGACATTGATTCCATCAACTAACTTATTATTTCACCAATATAATTTATTATCATCCAACTTCTAGGCATAATGACCCATCTGAGAATCTCACCTTTTAATAAATAAAAATGATAATTAATATATATATATATATATATATCATAATAGTTATATGAAGATTAAGAATATAAGTACATTTATAGTTTAGAGAATATGTTTTTGTTAGTCAGTCTAAAACAACTATCTCTACTCGGTCCCGTTCAATACATAAAAATGTACTAATACAAGAAGTTGGAACTATACCGTTTCCATAATCAAAATAAATTACATATAATCTTGTGCTACAATCATACCCGATGGCATGTCCACTTTTCATCCTAGATTGTGAACCAAAAACTTTATATTTATAAGAATCGATGATTTAATCCTTTGTGTATAAGCGAAAAACTCTACACACTAAATCATCAACTATATAGGTAAATAGACACCATAAACGAATATATGATCTATTAAATTTTAGCAAATATTTAATCTCTTATAAATATTAGTTCTTAACACATGGTTAATAGTATATATCCCAACAACAACAACCCAGACCGTCGTGATTGGCACCTATACTAACCTTCCGATGGGAGAACCACTACTACTACCCAAACTAAGCAAGAAAACAAAACTAAGACAATTAAGTTACGAAAGCAAGTTAATTAAACAAATGTCGAATTTAAATGCCTAGGGTCACACGACTATCCCACTAGTGTAAGATAAACAAATCAAGCAACATTATAATCACATGTATATATATAAACATATAAAATAATATCGACACAAAGAAGCAACAACACATTAAACACTTATCATCACATCATTGGTCTTCTCATGGAATTCAAACCAAAAAATTTAGCCTGCCTGAACGTGACAATCCAATCCCATATTGTTGTAGGAACATGTCAATCGAATCAAATACTACGCCAAAATATTGAAATCCGATCTAAACATATGTCGAAACATGTCAATCTGATCCAAAGTTTTGCTGAAATATGGCAATCCAATCTAAGTTAGTTATGCCTTAATATTGAAGCCTATCCCAAACACACACCACAATTACAATCACAAGTATATCATCAAGATCATACATTTATATCATGATTCCATAGAAACATCATTCATCTATATCATTTATAGCAAGTATGATCAACAATGCAACATTCATACATATACAAGTATCACTATTGATCAAGAACATGCATACACCACATAGACATTGAATCACTATCATCACCTATCTCGAAACAAGCTTGAAACCCTAAGAAACTTGATCCTTTCGTTTCCGTCTTCATTCTGCTTATTCTTGATCTACAAAAATTTAAAAGAACATGGGATTTAACAAATAATTGATAATTACTCGAAATTATAAAAATTCTATTAGTTGTAGATCAAACCCATGATCCTAACTAACCAATTGAGGATTGTCTCCCCCATATAATCCACAACAAAACCCTTCCCCATCATTATTAACCCATTCTGTTATATTCTATGTATGGAAAAATATATTTGGGGAGTGAAAAAGCATACCTCTAGCCTCAAGAATGGTAAAAAAAAGAGTAGAAATAGCCTGGGATTGTTCCTTATCACTAAAAGACGTAAAGTTCCAAATAAGTTCATTATGTCATGTCTGGCCCAGAATAGAGGCCCTCATCCCACTATAGCGGCAGCGCCAGAGTGACTCAATTGCCCACCATAGCAGCATATTTGAACAAGTGACCTCTTCATCTTTCATCCTCAGTTTTTAGTTTGGTCGCACCTGCCACAACACCCAAACCCCGCTATATGTAGAAACCCCGCAAGAGTGCAAAACTCTTGCAATGGCAGCATAAACTGAATCATAGAGCTTTTAAAGGATTCTAAAATCCCTTTTTTATAACACACCTCTAACCTAAGACTGTCAGAAAATACCTTGTACCCTATGTTCGATTCCCAAAGATCGAGAAACTCAAATTCAATTATTTAAGTTTTACGGGTTCATTAACGAGTTATCTAACTACTCATGTAATCAAAATCATAAGTGGTTCACCCGATTCCTATCATATTTCTCTACACTTTAGTGACTCCGATTTCTTCAAAATTTGAACAAGGTTGAAAAAATCCAAATACAACTAAAAAGTTTTTTCGACTTCAATTTTTCTCTATTGGAATTTCTATAATGAGGGGAACAGATCGTTACAGAAATACCCGAAAGCAAAAGATCAAATTTTAAATTACAATTGAAACAATGAGAAGAATATTGAAAAGCTCACAAATTCAAGATCATGAAATCACAAATGCAAATTATTTATTATCATCACTCAAAAAAAAATGAACCGTCAAATAACTAGTTCTTGTTGTTCTCTAGACGATATAGAGTTATTTTTCCAACCCTTTTAGTGGCATTTATATTGATTGACTAAGGACTTAGGGTCACACTAACTAATGAACCAACTCATTTAGCTAGCATCCCTTATGTGTAACGACCCGCTAGATCGTTTTGAGAACTAGAATTCTTTTGCCTCATCCCCTAAATATATTAAAATAAAAAAAAATTAGACGATTTATTTAATTAATATTATTTGATTAGTGGTTAATGGGCCAACTCTCTAAATTAATTAATATTTTATCATCCTTAGGTCACATACGTGATAATAGGTTGGTGGGTTTGTCACGTTTAATAAGTTCTTATTTTAGTAAATAAAAGAAGTGGAGGCGGCGATCAACAAGAAGAAAAAGAATAACATGCTCAGGTAAAAATAAGAAATTGTTATTCTTTTCAATTCTAAATATTAATTAATGTATCTTGTCAGAATGCAATAGATTGTTGTTATTATTATATTATTATATTAGTAGTAAATTTCAAAGTGAAACAAAACATTTGCATTTGGTTGAAATTTGTTATTAAAGAAAGAAAACTGTATTTTTTTTTAGAATTAATTTGATAATCCTAAAGGAGGCATTTAATGACCATTAATGGTTCATTATTTTAAGGATGGACATTCAAATTGATGGTAAAAACTAATAATAATAATACGCAGAAGTTAATGTTTCCATCAATTCGGTGTTAGAAATATTTCAATTGAGATTCATCATTAATGGATATGAATTTGTGTTGCCAAGATTTAGGCTGGAAAAAAAATTACGTAATTACAAGTAAAGAAAGCAAATTTTGGAAAGTTAACACTATGTTGTAGGATGGTTTCTTGGTAGGATAAGTTAATTGCTAATGACTTTCTAATGATAAGCAAGGTTTAATTATTATTTAGTATTTATGAAACTGTCAATGATTTGTTAATGATGGTCATAGGTAGTACGTGTAAAATTTAGAATTTGTATACAAGGATATAGATGACAATTATTTCGAGGTTCTGAGATTTTGCGTTAGCGAATGGGTTTAAAATCGGACTACTTCAATTATTGTTATTATATTGCAAATCAAGTTTATCATTCTATATTGAGATAGATAACTAATTATTATCTGTATGTTATATGATTATCATTGAATTTAAGATATTTGGAGAATTTGAGGCTTAACACTAGGCTTGATTTTTTAGATAATTATAAGACGTGACATATTAGTTGGCACCGCAATTACGAGCTTGAATTTTAGCAATTTGATGAGTCCTTGGTTTTGGTTAGAAGTGTAGTAATATGAGTGTTTATGAACTCACTTGCTTACGAATATTACATATTTGATAGATTGGAGAACATTCTGAAGCTTTACAAAAGAGGAAGACAAAATCATGAGGATTCGTGACACATGATCAACATTCAAAGGTATGTTAAGACTTTTAGACTTGTTGAAGGACGTTTTCTCAATTAAAGATTAAAAAAAAATAAAATAGCCAAAGGGGTATGGGCGAAAGATGGGGGTCTCGTATCAATGGTGTGACGGGCATTGGTACGAGTACAAGAATTATAAAAGGGAAAGTTAGTACTATAGAATGTGGATTATAGTTTGAGAATACAAAAGCATATGGGCATTAGCTGATATATTATTGACTTGAAATTCTTGTGTGAATTTGTTTTCTTTATTACACCCGTATAGTTATGATAACTAGGGTGGTTATGTATTATTCTGATATAAATTGATTGAGGTGCATCATCATCCCCCTTTATTGAAATAATGTTGTGTACATGCATTGACATGAGATTGAGTAAAAGTTTGGGCACGTGGAGATCGTCCGTGTTGGGGATGGTGAGATGTTAAGATTATAATTTGGGCACGTGGAGACCGTCCGTGCGGAAATTGTTTGATTTTATGATAGTGCGTTGAGATCGTCGGCACAGACACGTGGAGATCGTCCGTGTCGGTATATGGACCTCGCGAGTCCCCCATGGGTCATGAACTCTCGATGTATTTCCGAGGAGTATCATGTATATACGGTTGAGAGAGTACTGGGTATTCTGAGACACATCATTTCATAGTATCATATTGTATCGCATCTCATGACATCCTTCATTTTTTATGATTATGTGTTTTATTTGGTGGTTGAAAGTTACTTGATGTTTGATTGCCTCTATTTGATGAAACTTGACTGGTAAGTGTAATATAGACTTCTATAATTAAAGAATTAATTTTTCATATATAAACTCCCGTCACTACTTCTTCGTTGTCGGTCAATGAGATATACTGGGTACACGTGGGTTCGTACTCATACTACACTTGCTGCACTCTTTTATGGTGCAGATTGGCTTTCAATTTCGGGCACGTTCTTGGAGATTGGATATGAGTTTGAATTATCTTGGAGTTGTGGTGCCCTGCTTGGGATATTCTGCAGCACACACCTTCAATCTACCTCTATTTATTAGGTTATTTTGTTGTTCTGATGGGATATTTCTTATGTTTAGATTGTTATATTAGTTGGAATTGTATCCTATTGTAGAAGCTCTTGTACTTATGACACTAAATCTTGGGGTAGTTTTTTTCTATTTTTCGCATTTATTTTGAATACTTAGTATGTTAGATATTAGTTTGGTACTTAACTTTTTACGTTTAAGTTGAATTGGTGATATTTGTTGGGTTGGCTTGCCTATCGGTTGGGAACATAGGTGCCATCACGACTAGAAATTTTGGGTCGTGACAAATTGGTATCAGAGCCCTAGGTTCATCGGTCTCACGAGTACAAGAGCTGAGTCTAGTAGAGTCTTGCAGATCGGTGCGGAGACGTCCGTTTCTTATCTTCGAGAGGCTATAGGACTTTAGGAAACTTTCTTCTTTCATTCCTTATCGTGCTTGTGTGGTTTGGTTTAAGGTCAAAAATTTCTTGTTCCATTCTCTCACCAACGGTGAGGAGATATTTTCAAATTTGACATGTGTGGTAGGGGATGATATTATGCAGTTTAGTACATAAGTTGTGCGGTTAGAGAGATAACTTAGTATTGAGCATTTCAAATTTTAATTATGAAATTGACGAGGTTTGAAATAGTAAGAACAACTTTCTCAAGGTGTGATTTAGACAAGGATACTTGAACTTCATTTGAATTTACTAGGGACAATTTTATAACCTGTGTTTATGATATATGAATAATTTAGTAATGAAATGGTATATGTTGATGTCTTGAAGAAAATGATAAGATTAACAAGATTCAATTGATCAAATAAAAGTTTAGCCATTATGGTAAGGCTATGGGAAAAAGTTGAGTAGAGATGTAAAATGTGATCACTTCTCATGATATTGAGAGACTAAGATTCGTTATAAGATTTATATGACATATTTCCCTTTTTATCCTTTAGAGTGGAGGTATATTGAAGATAAATTGAATATTTCAAGTTGAATGGCACGATGACCATATTGATATTCATTTGATAGAATCCACAAGGTGAGTTAAGTTAAATACATCAAGAGATTATAAAAGGCTATACTGGTATCGACTAGCAAGGATATTTAAATGAATGATTAATGATAAGTAGTGATCAATTCATATTGTGAGGAGCTTTTTATATATTGAATTAAGGACCAGTAATATTGTTGAAATTGAGAGGGGAGAAAAAAAAATTCTTTAGTCAAAGGATGTTGGAAAGGATACTTGTAAGAGGCTATATGAGAACACTTGTAGAGATGGGTACAAAGTAGTTATGAATCAATACAGTGATGATTGGATATATTACCTCAGCAAGTAAATAATTGTATTTGAGTAACTTGGGTTGTCCAAAGTATTGTTCGATATGCTCTCGATCGACTATAATTTTATTTTGAAAGTGGATCTACTTCAATTTACGTAAGTATGTACCTTATTTTGGATCTGGATATGCTTTGTGACCTTTCTCTTATATCTATACATATTCCTACACCTGTAGATGGTTCTTAGTGGTAGATCGATTACATCGATCTTATATTGACTTAATAGTATATGACACGTGGAAAACCATAGTTATTTTACATACGGAAGATTTAAACATCATTTGGATATGGGTTGAATTTCTCATTGTCATGAAATTTATGACTATATGTGTAAGACACTAACTTCAAATATGTCTGATATTTCAAAATTTAAGTGGCGGGATAGTCTCATTACCCATTTAAGAAAGGTATCATTGACTCTAAAGATTCAATGTGAGGAACAAGAGTTGCTTCACCTATTCGTCTTAAGTTGTGATACTAGTGATGATATGTCTCCTTAGAGCTCATTCCAATGGTGCAAGAGTTTTTTTAAGGCCATTTCATGTGAGTTTGATATAAAAATTAGTATTGACTTATAGTTAGACACTTGGCCTATTTCTATTACTTCTTATTGGAATACTTTAGTGAATTTGAAAGAACGGTAACAAGATTTGTTGAGTAAGAAAATTTTGTTGGATAAAGTACACTTTTATTGGTGTTTCTATCATATTGAGTTTCCTTTGTTATTATTTTCATCTAGGATATATTGGTATACTCCCATAGTAGGAAGGATCACGAGCATTATTTGAGGATGGTTCTCTAGACTCTGAAGAAAATTAAGCTTTGTTCATGTTTTTTTTTTATTTTTATTTTTAGTGTGGGTTTCGATTAGTTTGGTGGCATAGTTGAAATGTGTATTGACCGCGAAATGTATTAGGAGGGATGCCAAGAGAATTGAGGCAGTTTGAATTTGGGACTGGCCTATTTTATCTATGATATTTGGAGTTCTTAAGCCTAGTTGGTTAGTATCGATGGTGCTCGCATTCATTACACCTGCACTTACTAGATTAACCTAGAAGTAGTTGGCTTTTCAATGGTTTGATGTGTGTTTGAGGTGAGTTTTCTAAAGATCAATGTTAGGCTATTGCCCATGATTCAACCAAGGGGCTCATGGTCTAATCCTACTTGAAAATGGATTGGATTTACTCTCTTTATTTGGTTTCCAATTCTATTAGGAAAAGGATTGAGATTGTAATCCTATTTCCAGTTGGTTTTGACTTGTAAGAAAAAAACACAACTCTATAAATAGAGGATGGTCTTGAGGGAATAACTCAATTACTCATTAGTATTTCTTTTGAAAGACTTTAGGGCATAAGAGAGTCTTTTTAGAGAGATTTTAACAATAGAAGAGAGAAGAGAGAACAAAAAGGTTTGTTTTGCTGCATTTTTTTTTCTTTGACCAGCAAACTTCAGATCATATTTTCTGATTAATTCACCGTTGGATCGAGCTGAAATTTGGATTGAGTGTTCTTGACATGTTGGTCATTGATTTGAACGGTGGAGATCGAATTCAGAGGTCAGTAAGATACTGTTTTAGGCCCAAACAACAGCTGTATTTGGATGATCTTTCTTTCTATTTATCTTTTATTGGGTATCTATGTAGAAAGATAAATGATAGCTTATACTTTGAGGTAGCTGAAACTGATTAACGAGAAGAACTATCCTATAAATGATTGAAGTTGACAATTTTAGTATCCGCAATGAGGATTTGAGGGTATTATTTTATGGTGTATATTGTGAGGTATTCAAGGATCATGATGGTATTTAATATATATTCAATAAGAGGAATATTGATTTGGGATGACAGAGATGATTTTGGTTTGCTTCGGGACTATTACATATACCTTTTATTATGCGATGAGGTTAATGTAGTAGTAGATTCATTTAGTAGAAACACTATGAGCATAGAAAATTTAGCTTTGTTATAGGTGGGTGAGCTTCCTTGGGTTATGGATATCCAATCCTTAGCCAATGATTTTTCGAGACATCATATTTTGAACTGGGGTAAAGTTTTATCTTACATAGAGGTGAGGTCGTACTTATTTGTTTCAGACTTAATTTTTTGATGATAAAAATGGGTGTAATATTCGAGACAAGGTGTTACGTGGTGAAGCCAAGGAGAATATTCTTGATGGTGAGGGAGTTTTGAGGGGGGAAAAAATCATAATTTTTTTTCTTTGGATGGTCAGTTAACTAGAATGATCATGAAGGATGCCATAAATTCAAGTACACAACTCATCCGAGGTGTACTAAGATGTATTGTTTATAAGCAAATATGGACAACAAATATGACTTAAATGATGCTTATACTAGAGTTGGAGTGGAAACATATTGCTATGAATTTTGTGGTAAGGTTGCCACGTATTATTGTGCAAGTTTGATGTTATACGGGGTATAATGGATCGATTGACCAATTGTATATATTTAATATCACTTTAAATTACTTTTAGTTTGGATAAGTTATCCTACATCTACATTCCGGAGATAGTTCACTTGTATGAGATGCTCATTTTTTTATTATTATTTATAGAGATACATAATTGACATCTCATGTATGAAGGTCTATGCAGAAGGAGTTGGATACTCAAGTGAATCTTAGTATAATCTTCCACCTGTGATTGATGGTGTATTTGAATGGACTATCCAGGTCCTTAGGACAGGTGTGATCAATTTTGATAGTCATTGTGACAAGTTTTTGTTTTTATTGGAGTTAACATACCACGATAGTTATCATTTGAGCGTCAAAATGATATCTTTAAGGCTTTGTATAGTAAGTGATTCGATTTCCAATTGGTTGGGTTGGTCTATATGATGTTAGTTATGGGGTACAATACAAAATGAGAGAGTCCTTGGATAAGGTTAAGTAAATTCGGATAGGTTCATCATGGTTCAGAGTAGGCAAAAAAAAATTATGTAGATAAAAAATAATAATAAATTTGTGATTTAGAGTTACCGATTAAAGAATGGATTCTATTGAAGGTTACACTTATGAAGAGTGTGATGAAATTTGAAAAGAAAAATAAAACAAGTTGAGTATGAGATGTAGTTTTCCTTTCGAGATTGATCGACGTATTGGTGGAATTGCTACAAGTTTGCTTTGCCACTAGGGTTAAATTAAATTTCATAAGTCGATGCTGAAGAAGTTCCATCTAGGATAATGTTTATGTGATTACGTGATTAGAATCTTACTTTGAGGGATAACTAGTTATTATATTGGATAGATAAATTCAAAAGTTTAGGTCGAAAGTAATTATTTCAATAAAGGTTATATGGAAGCATCATCAAATAGAGGAGGCTACAAGGGAGTATGAGTCGAACATGTACATGGATCAGATATCCATATTAGTTTAAGCCATTCACATTCTTTCTATTCTTTTACCGTTCGAGGACGAACATTTGTTTTAGTGGTAGATGATGTAACGACACGCTAGGTCGTTTTGAGAACTAGAATTCTTTTGACTCATCCCCTAAATATATTAAATTAAAAAATTTAGACGATTTATTTAATTAATATTATTTGATTAGTGGTTAATGGGCCAACTCTCTAAATTAATTAATATTTTATCATCCTTAGGTCACATACGTGATAATAGGTTAGTGGGTTTGTCACGTTTAATAAGTTCTTATTTTAGTAAATAAAAGAAGTGGAGGCGGCGATCAACAAGAAGAAAAAGAATAACATGCTCAGGTAAAAATAAGAAATTTTCATTCTTTTCAATTCTACATATTAATTAATGTATCTTGTCAGAATGCAATAGATTGTTGTTATTATTATATTATTATATTAGTAGTAAATTTCAAAGTGAAACAAAACATTTGCATTTGGTTGAAATTTGTTATTAAAGAAAGAAAACTGTATTTTTTTTAGAATTAATTTGATAATCCTAAAGGAGGCAATTAATGACCATTAATGGTTCATTATTTTAAGGATGGACATTCAAATTGATGGTAAAAACTAATAATAATAATACGCAGAAGTTAATGTTTCCAACAATTCGGTGTTAGAAATATTTCAATTGAGATTCATCATTAATGGATATGAATTTGTGTTGACAAGATTTAGGCTGGAAAAAAAATTACGTAATTACAAGTAAAGAAAGCAAATTTTGGAAAGTTAACACTATGTTGTAGGATGGTTTCTTGGTAGGATAAGTTAATTGCTAATGACTTTCTAATGATAAGCCAAGGTTTAATTATTATTTAGTATTTATGAAACTGTCAATGATTTGTTAATGATGGTCATAGGTAGTACGTGTAAAGTTTAGAATTTGTATACAAGGATATAGATGACAATTATTTCGAGGTTCTGAGATTTTGCGTTAGCGAATGGGTTGAAAATCGGACTACTTCAATTATTGTTATTATAGTGCAAATCAAGTTTATTATTCTATATTGAGATAGCTAACTAATTATTATCTGTATGTTATATGATTATCATTGAATTTAAGATATTTGGAGAATTTGAGGATTAACACTAGGCTTGATTTTTTAGATAATTATAAGACGTGACATATTAGTTGGCACCGCAATTACGAGCTTGAATTTTAGCAATTTGATGAGTCCTTGGTTTTGGTTAGAAGTGTAGTAATATGAGTGTTTATGAACTCGCTTGCTTACGGATATTACATATTTGATAGATTGGGGAACATTCTGAAGCTTTACAAAAGAGGAAGACAAAATCATGAGGATTCGTGACACATGATCAACATTCAAAGGTATGTTAAGACTTTTAGACTTGTTGAAGGACGTTTTCTCAACTAAAGATTAAAAAAAATGAAATAGCCAAAGGGGTAAGGGCGAAAGATGGGGGTCTCGTATCAATGGTGTGACTGGCATTGGTACGAGTACCAGAATTATAAAAGGGAAAGTTAGTACTATAGAATGTTGATTATAGTTTGAGAATACCAAAGCATATGGGCATTAGCTGATATATTATTGACTTGAAATTCTTGTGTGAATTTGTTTTCTTTATTACACCCGTATAGTTGTGATAACTGGGGTGGTTATTTATTATTCTGATATAAATTGATTGAGGTGCATCATCATCCCCCTTTATTGAAATAATGTTGTGTACATGCATTGACATGAGATTGAGTAAAAGTTTGGGCACGTGGAGATCGTCTNACTTGCAACCGTAGATTTAACGAACAACCTAAATTTTATGACTATTGTTTGGTAGAGAACTATGTTACGATAGATCCAATACCTGCTTTAATTATGTCTAGTAATAATCCTTTTATCCAGAAATCAATAGGAAAATAATTAGGTTGTTGCGCCGCAACATAAAATTATTATGTATGAGAATACTATATTAAAGGGATAAAATTTCCTTAATAGATACCTCCTCAAAAGATTTTTTCCTAGTCGTGTATGCTTAATTGTCTCAAGAGATTCGCTACATCTTCACATATCATAAATAACGTGTTGTATGAGCATGGTTCACATGTCATAACATTTACACATATATGCTTTGCGAGTAAACCTATTTTTTTATGTAGATTGTTTGTCATTTATCAAAATAGTATACAATATAAAATAAGGCCACAGCCACCCAACACTACCTAGATGTGTATGGATTAGGAGTAGTAAAATATTAACTCAAACTAACCTTGAAAAGATTTTAACAAAATTTGAGACTTGCTTTTAATAAATAATGATAATAGTATTTTTCCATGACATTAAGTTCAAGTCCTTTGAAAATTCTTTCCCAATACACAATACTATTCTAGTGCTTGCCGCACATCACTAGGGTAGGTACAAATTCAAATACAGTCTTTCTCTTCGTGGGAATACAAAAATTAAAACAATAAATATTTATAATCATCATTAAATTATTCATTGTCAAAAATCTTAAAACAAATAAAGCCTTAATAGTTTGAAATCATTGTTTTGTGATAGCACCAAATAATTAATATATATGTAATTCTTTTAATAAAATAAACTATATAAATTTTCATGCTCTTATTCCATATGTCAAACATAAATTCTACCGCTTACCATATATATATATATATATATATATATATATATATATATATACAAAAAAAAACATACACTTTGATCTCATGTATATATTCCGAGATATATGCATCTAGATATTTTGTCAAAAGCTAATAATGTTTTTCAAAAATTTCTTTTTGGAACTAATATAACCATAAGGGGTGCTAGCTAAATGAGTTCACCCATTAGTTAATATAACTCTAGACCCTTACTCGGTCTATATAAACTTCCTTACAAGAGTTGGAAAATAACTCTAAATCGTTTGTAAAACGGTGAGATCTTGTTATTAGGGGGTTCATTTTTTGATTGAATGACGTTGATAAATAATTTGTATTTCTGATTTCATGATCTTTAATTGGTGATATTTTAAAAAAAATTTACTTCTTTTTTACTATAATTTAAAATTTTATCTTTTGTTTTGGGGGATTTCTTTTTTGTCATTAGTGATTTTGAAAAAATTATTTGCACTTTTGAATTAATGATCTTGATTTTTATTTAGTTATCGTTCATTCCAATAGAATTTGTAATTGTAAAGGTTTATGTGATCCATGTCTTTTATAAATTAACGTAGTATACATCAAGTTTCTTGGTTAAATACTTTATCTATTTATTTATTAACATCCTCGTATGATCAATTTGTTTTAATATGGTTCAACATTTTTTCGCTCTTATCACTTTTTATTTTTAATACATCACATGAAAAATTTAATTATTTTTAATCGGTCTTTTCTTTGAAATTTCATTAATTTATGTTTAATATTTTTTAACAGTTTACAAGAAATTCCTAATGAGTAAGATATCAAAAGAAAAATGGGATGTTTGTCACGAATTCAATATGCATTTATGTATTGGCCCTTTGCAGAAAATATGGTAAATATTATTCTCCAGAGTAAATATTTTTAATTGTTAGTTATAGTGACGTATATATTTTTTTAGCTTCCACCAAGTATATTTTTTTTAACTATAGTTGTCTCCCAAAAGATCAAACATTTTAGATCATTCGCTATATTGACTTGCAGTATTTTTCATGTAATTTTCAAAAATGTATATTTATTTTTAAAAACATGAACAATTTTTACCTGAGATAATTACAACCATAATGTGTCAAGAAGCAAACAGAAACACAACCACTTTTATATGGCCTTGACAGGACTGATGTCACTACAACGGTAGAGGTGGATCTATCATTTTAAGTTTAAGCATTCTGAATTATAATAAAAAATAAAATTAGCTTATTAAGTTATGGATATAATGTTTATACTCCCTCCTTACTATTTTAAGTGTCCAACAATATTTATAAAACAAGTGTTGATTCATTAGCTATGTTTATTTGGAGTAATTTTCGTGAAGTCTTTAAATCTATAGACATTTCATTTTAATAAATTTAAAGAATTCATATCCAAATTCATAGTTTCAACCCTTATAATTTCACATATTATAAGTAAATTTTCAAATACAAGTACAAAATTTTGATTCTATGCTATGTTGAACCTATATGATTACAAATTTTAATGCTTGATCATCAAATGTACGGGATCAGAAACATATTCTCAAGTAAAAAAAGAGAATTAATTGAGCTTGTACTAAGAGAAAAATCCAATAAAAGTGAATCCTAAAAGTTAATCCTAAGGATATTCATGTTAATTATATTGATGTACATGCTCATTTGTAATTCATCATCCCCTCCTCATGTTGTTGTTTCGACAAGCTCAATAGGAAACGAGGAATCAATTTATTTATAGTAAATGCTACACCACTTGTGGTTGGTGATCAAGTTTCGAATCAGCACACTCTTCCTCTACCTCTTCCCCTTCCAATGCTGCTACTAGATATGTTGTGTTCATTTGAAATTTGATGATCATCAAAAAGTAGTATATCATTTGCGATGGAAGAAATTGATTTCTCCATTCTCCTTAAACTTGTATCAGTAACAACAACAGGAGTAGGAGGTGATAGTGGAGTATGAATGAGCATGTGAGGACTTTTATTCATAGCAATATCCTCACAGAGCGAATTTTTTGGCTTCGCCTTTTTTGAATTTTTCAATTTGTCCACGCTCAATAAATTATTTTTTTTTACTTGACAATATATCTCAGATCCCTTACACTCAGATCTAAAAACTAAGCAATTTATGAAGTTACATCAATTATTTTTGATAAACAGTTATATTTACAGTGAATATAATTACTGTTATGTCTAATTATTTGACATAGACCTAGAGTCAAAATCTGGTACTTTTATTTGAAAATTTTATATATAATATGAACTTTCTTTATATCGAATTATGTTAAAAGGTATGGAGTATGAATAATAAAACATCTTATTTGGACTAGGAACTCGAGAAAAAATTCTTTAACTTTATAAAATAAAAATGTATACATAAAAGGTGCTACAGATCAACATAGCGAATGAATAAGAATATTTTATAAAAGAGATTTTTTGATTCCTCAAAATAATAATATTATCATGTAATAGGATAAACATAGTATAAATAATGAATTCATATATGATGAACTCAAATCAAAAAATAAAGCCAATACCAAATGACGATGGCCGTTTTTAATTTTTAAAAAATAGTGGTGTGTAGGTCAATTTTGATACAACCTTAAATTGTTTTATTCAGTACATGTTATTTTTCATCGACACGGGAATAAAAAGAATTTTAATAACGATAAACATTTAAATGAATAATATATGACTGTATTAGAAGTGTATTTTTGGTCTTACAATTTAAGCGTATAGTTAACATAAGAAAGTCAAAATACGTAATTTCACTATTGATCCGGGTACAAATTCTTAAAACCTTTTTTTAAAAATAATTACATATTTAAAAAATATTGTAATTCAAGATAAAGAATTATTCAAACAGAAATTGTGAAAACTACAATCAAAGAAAAAAAGTTATTTGACTGTCTAAACAATAACACCTTCACATAAAATAGGACGAATGAACAATATAACTCTCTATGTTCTACCTTACTTGATATAATTTATGTGTCTTTTCAAATAAAATTTACTTTTTAGAAGAATGTATAGAGATATATCACAATATATAACAATTCAAAAATATGTAAAAGACAATATAAAATATTAAAATTAGAAGACATACCTTATTTTTTGCGAGGGGAAAATACTCAAATTTGGATTGCATTTTGAACAAACATGCAATTTCTCTTCTTTCACCTTCCTCATTATGCAATTCTTGCAAACTATAAAAAACTATCAAACATAAATTAATCAAATTCCATTAAAAAAATTGATATACAATAATTATTTTTTTTACCAAAATATAATCATCATATATTTATATAAAAGAGAACCATAGGTCTAAGTGGCTCCACGACAAGTATGATTTTTTTTAAATTTAATTTATTTTCAAAAGTAGACCACCTCTTTCATTTAAAGATGTCACTTTTATGAAATGTTACAACATAAATGAATAGTTGTGACTTTTTTCAAAAGTTGTGACTTTAATAAAGAATTGCGACTTTTATCAAAAGTTCTGACTTTTATGAAAAGTTGTGGCTTTAATGAATAGTTGAAACTTCATGAAAAATTGTAACTTTTATGAAAAGTTGTGAACTTTCCGAAGGGTTGCAACTTTTTCAAATAGTTGTAACCTTTATAATAAGGCACTATAAGCATTTTTTTTCACACTATTCTTTGTTGTCTATAAATAGCGGGATTTCCTATCATTTTAAAACAACAAAAAAGTTGTTCTTCTGCTTCTACTACTTATGCAAATTAAATATTTGTGTGCTTTGCTCTTGTTGAGTGATTTACTGACATAACTGTTTTTGTATGAATAAGTTGATGAATAAAATTGATCCATCATGACAAGTTATAATTCTTTAAACGTCTAGTATTAGAGGGGAACATTTTTCTTAAGGGGACATTGTGCATTCAGTGGACTCATTTTTTTCCTTTCTATTTCATTCGATTTTACATATCCTAATATTTTTTTAACCCTCATAAATTTACACTTATGATATTAATTGTTATTTTTAGTACATTTTTGAAGTCTGTTATTTATATTTTTGTAAATTCATTACTTCCAGTGATATTGAGCATATACACATGTAGTACGTATATTCATTGTCCAGAAAATAATTATTGTATTCAGTTCCAAGATTTCATGTTTTGATATCCTATATTAAATTGTTAAATTTAAAAGTATTATATATAAGCTTACATATTATCTATATTTTACATAGATATGAAATCTCTCACTTATCAATTGAAGAAAATCATTATGCAAGTTAAGAAGTTATAATTTCTTTCATGTTCAAGCATGATTTCATTTTTAATATGTTAAGAAATTTTTGAATTTTTTTCTAAGATATATATCACAATTCTATAATCTATGCAATTTACATGTTTGTTTTTCATACAAAATGCCTTGCATATATATTTTTATTTTATCTTTATTTTCGTTTAATGTTGATAAAGAACCAACGATTTATCATTTCGTGAGTAATTCATTCATTAGAGGTTCTTGAGTTATGTGATAATGACAAATAATAAAATTCATGTTGAAATATTGTTAATGTATGGATATTAGTAAAATATTATTTGCAAGTTCAATGCTATTTATATTTATAACCACGCGAAGCGCGGATAAATTTCCTAGTATATAATAAATTAACTAATATAAAGTGAAAAGAAAGAAAAGAGAAAAATATTGAACCATATTGCAAAACTCACCTCTTTTAATCATAAAATCCCAAATTAATAATACATAAAATATAGTAGTGTTAATAACTTGGGCGAAATGCAATAAATTGACTATTTTCACACTCCATTTTTTGCAAAATGAGTTTTAATCACGACCTAACAACTCTTTTGTGACTTTAAAATGTTTTGAAGATTCGACACCTAATTAATTGATGTGCGTTGGGGTACTTATCAACCTAGCTGAATCTACCTAAGGTCAACAAACAACAGATCATGGTAAGATTCAAATTACCTCAAGGGAAAAGTGGTAGACATCCCTCAAGGTCCATAAATGTAGATTCCGACCATATCTCATATAACTTATGTGGGGGATAAAAGTAACAAGTATGATCACTTCTTTTAGCTAATTTAATTTAAACATGTCAACTAAAGTAGACTAGCTTGCAGGAGAGAAAACTGAGCTTAATAAACGGTCGCAGAAAAATGCATAATAACAACTCAGTTATTTAACATGCTAGAAAATAATTACTCTATTTTAAGTGACAAAAACATTTGTAATACAAAAATATTTATTAGTGGGCAGCAAATAAGCAGAAAATTATCATAATTTTTGAAAATTCTGAAAAAATTACTTAATAATACCTAAGAAGATGATTCTTAATTATTGAAAGGTCACACATATTGCATAATTCCTAGAGCCATGATATCAAATCAATTTGCATGTTAGAAAATATTTCACCATATTCGTTAAAAATATGAGAATTGAGTTAACATGCCAATATTAATATTCAACAAATATAAACATGATTTATTTTTTTAGAAAGCATTAAAGCCTATATACTGATTTTTATATCCCAAAATATGACATTAAATGAGTTACCTAAATAAATTGTTACATCCTAAACATGATCTCTAAACAAACTAACATGCTGGCAGTTTATTAAGTGAAGAAAGACTCAAAATTTATGCAATATTAGGATGTATATGCATGGAATCTAATTTTATTTATAAACAAATATTTACTACATTTTCTCATATAGGCAACATTTATTACAGCAGCTGGATATTACATCAGAAAAATACAAACCAATAGTTTATTTTAGATGATTATTGAAGAGATATTATAATATTTTTGCATTCTTCAAGTAATTTACACAGCCATATTTTATTGCAATCATACCTAATAAAAATATGAATGAGAAACAATACACACGTAAATTCCCCTTCCCCTTGAACGATCCCCAATATTTTATATATAATAGAGAGCTAGAATTATACACATATAAAAAGACAAAATAAAGAACAAGTGAACAAAATGTACAACATTAAAATAAACAATATAGCTCCCTTCGGAATTCTATTCTAGGAGACTCTTCAGCATTTTGAACTGTAAGTTCAAGCCCTGCTAGAAGGGATAATGTAACACATATATATAATAACAAAATAATCGTAACATTAACTATTCATAGTAAAACATTATACATATAGAGGAGAGGGATGAGGAAAAACTATTGCGGGTGCTTTCTTTTATTCATTCCAATACACCACAATATTCGACGTAATAATGCGAGATAATATTTAAACTTATGGAGGAACAACTAACAAATAGAATCAGAAATATTATCAGCAATTGAGATAAGCTTAATCAATTATTTGACCTAAATACAATAAAACCGATTGGAAAGCCCTCTTAGAGTTCACAAGACTTTTGTTTTAATTATTTTCAGTAGAGTAGAGAGTTTTTTTGATGATTTCAGTGTGTAAGCCTCTAAGTGTTAGTCTGATTGTAAAGCCTATCCTAATCAGAATTAACTTGAACTCGAGTAGGTGGAAGCACTCCAGGACCATCCAGCTCTTTAAAGAATGCAATAATCTGTTGATCTAACACCGGATTGATGGGGGGAACAATCATAGTCTGTACTAGTATCTCTTACTCTTTTCCATTCTACTCAACATGTCCAACCTCAATAGCCTTTTCTATCTCCTCATTATGGACTGGCGGGATGTCATTTACGAGCATTGTTAACCACTACCTCATTGCTAGTAGGTGCTACTCTCCTATGACCTCTACCCGTTCCTTCACCGCAACCTCTCGTTGCAGGTTCTTCAGCTGTAGCATTGACGGGAGCTGTGGGATGAACACCAATGAGCCTTCTATTCACCTTCTCTAGATGGAAGAGTGATTGATGTTATATACCAATTTGGTATCACGTGGATATGAATTGGACCTAAGTTATTGCACGAATGAGACAATAGAAAAAATATAGAGATTTCCTAAAGTCCTATAGCGTCTTGAAGAAAAGTAAAAGTGCACTCGTACCGTTTACTAGACACTATTAAACTCATTTCCATACATCGAGATCAATTAACCTAGGATCAGATACCAACTTTATGAAGAGCCAGATCGGTTTGATTGGAACCCACACTCCCTCCGTAGGACAACCACTACTACAACCTAATCTAAGCAACTAAACCAAAACTAAGGTTGTTAACTTACGGAAGGAAGTTAATTAACTAAACAAATGGTGAATTTTAATGCCGCATCTGGAAGTAAATGTTTTGAAACATCTATCATTAGTATAAACAAGAAGGGATACATCCCCAAACTAATGAACTATTCAACTAACTAGAATAAATGTCTATGTCTGGAAATGGTGGACATAGACGAAAGAAAATCTCATGGTTTTCCGAGAGAATTGTCTCACATTTGAATTTGAATCTACAATTATTGATCTTCTAAGTGAGGTATGTCAATAGTCGTGTGAAGATGCATTGTACTCAACACAAAAAAAAGAGCAATTGCAATATCAGTACATAATCACAGTATACTGGTAGGATCACGCAACTACCCCACTAGTGTAACATAAACAAATCAAAAAACATTATAATCCCATGATTTTATATATATATATATATATATATATA